>NC_044041.1:152467683-152776521 GCF_901765095.1 Microcaecilia unicolor
GGTGGACCTATCAGAGGGAACCGCGTCAAAATGTCATGATGTGAGGGAGGGGCACAGACAGATGTGACAGACTTACGAATGATACGAACCCTTCAATGAAGCCACGGTGTCAGCTTCACAACGTTGCAGGTGCGTTTTATTACACTACATAGCTCATGAGTCACAATGTCTAAACAGCCTGGCTATGTTTCTCCTTAATTTTGCAGTTAAACATCGCAGGGTGGCTGGAGGGGGAGCAGGGGACAGAGGAGAATCGCTGTGTGGCTGAAGGGGGGGCAGGCTGGGTGGCTGGAGGGGGGGCAGGGGAGACACGAGAATCGCTGCATGGCTCGAGGGGGGGGGCAGGGTACAGAGGACAATCGCTGGGTGGCGGAGGGGGGCAGGGGAGAGAGGAGAATCACTGGGTGGCTGGAGGGGGGCAGGGGAGAGAGGACAATCACACACACTCTCTCACAGACACACTCGCACCCAGTCTCACTCTCTCTCTGTCACACACACACACTCACACAGTGCTGCCAAACACGCAGAGGGGGGAGAGGCAGGGGGTCCTGACACCAGAGGGGAGGGAAATGCAGAGGGGGGAGGGGGTTCCGAGACCTGAGAGGGGGGAGGGGTCCCGAGACCTGAGGGGGGAGGAGGCCCCAAGACCTGAGAGGGGGGAGGGTCCCAAGACCTGGGAGGGGGGAGGGGATCCTGAGACCAGAGGGGAGGGAGTCCTCATACCAGAGGGGGAGGAGGGGGTCCTGAGACCACAAAGGGAGGGCGGGAGGTATCTCTGTCACACACACACTCTCTCACACACACACTCTCTCTCTCTCTCTCAAAGTCTGTGTCTTTCACTCTCACACAGTCTCTCACACTATGTCTCACACTCTATCACATTCACTCTCTGTGTCACACACTCACTCTCACACACTTGGTCTCACACACACTCTTGGTCTCACACACTCGGGTTTCATACACTCTCGGTCTCACAGATAGGGTTACCATTCGTCCGGATTTCCCCGGACATGTCCTCTTTTTGAGGGCATGTCCGGGGCGTCCGGCGGATTTTGCCTGCACCCACGTTTGTCCGGATTTCTGGACAAACGTGGGTGCGAGCAGGCGCGTGCGTGTGGGCGGGCGATCGGCGCCGTGGGTCTGGTCTCCCGTCCCCTCCCCTTCCTTACCATGTTCCCTGGTGGTCTAGTGACGTCTTCGGGGCAGGAAAGAGCCCCCTCTTTCCTGCCCGGAGCACTGCCTCCCCTGTCTATCATCCTCCTCTGTCTGGCTGGGGATTCAAAATGGCCGCCGAGAGTTGAACTCTCGCGAGGCCGCTTCAACTCTCGGTGGCCATTTTGAATCCCCAGCCAGACCGAGGAGGATGCAGCAGGCAAGGGCAGGCAGCGCTCCAGGCAGGAAAGAGGGGGCTCTTTCCTGCCCCGAAGAGAAGACGCTACTAGACCACCAGGGCTAGATAGTAAGTGAGGGGGGGTATGTGAGAGGGGGGAGGGGACTATGTGACGGGAGGGGCAGGGAATAGGGGCGGAACGAGGACCCGAAGGGGGCGTGGCGGGGCGGGGTAGGGGGCGTGACATGTCCTCTTTTTCAGAGGACACAAAATGGTAACCCTACTCACAGAGAGTCTGTGTATCGCACACAAACTCTCTCACACTCTCTCTGTCACACACACTCTTACACACAATCTCTCTGACACACAGTGTATCTGTGTGAAACACACTCTCTCTCTTACACTCGCTCTGTCTCACATATGCACTCTCACACACTCTCATTCTAACACACACTCTCTCTCACAGACACACTCGCACCCAGTCTCTCTCTCTCTCTGTCACACACACACTCGCACATTCACTCTCTCTCTCTCTCACAGTCACTCTCACACACACTCTCTCAAACATACACACTCCAAGGAAAACCTTGCTAGCGCCCGTTTCATTTGTGTCAGAAACGGGCCTTTTTTCCTAGTTTTCAGTAATGAGGATAGGCAAGCTCTGCGGGACTCCAAGGAATCTGCCTGTCCCTGGTTACAGAAAACACAATATTTAAGCATCACCCCCTCTGGCAGTAGTGCAGTTGGAGGACTCCTGCTCAATTTAGAGGGAACAATGGTGCTGGCAGGTTGGTGATGGAAGAGAACTATTTAGCAAGGGCACAGGAACATAAGAGGCTTTGCTAATTTTTTTTGTTACTATATATCGGTGATGGCGAACCTATGGCACGCGTGCCAGAGAGGGCACGCGCGCCGCCGGTCGCCTCACCCGAGACTTTCAGCCCTCCCACCCACCCGGCGTCAAGCATTCCTTCCTCCCTCCCTCCCACCCAGCGTCAAGCATTCCTCCCTCCCTCCCACCCGGCACCAGCCCGCCCGGCCTCCATCCCTCCCTCAGAACCCGAAGAAATTTAAAAGTCTTCCCTTGTCCAAGTAGGCGGCGTCAGCAGCAGCAGTAGCAGCGAAAAGCGTGCTGCTGGTTCGGCGCGTCTTCAACCTTCCGTCTCTCAAGCTCTCTGGTCCCGCCCTCATTTCCTGTTAGGGCGGGACCAGAGAGCTTGAGAGACGGAAGGCTGAAAACGCGCCGAACCAGCAGCACGCTTTTCGCTGCTACTGCTGATGCCGCCTATTCGGACAAGGGAAGACTTTTAAATTTCTTCGGGTTCGGAGGGAGGGAGGGATGGCGGGCTGGTGCCGGATGGGAGGGAGGGAGGAATGCTTGACGTCGGGTGGGAGGGAGGGAGCGAGGCCTGGTGCGTGGGTGGGAGGGAGGGAGGCCTGCCTGGTGCTTGGGTCGGTGGCCTGCCTGGTGCTTGGGTGGGTGGGAGGGAGGGAGGCTTGGTGCTTGGGTGGGTGTCCTGGTGCTTGGGTGGGAGTGCTGGGTGGGTGGATGGCCTGGTGCTGGGTGGGAGGGAGGGAGGCTTGGGTGCTTGGGTGGGTGGCCTGGTGCTTGGGTGGGAGTGCTGGGTGGGTGCATGGCCTGGTGCTTGGGTGGGAGGGAGGCCTGGTGCTGGGTGGCAGGCCTGGTGCTGGGTGGGAGGGAGGGAGGCTTGGGTGCTTAGGTGGGAGGCCTGGTGCTTGGGTGGGAGTGCTGGGTGGGTGCATGGCCTGGTGGGAGGGAGGGAGGCCTGGTGCTGGGTGGCAGGCCTGGTGCTGGGTGGGTGGCCTGGTGCTTGGTGCTGGGTGGGTGGCCTGGTGCTGGGTGGGAGGGAGGGAGGCTTGGTGCTGGTTGGCCTGGTGCTGGGTGGGAGGGAGGCCTGCCGCTGGTAGAGGAGGGTGGCTGGAGGGGAGGGCAGGGGAGAGAGGAGGATGGCTGGACATGGGCGGCTGGAGGGGAGAGGAGGGTGGCTGGAGGGGAGAGGAGGGTGGCTGGACATTTGTGGCTGGAGGGGAGAGGAGGGTTGCTGGACATGGATGGAGGGCAAGAAATGAAGAAGAAAGGAGGAAAGTAAAGAAATAAATGGAAAGGAAGCCCTGGAAACGGAGTTAAGAGAACAGATAGAGAGCAGCAAAATCAGCGACTAGGACCAATATGGATAGAAAAACAAAATCACCAGACAACAAAGGTAGAAAAAATCATTTTATTTTCATTTTAGTGTTTGGAATATGTCCAATTTGAGAATTTACATCTGCTCTCTTATTTTGCACTGGGTATACTGGAGCTGTAATAACTTACAAAAATGATTTATAATGAAAGAAAATCATATTATTTTTTTCTCCTATACTAGTATAATATTTTCAATGATGTCTGTTTATATGCGCCATGGCTGGTTAAGGGGATGTGGCTATCATAGGGGTGGAGTCATATGTGGTGACCCCGCCCATAATGAGTACCGGCACTTCGCGATGAGTAATTAGATTTTGGGTTGCTGTTTGGGCACTCGGTCTCTGAAAGGTTCGCCATCACTGCTATATATTATAGTGCTCAGGTGTGAGGGGGTTTGTTGGATTAGCTATGGGATATAAATGCTCATTTACCCAGGAATGTAGAGAACCAGTACAGACACAAGAAAAGGCTCACTTGGCTAAAAATTAATATCCTTCTACAGCTGTCAGCTGGAAAATATCCTTAGAATGTGGGACAACTGGGCAGACAAGTTGGACCACTTGGTCTTGTTATTCCTTGATCTACCTTGTGTGACATGAATGAAAATGATCCTCTGTGTGTCTGGGAGTATGTAAACATGTTTCAGCTTATGTGCGTTGATTTGTGTTATTTTGAATGAAAAGTGACTGACTGAAAATTTGTTCAGGTTTTATTTACTTCTGGTTTCTCCCCCAGCTGCCATTTTTGTTTATTTCACATTCCCTTTCCCAGTCACTTACCAGATTCAGAATTCACTCATCCTTAGCTTCCTCCCATGAGCCCCTTCAGGCCTCTAACTTACCTGCAATACAAGAGAACCAAGAGGGTGAGACCCAGTTGTTCCTGCTGTGCTGCTGTGGTATTTAAAATTAGGGACAGCTGACCTGAGGCAGCATTTCTAAGTGTAACAGTAAGGGGAAATATGCAGTATATGGCTGTATGTTATTGAGCTGCACAGCCGGAGTTCCATAGCATTTCACAGTTGGTTAGTTTTGGGCTCTGAAATGGGTGAGGGTCCATCGGGACCCGAATCAACAGTGGTCGCAAGGTGGAGGGACCCCAGGGAATAAGGTAAGGGGTCTGATGGCCCCAATTTTCTTTTTTTTTAAATTTATGTTTTGGGATTCAAGCCAGGAGTGTAAGGGTTAATTTTAGGATAATTTTTTTTTAATGGTTATGGGTTTTTAAGAATCTCCTGTGGCAGGGTGGTGCTTTAAAAATTTTGGAAAAAAATATTTTCTAGAGGAAATTAGAAGGTTAGAGTTTTGGGTATTACTGGCTTTTAAAATTGTTTTTCTTGGACAGGAGTTATTTGAGAGTAGGGTTACCATATTTGGTCCCCCCCCCCCCAAAAGAGGACACATGCCCTGCCCCCACCACACCACACCCCCTGTCACATATCACCCCACCCCTTTCACCCCATCACACCCCCTAAAGGTGTCCTCCCCTCCCCATACTCTACTGCCCTGGTGGTCTAGTGACCTCTTTGGGGCAGGAAAGAGCCCCCTCTTTCCTGCCCGGAATGCTGCCCTGCATCCTGTTCCCCTTGCAATGCTGAGTGCTGATGGTCCCGGCGCTGATTCAAAAATGGCCACTGAGAGTTGAAGTTGAAGGGCAATAGAGTAAGTAAGAGGATGCTAGGATAGGACACCATTAGGCCGGAAATCAGGACAAATGGGCAGGCTGGCAAAACCCGCCCGGTTGTCCGGCCATGTCCTCAAAAAGAGGACATGTCTGGGTAAAACCAGACATATGGTAACCCTATTTGAGAGTGTGCGTGAAACTTTATTAAATATTTCTGGAGGAGATGTCTGCGGTTCTTTGGGGTTTGTTTGTTTGTTTTTTTAGTAATTTTTGAGAGAAACGTGTTAATAAACATAAAGGATTCCCTTATGTTTATCCCACGCATTTTTTTCAAACATGCGTGGGATAAACATAAAGGAATCCTCCTCAGAAGGAAGGGATTCCCAGAAGCTTAGCCGGCGGTGGGAGGCGGGGTGGGTGGTTGGGAGGTGGGGATAGTGCTGGGCAGACTTATACGGTCTATACCCTGAAAAAAACAGGTACAAATCAAGGTAAGGTATACACAAAAAATGACACGTGAGTTTATCTTGTTGGGCAGACTGGGTGGACCGTGCAGGTCTTTTTCTGCCATCATCTACTATGTAATGCCAGTAAATGTGGAGTAAAATTTCTGAAAAAAAATATGGAATATGGCATTTGATGGGCTCTCAAAGAATATGTGTTTAAAAATTTTGTGGAATTTTTTGTGTTAATTTTGACAAAAATGATTTTTTTCTATTGATTTTAATGGGATTACAATGGAGATTTAGAGCCTTACAGTTAAGTTCAAGGTTGCCAGGTGGAAAATTTTTTTCCCACCCAATCCAGCCCAAAACCCGCCCAAACTCAAACCCCGCCCCTGACACCCCCACCCCCGCGTCATCGGCCCCGCCTCCCCCGTGTTAAATTCCCTTCTATTTTTAAATTGTAAAGAATTATGTACAAGACTCCCAATAGTATAGTAATAATCTTTCTTTTTATTCAACTGTCAATACCATGACAGGGCTATGTAAGAACTTTACATAGGAAGCAAGTTATACAGAGAACAATCCCATCGAGTACAAGGATGAAGTTGCTTGCTAACAGTGTTTTCTATCTTTCTTATATACACAGCATGTCTCTAACTTAAGCTATTCACACCCTAATGATTCACATCAGCTATTTTCTCTTATCTTTCCCTTGTCCTTTGCTCTAACCACAAATCAGCAGATGCCATCTTGTGCTTATGACTCATATTGTTAGGCAAGGTTTGTTCTTCTCCTGTTTCTGCATTGCTCAGCTTTCCACTGACTATGTGCACATTCCTTTGCAAGGTCATTCTCTCAGCTTTTTACAAGCCTCCTGTAATTTTCCATTCTTTTTCTATACACCCGTCATCGGCCCCGCCTCCCCCGTCACCGGCCCCACCTCCCCCGTCACCGGCCCCGCCCAGAACATCACTAACCCCGCCCAAAACGTCACTAACCCGCCCCCCGCGGCCGAAAAAAACCGCCCGAAAAACCGCGGAAAAGAAGAAAAAGAAGCCCAAAAAACTGCGACCCGCCGCGGGCAAAAATTTCCCGCGGCGGGTCGCGGAAAACCGCCCACCTGGCAACACTGGTTAAGTTCCATAAGTTTAAAAGATTTGTGAAAGATGATCTGATTGGCCACCGGAGGTCAGCTGGTGACTCTTAGTTTCCATTTCCCTTGGCAGCAGCAGCTGAAGCTGTTGTCAGAGGGGCTAAAGATCTCAAGAGTGAATGCCTGTGTGTGACTCTATGTGTCAGAGTGGGTTAAAGCTTTAGGAAAGTCGACAGCTGTGTGGGGAAAATTAATAAACCTAAACCTGGAGGTTGAGAAAACACTAGTATTCATTTTTAAAAGTAATTTTATTGAGAGAAAAATAATTTTATTTTTAGTTACTATTGGGCAGTGCGGGGAGAGGTGTGAGAGTATCTGAAACTGTGTCTGATTCACTGAGAGAGGTGAGAGTATGGTGACAGAGAAAGGGAAATTAAAATTTGCCTTGAGAACAGTTGTTTTTTTTTTAAGGGTGGGCTTTACAAAGCCTAGGTTTGGCCTATAAGGCCTAAGTACTGACTTACTAACCAGGTGTAAAGGGGACTGAAGTTTCATAAAAAGGGTTAAAGGGAGAAGAAACCTGAGAAGGGGTTTGATTAAAATAAAATATTCATTTTATTATTGAGCTGAGTTTGAGTCTTATAGAGTCTGAGTGAGAGGTGTAACATAGAGGTTACCTAGCATAAGTGGGAATGTGTATACAACATGTGCAAGCATACAGAAAGAAAACCTATGCTCTCCTTAGTTCAGGGAAATAAGTTATGATAGGTCTTCAATTCAGACACTGTTTAAAGTTGTTGTTGTTTTTTTTTTTTAAATAGCTAGTGGCCCAAGTGATCCCCTGTTTCCTGCAGAAAGAGCATCTTGAAAAGACAGGGAGTTAGTTGTGTTTATACAGAGTAGTAGGTGAATGTTGAGACAATGCTGGAACTGATGAAAAGCAAAGGGCCCCACCATTTCAAGAAAGACCAAAGCCTAAGTCAAGACAGATTCCAGCTAAGTGTATATCTGCATGTGCAAGAAAATGGGACTTTGGTGTATCTGAAAAGCTTGATGAAGTTTTACTTACTTGAGGGATTGAAATTCAGTTCCAAAGGGAAATGTTGGCTGACCTGAAAAATTAGAAATATCACAAAGAATAATTTTCTTGAAATAAAAGAAAAAGTTCAAGAATTTGTAGGGTTAAAGAGACAACATAACAGATAAACATTTGTACTTATCTGATTGAAGGTGTTTCAGGTGATATGTTGATGTCTTTATGAAGTGAGTTCTTTGTTAAAATTACCTGAAAAAAAATGTAGGTAATTGAAAACATTGTTTCATTTCTAATATCTGGCTTTTCCTCAGCGACCTTCCAGACCGGTCAAGACGCTTGGGTTATGCACTCCTACCAGCAGAGGGAGACTGAGAAACACTGAGCTTTGAACACAGTACATATAACCTGTGCAGAACCCCAACTAGCCTGTATTTTCTCAGTCTCCAGCAGAGGTAGAGGTACAGCCTGTGTAGTCTTACTAGTCTGGTGAGGTATAAAAAGAGGATTATAATTTGGGAATTTTTATTTTTTTTCCCGGTTACTTAGAACCCTGTACGTGATTTAAAAAAAAAAGAGGGAAAAAAGTGCTTCGAGGGTCTGAGTCCGGTGGGGCCCGGTCTTCTCCTTGGAGTGTCAAACCTGCTTAGTCGGGTCCCTCCCCCTCTGCTGCTCTATCTCCGGTTTTGGCAGCTTTATGCCTCGACTCCTGTGTGTGGACGGGAGCCTTGAATGCCCTTACAATTTGCAGCTGTTCGGCTTCATTTTGCTTGTTGAAAAATAAATAAATTAATTAATAATTCTCGGAGCAAAAGCTCAGCTCCATGTTAACTGCCTATTGTTTGTTTTGTGTGACCAGAGGAGCAGGGTTGTTACTTTAGTAAGAGGCAGATCGGTTAGTTCAGGCTTTTCCTGGTGTCGGCAGATGTCCGCGGCTAAGCTACTTCGTTGCCGCATGCTCGGGTACCGGGGGGGGGGGGGTCAGTGTCGGCTCTACGGGGAGCCGAAGTCCCTACGGAATTGAAGGCGGAGGTCCTAGTAGCGTCGGCGGCTTCTTTAACATCGGGTACACCGGCGGTAGCGTCTATGGGAGGTCCCTTTTTGGTGGGAATGGCCGCCATTTTAAATTCTTCCCACCCTGCGGAACCCTGCTGTATTGGGGCAGGTGTCTCCTTTCCTGAATCAGTCTTTAGGAAATGAAAGCACAGGAGGGGTTGGTTTTCCGCCAGAATTTGTTTGGATGCTTTACCAGGCATGGTAAACGGGTCCCCCCCAGTTTGATTCTACTGTGGGGGAGGGCAGTCCTCTGCTACCTAAAAGACCCCGTCTAGAGTGGGCAGATGAGTTAGAGTGTTGTTCCCCTTCACGCTCAGAAGCTATCAGTGAGTTTGGGGAAGCTGATATAATTGAGGGCTCTTGGGAGCAGGATTGTGTGATCCCTGGGGAGGAGCCCTCAGTGGTACGGATATTTCATAGAGATGAGCTTGCGGAGCTTATAGATCAAGTGACTTCTACACTTAAGTTTGAGCAGGCAGACATTCCTGTGGGAGAGGTGAACCAGGTGGACCCTTTGGTTAAGGGTGTTCAGCATAAGACGCGGTCTTTTCCCATGAATAAGGATCTCCGGGAGATGATTTCTCAGGATTGGGTGTCTCCTGATTCTCCGTGTAAGGTGACTCGGGTGATGGCGAGGCTTTATCCTCTTCCTCAGGAGGATAAGGACTCTCTTAAGGCCCCCACAGTGGATGCGCTGGTTACAGCGGTCACTAAGGCTACGGCTATTCCTGTAGACAGTGGCGCCGCTCTCCGTGATCCGTGAACTACTTTTCTGAAATGTAGTTTTGATTTGTCAGCTCTGGCCCTCCAGGCTTCGGTGTGTGGGGGTTTGGTAGCACGAGCTTGTTTTCATTGGTCAGAGAAGCTCCTTGATGATTTGGGGGAAAGTCAGGGCTTCTTGTGTGCAGGAATTGGCCAAGTTAGAGATGGGGGCATCCTTTTTGTCCGATGCACTTTACGATTTGTTGCAGGCTTCAGCCAAGAATATAGCCCTAGTAGTTGGAGCGCATAGGGCTCTATGGTTGCGAGGTTGGGTCGCAGATGCGGCATCCAAGTCTAAATTATGTTGTCTTCCCTTTAAGGGTTCCATGCTCTTTGGCAAGGATTTGGATAAATTGGTACATGGTCTTAGTGACACTAAACTTCCTTGTCTTCCGGAATTTCATCCCAAAACAGGTGCCAGAGGGGCGTCATCGCGAGGATGTTTTCGGGAAGCCTGACGGTATAGACCTGGTAAGTCTGGTGGGATTTCTAGAGGTCGTTTTTTTCAGCGCACCCAGTCCTTTCGAGGAGGCCGCCGTGGAGGGCATGACTTCTCCTCGGGGGGATTCTAGTTTTTTTTTTTTTATTTGTACCTCGCACTTTTTCCCACTCATGGCAGGCTCAATGCAGCAGGCAATGGAGGGTTAAGTGACTTGCTCAAAGTCACAAGGAGCTGCCTGGGCCAGGAATCGAACTCAGTTCCTCAGTTCCCCAGGACCAAAGTCCACCACCCTAACCACTAGGCCACTCCTCCAATGAAGGTGTGGGGGCCCTGCCTCAGGTGCGGATAGGCGCTCGGCTGAGTCAGTTTTACCAGAGATGGGTCCACATCACATCAGACCAGTGGTTTCTTGAGGTTATTCGAGACGGGTATGCGCTGGAATTCGAAAGTTCGCTCCCCGCGTTCTTTCTGGAGTCCCCGTGTCGTTCTCGTATAAAGATGGCGGCAGTATGGGACACGTTGCTTCGTTTGATCAATCTGGGAGCAGTTGTTCCCATCCCCCTTGGGCAGCAAGGAATAGGTTGTTATTCGATTTATTTTGTGGTACCAAAAAAGGAGGGATCCTTTCGACCTATTTTAGATCTCAAAAGGGTCGATTCTGCTCTAAAGGTTCTCTCCTTTCGAATGGAAACGTTACGTTCAGTCATTGTGGCAGTTCGGAATGGGGAGTTCCTCACTTCGCTAGATTTGACAGAAGCTTATCTACACATTCCCATTCGAGTGTCTCATCAGCGTTTTCTTCATTTTGCCATCTTAGGGAAGCATTTTCAGTTTTGTGCACTGCCTTTCGGTCTTGCGACAGCTCCTCGCACTTTTTCCAAGGTTATGGTAGTGGTGGTGGCAGTGTTGCAGAAGCAGGGCATTTTAGTCACCCTTACCTCGACGATTGGTTGATTCGAGCCAAGTCAAAGATGGAGAGTGAGACGGCTACTGCTCGAGTGGTGAGTTTCTTGGAGTCCCTTGGTTGAGTGGTGAATCTGGCCAAGAGTCATCTCAGTCGGTCGCAGTCTCTGGAGTACCTGGGGGTCCTTTTCGATACGGTAAAGGGCCGGGTGTTTTTACCACTGCTTCGAATACTCAATTTGCAGGATCAGATTCGGCGGCTTCTTGTGGTGAGATCTCCGATGGCCTGTGCTTACCTTCAAGTACTGGGGATGATGGCGGGGACCATAGAGGTAGTTCCTTGGGCCAGGGCGCACATGCGTCAGTTGCAGTCAGCTCTTCTGAGCCGTTGGTCTCACCAAACGCAGGACTTGGAGGTGCATTTGCCGTTGACTGGACTTCCTCGTCTCAGCCTGCGGTGGTGGCTCCACACATCCAACCTGGAAAAAGGAATGCCTTTGGAATCCCCGGAATGGATAGCTCTCTCAGTGGATGCCAGCTTGGGAGATTGGGGAACTCATTGTCTCAGGCAGGTAGCCTAAGGCCGGTGGTCTCGGGAGGAAGCGCACTGGTCCATCAATCGGTTGGAGTCCCGGGCCATTTGGTTGGCTCTTCAGTCCTTCCGGAATCTGCTTTTTGGCAAGGCAGTCAGAGTGCTCTGCGACAACGCCGTGGCCTATGTCAACCGACAAGGAGGCACAAAGAGTCAGGCAGTCGCACAGGAGGCGGCGGAGTTGTTTCATTGGGCAGAACTTGCCCCTACGTCTTGCCTCATCCTTGGCCACCTTTAAATCTAGACTGAAAGCCCACCTCTTTAACATTGCTTTTGACTCGTAACCACTTGTAACCACTCGCCTCCATCTACCCTCCTCTCCTCCTTCCTGTACACATTAATTGATTTGATTTGCTTACTTTATTTATTTTTTGTCTATTAGATTGTAAGCTCTTTGAGCAGGGCCTGTCTTTCTTCTATGTTTGTGCAGCGCTGCGTACTCCTTGTAGCGCTATAGAAATGCTAAATAGTAGTAGTAGTAGTAGAACTTCATCTTCAAGCTCTTTCGGTGGGTCATGTGGCCGGGGTGGACAACGTGGATGCGGATTATCTGAGCAGACATACTCTAGATCCCGGAGAGTGGGTACTGCATCGGTTGGTTTTCTCTCGCATTGTGTTGGAATGGGGTCTTCCAGTGATGGATCTCATGGCGACGGCGGCCAACTCGCAAGTACAATGGTTTTTCAGTCGAAGAAGAGATCCTCGGGTGGAGGGGATCGACGCTCTTCTTCTGCCGTGGCCCCAGGAGTTGCTGTATGTTTTTTTGCCGTGGCCTCTAGTCATTTGAGTAGTTCAGCGCATCGAGCGTCACTCAGGTCTGGTGATTTTGGTAGCTCCGAATTGGCCGCGTCGTCCCTGGTTCGGAGATCTGGTGCGTCTAGCGGAAGCAGATCCGATTCCATTGACAGAGGCAGTATTATTGTGTCAGGGTCCGATCGTCATGCCATACCTGTCTCCGTTCTCGCTTATGGCTTGGCTCTTGAAAGGAACAGGTTGAGGAAGAAAGGGTTTTCTTCTAGGGTCATCGCTACAATGTTAAAGTCGCGCAAGCGTTCCACTTCTCTGGCGTATTTTCGCGTCTGGAGGCTTTTCGAGCACTGGTGTCAGGCTCAGGCATTTCTCCCTCTTTGTACTTCAATTGCGGAAGTGTTGGATTTTTTGCAGGATGGATTGGATAGGGGTTTGGCCCTGTCTACCTTGAAGGTGCAGGTTGCGGCTTTGTCCTGTTTCTGGGGAAGGATTCAGGGGAAGTCCTTGGCTTCTGCACCCGATGTGGTCCATTTCTTGAAAGGGGTCAAATTGATTCGTCCTCCTCAATGTCAGTTGGTTCCCCAGTGGGATTTGAATCTTGTTTTGGATGCTTTGGTTTGGCCTCCGTTTGAACCTTTGGTTTCGGCTACTTGTAAGGATCTCTCTCTGAAAGCAGTGTTTTTGGTGGCCATTACGTCGGCCCAGAGGGTTTTGGAAATTCATGCTTTGTCTTGCAGGGAGCCTTTCTTGTCTTTTTGCCTAAGGTGGTTTCCAATTTTCATGTGAATCAGACGATTTCTCTGCCTGTCCTAGGGGATAAGGCAGGAGATTCAGAGCAGCATTGTTTGGCTAAACTAGATGCTCGGTGGGTGTTACGAGAACTCGGGAGTTCCAGGTCTCAGATCGCTTGTTTGTTCTCCATGGTGGAGCTAAGAAGGGCACAGCCGCTTGCAAGGCAACTATAGCCCGGTGGTTGAAGGAGGCTATTGCATCTGCCTATTTGCTGAAGGTCCGTAAAGCGCCTCTGGCGTTTTCGGCTCATTCCACTAGGGGAGTGGCAGCCTCTTGGACGGAAAATAGTATGATCCCTCCACTGGATATTTGTCGGGCAGCAGTTTGGTCTTCCTTACATCCCTTTGTGAAGCATTATAGGATTGACATTCATGCGAAGGAAGAGGCCAGTTTTGGTGCAGCAATTTTGACCTCCGACCTTCGGGGGTCCTGCCCATAGATGTTTATTGCTTTGGTACGTCCCAAGCTTCTTGACCGCTCTGGAGGGTCACTGAAGAAGGTGAAATTAGGTCTTACCTGCTAAGTTTCTTTCCTCTAGACCCTCCAGACCGGTCAAGAGCCCGCCCTGTATATAGGTAGGCCAGGAGGTGTTCTTTTGAGCCTAGTTCTTTTTGCTACAGCTGATAATTGTTGCTAGGTTTATTCAGGCTTCAGTTGCTGTTGCTGGTACGAGTCTGGTACAGGTTGATTGCTCTTGTGGCCTACCTGTGGAAGCACGAACATTCTTGGTTTTGAGTTACCACGTACAGGGTTCTGTGAGTGGTTTGGTTTTATTCTCTGCTTTGTTATTGATGTACTGGCTAGTTGGGGTTCTGCACAGGTTATAAGTACAGTGTTCAAAGCTCAGTGTTTCTCAGTCTCCCTCTGCTGGTAGGAGTGCATAACCCAAGCGTCTTGACCAGTCTGGAGGGTCTAGAGGAAAGAAAATTAGCAGATAAGACCTAATTTCACCTTATATTTTGTAACATTAATCTTTTGACTTAAATGTGTGACTCTCTTGTATTTGAAAACATCCTGTAGTTTAGTTTATTTCTTGCACTTGATAGTCAAGTGTACGAGGTTAGTGACTCTGAACCACCTCACTGAATTGGAGCAAGCTTAAGGTAACTGGCCACGACTACTGGGTAAACATAGAGCGTTCACCCTTTCTGAGTGTGTGTGTGGGGGGGGGGGGGGGGGGGTTCATTAATTTTCCCCTTGCTCTTCCTAATGGTGCATCAGCATCTCTATCTGGCTGGTGGCTGACAACCTTCTTTTCTGTCAACCTGTAAGAGTGAATGGTGGTGGCTTTTTTTTTTTTTGAGCCATCAGCAGACCTAGAGCCCTTTTACTAAAATGTGTCGGTACCTATGCACGCCCAATGCATGCCAGTGTGGAACTACCACCCAGCTACTGTGTGGCCTGGGCGGTAATTTAATTTTTTACGTGTACCCACTACGCGTGCCGGAAAATATATTTTATTTATTTCCTGATGCGCAGTGGTAACTGGCATTGTATGAGCGTGCTGACGATTACCGCCCAGTTAATGCATGGGATCTTACTGCTAAGTGAATGAGTGGCAGTAAGGTCTCAGGCCCAAAATGGATGCGTGCCAATTTTCATTTTGCCGCATATCCATTTTCAGCAAACCCCCCCCAAAAAAGGCCATTTTTGCAGATGCACTAAAAAAATGGACCTACGCATGTCCAGTACACGCGTATACACCAGCACATCCACTTTCTCCGAGGACAAGCAGGCTGCTTGTTCTCACAACTGGGTTGACGTCCACGGCAGCCCCCACCAACCGGAACAAAAACTTCGCGGGTGGTCCCGCACGCAGGGCACGCCCACCGCGCATGCGCGGCCATCTTCCCGCCCGTGCACGACCGTTCCCGCTCAGTTTTTTTCGATTCCGTGCTGGAGAGAGACGTGCTATTGTCTCTCTCTCTGTCAGCCCCAGAAACCGGATCGCGGCCTAGCCGCGAGTTTTTTTCTCTTTTCGTGCACGTTTGCGCCTCTTTTCTTTAGTTCTTCTGTTTAAAAAAAAAAAAATTTTGTCCCCTCGTCATCTTTAGCCGCGGGGGCGCCTCGTTGCGGCCTTGTGGCCGCGCGGTCGTTTCTTTTTTCGGGTGTGCTTTTCACTACCACCATCGACGACTTTGACTTCGCTGACGCGATTTTTCCGTCGATGTCCTCGAAGGTCCCCGAGCGGATTCAAAAAGTGTGGTCGGTGCGGCAAGCAGATCTCGCAAACCAATACCCACGCTTGGTGCCTCCAGTGCCTTGGCCCGGAGCATAATACCAAGACGTGCACCTTGTGTCTCGGCTTGCGGAAGCGAACACAGGTGGCAAGGCAAGTTCTTTGGGACCGTCTTTTTTGAACTTGCACCATCCCCTCGACGTCGACAGCCGCATCTTCGGTACCGGTACCGATGTCGAAATCGGCACCGACGATGGCACCACCCCCAGGAGTACAGGTACCGTTGGTCCGCCGGTCCACCGGCGACGGGGAGCGGCCGCGCGGGCAATCGGCCCCGGCCACTCCCTCTACCCAGGGCCATCGGGACCGAACCCTGTCAGACCCGATCCCTTGAGGCCGGGGGGGGGGGGGTTCTACCTCCTCTTCATCTCTGCCGCTGAGCGCCGATGATGGGCACCGAAAGAAGACTAAAAAGCACCGTCATCGGTCGCCCACGGCGCACAGGACTACCAGCTCCGGCGCCTCCAGAGATGATTTGACGCCGAGGAAGCGGCAGTGCCGAGAGGAGCGTTCCCCCTCGGTTAAAGAGGTGTTGCTGCGTCAGTCCATGGGTACTTCGGTACCGTCTCCTGGACCCGAGCAGCTTCCGGCACCCACACCGGCCCCCCTGCCTTTCCCGACAGCGAGCCTTGACGAGTGCCTACGAGCCATCCTTACAAGGGATTCTGGAAGGGCTGATGCGCCAGGCTTTGCCGGCACCGGGGGTGCTTGTGCCCCTGGCGCCGTTGATGGAGGCGCCAGCGTGCTCTAGCCCGATGCCGAGGCCTCCGACACCGACGCCGCTTGCGGTACCGGTGTCGACAGCCACGCAGGTGAAATCCCCGTCGACGTCGATGGAGGGAGCTTCATCCCCGCCGGCACGGGAGTCCACCGCTCGACGCCACCATTGAGGACATAGTTCCTCGCAGTCGAGACAGGCCCGGTTCAGATCTGAGCTGCAAGAGCTCATGTCCGACACCCAAAAAGAGGCCTCGTGGGGGGAGGAGGAGGACCCCAGATATTTCTCCTCAGAGGAGTCTGTGGGCCTTCCCTCCGACCCCTCTCCTTCACCAGAGAGGACGCTCTCGCCCCCTGAGAGCCTCTCCTTTGCCTCCTTCATCAGGGATATGTCTATTTGCATTCCCTTCCCCGTGGTCTCTGTGGATGAGCCGAGGGCTGAGATGCTCGAGGTTCTCGACTATCCATCACCACCTAGAGAGTTTTCCAAGGTGCCGTTGCACAATGTCCTGAAAGAGACACTGCTTCGGAACTGGCTGAAGCCCTTATCTAACCCCACCATCCCCAAGAAAGCGGAGTCCCAATACAGGATCCACTCTGACCCAGAGTTCATGCGGCCCCAATTGCCTCATGACTCGGCAGTCGTGGACTCTGCTCTCAAGGGGGCACGGAGTTCGAAGGATACCGCCTCGGCGCCCCCGGGACGGGAGTCTCGCACTCTGGACTCGTTTGGGAGAAAGGCCTACCAATCTTCAATGCTCGTGACCCGCATCCAGTCATACCAGCTCTACACGAGCATTCACATGCGGAACAATGTGAAACAACTGGCGGACCTGGTCGACAAGCTCCCTCCGAAGCAGTCCAGGCCCTTTCAGGAGGTGGTCAGGCAGCTGAAGACGTGCAGAAAGTTCCTGTCCAGGGGTATCTATGACACCTGTGATGTGGCATCTCGAGCTGCAGCCCAAGGTATAGTGATGCGCAGACTCTCCTGGCTGCGTGCCTCTGACCTGGACAACTGCACCCAGCAACGACTGGCGGATGTCCCTTGCCGGGGGGATAACATCTTTGGCGAGAAGGTCGAGCAGTTGGTGGACCAACTACACCAGCGGGAAACCGCCCTCGACAAGCTCTCCCACCGGGCGCCTTCAGCATCCACCTCAGCAGGTGGACGTTTTTCCCGGGCCAGGCAGGCTGCGCCCTACGCCTACAACAAGCGTAGGTACACCCAGCCGGCCCGAAGTCCTCCTCAGGCTCAGGGACAGTCCCAGCGCGCTCGTTCCCATCAACAGCGTGCGCCTAAGCAGCCCTCTGCGCCTCCACAGCAAAAGCCGGGGACGGGCTTTTGACTGGATCCATGGGAACATAGCCGCCATCCAAGTGTCTGTACCGGACGACCTGCCGGTCGGGGGGAGGTTGAAAGTTTTTCACCAAAGGTGGCCTCTGATAACCTCCGACCAGTGGGTTCTCCAAATAGTGCGGTGCGGATACACCCTGAATTTGGCCTCTACTCCACCAAATTGCCCACCGGGAGCCCAATCCTTCAGCTCCCATCACAGGCAGGTACTTGCAGAGGAACTCTCCGCCCTTCTCAGCGCCAATGCGGTCGAGCCCGTGCCACCAGGGCAGGAAGGGCAGGGATTCTATTCCAGGTACTTCCTTGTGGAAAAGAAAACAGGGGGGATGCGCCCCATCCTAGACCTGAGAGGCCTGAACAAATACCTGGTCAAAGAGAAGTTCAGGATGCTTTCCTTAGGCACCCTTCTACCAATGATTCAGAAAGACGATTGGCTATGTTCCCTGGATTTAAAGGACGCTGATACTCACATCCCGATACTGCCAGCCCACAGACAGTATCTCAGATTCCGCCTGGGGACATTGCACTTTCAGTATTGTGTGCTGCCCTTTGGGCTCGCCTCTGCCCCACGGGTGTTCACGAAGTGCCTCGTGGTGGTCGCGGCGTATCTACGCAAGCTGGGAGTGCACGTGTTCCCGTATCTCGACGATTGGCTGGTCAAGAACACCTCGGAGGCAGGGGCTCTCCGGTCCATGCAGTGCACTATTCACCTCCTGGAGCTGCTGGGGTTTGTGATAAATTACCCAAAGTCCCATTTCCAGCCAGTCCAATCTCTGGAATTCATAGGAGCTCTGCTGAATTCACAGACGTCTCAGGCCTTTCTTACCGAAGCGAGGGCCCACAACCTCCTGTCCCTCGCTTCCCAGACTAGAGCGTCTCAGCAGGTCACAGCTTGGCAGATGTTGAGACTCCTGGGTCATATGGCCATGTGACTCCCATGGCTCGTCTTCACATGAGATCTGCTCAATGGACCCTAGCTTCCCAGTGGTGCCAAGCCATCGGGAATCTAGAAGATGTCATCCGCCTGTCCCTCAGTTGCCGCAATTCGCTGCACTGGTGGACACTTCGGACCAATTTGACCCTGGGACGTCCATTCCAAATTCCGCAGCCCACGAAGGTGCTGACGACGGATGCATCTCGCCTGGGGTGGGGAGCTCATGTCGATGGGCTTCACACCCAGGGACTGTGGTCCCTCCAGGAACAGGATCTTCAGATCAACCTCCTGGAGCTCCGAGCGGTCTGAAACGCACTGAAGGCCTTCAGAGATCGGCTGTCCTACCAAATTATCCAAATTCGGACAGACAATCAGGTTGCAATGTATTACATCAATAAGCAGGGGGGCACCGGATCTCGCCCCCTGTGTCAGGAAGCCGTCGGGATGTGGCGTTGGGCCTGCCAGTTCGGCATGCTTCTTCAAGCCACATACCTGGCAGGCGTAAACAACAGTCTGGCCGACAGACTGAGCAGAGTCATGCAACCGCACGAGTGGTCGCTCAATTCCAGAGTGGTACGCAAGATCTTCCGAGATTGGGGTACTCCCTCGGTGGACCTTTTCGCCTCTCAGACCAACCACAAGCTACCTCTGTTCTGTTCCAGACTACAGGCACACGGCAGACTAGCGTCGGATGCCTTTCTCCTCCATTGGGGGACCGGCCTCCTGTATGCTTATCCTCCCATACCTTTGGTGAGGAAGACCTTACTGAAGCTCAAGCAAGACCACGGCACCATGATTCTGATAGCGCCTTTTTGGCCCCGTCAGATCTGGTTCCCTCTACTTCTGGAGTTGTCCTCCGAAGAACTGTGGCGATTGGAGTGTTTTCCGACCCTCATTTCGCAGAACGACGGAGCGCTTCTGCACCCCAACCTTCAGTCTCTGGCTCTCACGGCCTGAATGTTGAGGGAATAGACTTTGCTTCGTTGGGTCTGTCTGAGGGTGTCTCCCGCGTCTTGCTTGCCTCTAGAAAGGATTCCACTAAAAAGAGTTACTTTTTTAAGTGGCGGAGGTTTGTCGTTTGGTGTGAGAGCAAGGCCCTAGAACCTCGCTCTTGTCCTGCACAGAACCTGCTTGAATACCTTCTGCACATATCAGAGTCTGGCCTCAAGACTAACTCAGTAAGGAATCACCTTAGTGCGATTAGTGCTTACCATTATCGTGTAGAGGGTAAAGCCATCTCTGGAGAGCCTTTAGTCGTTCGATTCATGAGAGGCTTGCTTTTGTCAAGGCCCCCTGTCAAGCCTCCTGCGGTGTCATGGGATCTCAACGTTGTCCTCACTCAGCTGATGAAACCTCCTTTTGAGCCACTGAATTCCTGCCATCTGAAGTACTTGATCTGGAAGGTCATTTTCTTGGTGGCAGTTACTTCAGCTTGTAGAGTCAGTGAGCTGCAAGCCCTGGTAGCTCATGCTCCTTATACCAAATTTCATCATAACAGAGTAGTACACCGCACTCACCCTAAGTTCCTGCCAAAGGTGGTGTCGGAGTTCCATCTTAACCAGTCAATTGTCTTGCCAACATTCTTTCCCAGACCACATACCTGCTCTGCTGAACGTCAGTTGCACACATTGGACTGCAAGCGAGCGTTGGCCTTCTATCTGGAGCGGACACAGCCCCACAGACAGTCCGCCCAATTGTTTATTTCTTTCGACCCCAACAGGAAAGGGGTCGCTGTCGGGAAACGCACCATCTCCAATTGGCTAGCAGATTGCATTTCCTTCACTTACGCCCAGGCTGGGCTGGCTCTTGAGGGTCATGTCACGGCTCATAGTGTTAGAGCCATGGCAGCGTCAGTGGCCCACTTGAAGTCAGCCACTATTGAAGAGATTTGCAAGGCTGCGACGTGGTCATCTGTCCACACATTCACATCACATTACTGCCTCCAGCAGGATACCCGATGCGACAGTCGGTTCGGGCAGTCGGTGCTGCAGAATCTGTTTGGGGTTTGAATCCAACTCCACCCTCCAGGACCCGAATTTTGTTCTGTTCAGGCTGCACTCTCAGTTCGTTGTTCTTCATAGGTCAATTTCTGTTATGCCCTCGCCGTTTCGAGGTTAAATTGACCTGGATTCTTGTTTTGAGTGAGCCTGAGAGCTAGGGATACCCCAGTCGTGAGAACAAGCAGCCTGCTTGTCCTCGGAGAAAGCGAATGATACTTACCTGTAGCAGGTGTTCTCCGAGGACAGCAGGCTGATTGTTCTCACCTACCCTCCCTCCTCCCCTTTGGAGTTGCGTTTTTCCTCATTCCTTTGCTTGTCATTCAACTGAGCGGGAACGGTCGCGCACGGGCAGGAAGACAGCCGCGCATGCTCGGTGGGCAAGCCCTGCGTGCGGGACCGCCAGCAAAGTTTTTGTTCCGGTTGGTGGGGGCTGCCGTGGACGTCAACCCAGTCGTGAGAACAATCAGCCTGTTGTCCTCGGAGAACACCTGCTACAGGTATGTATCATTCGCTTTTTGGCGCACCTTAGTAAAAAGACCCCTTAGGGTCTCTAGGCTGCACTTCAGACCTGCTGTTTTTTTCCTGTGTGCTTCCTGTACCTGTTCTAGTGCACAAGGTACTCAGGCCTTCTGCACCAGATCGTGCCACAGGATTAGTGTCATGATTGTGGTCGTGACCCCTCTCAGACTCACCTTATTTCCGGCGGTCAGCTTCTGAGCTGGCTTCTGTCTGTTCTTCCTGAGTTAGTTCTGTCTCTGTCTCTGTGTGCTGGCTGCTTCCAGCATGGCTCTGATTACTCCATTATATTGCACCTGTGTGTGTTAAGCCTCTCTGTGCTTCAGTATGCTTTCTGCCTGTGTCTTGGTTTGTGTTCCTCTTGCCCTCTGGTGGCTGCCATAGACTTTCCAGACTTTCTTTCCGGTCCGGTCCAGATATTCCAGCCCTCCAGACTTGGTTTGAAGTTTGGCAGCTAGCCTCACCCGTATCTGCCTCATGATTACTGCAGCTGAGTTCAGCTAATGATGGGTTTATTACCACCTGGAAACCTTCTGAGTTTGCTTTGCATCGTCTAAGGTCCCTGGATTGTTGGTGCTTTGTTGCACTTCTGCCTAGTCTGGTTTCTTGTTTAGTTCCTTGTCTGTTTCTAGTTATCTGTGTGTAGTTTAGCTTAGGTTTATTTGCTTACTTCCCTAGTCTTGTTTCTGGTCTGTATTCCATGTCTAGTTTCTGTTTGTCTGTGTCTCTTGCTTAGTGGCTGCTCTGCAGTTTTCAGTCCTGTCTCTTGTCTGTCAGTATTTGTACCCTGTTTTAGTGGCTGCTCTGCAGCTTTCAGTCCTGTCGCTTGTCTGTCAGTATTTGTACCCTGTTTCAGTGGCTGCGTGGCAGCTTTCAGTTCCTGTCCTTTAGCTTGTCCATTTCCTGCTTTGTGTAGTATTGTCTGTCTGTGAGTCCTAGCCCAGTTTCCTGCCTTGCTGCCCATGTATATTCCTTTCCCCTCTGACCCTCAGTCCCTGTTCATCCTAGTTGGTATCCAGTGCCTGCCCTGTCCGGTAAGTCCTGCCAGCCGCCCGCACCCAGGGGCTCAACTCCTGGGGAAGGGCGGTCAAGCGCAGGTGAAGTCTAGCTATTCCTGTCAGAGTACTGCCTTGTCTCTGGTGTGGGGTGGTTTTGCCTGCCACTGCTGCTCCACGGCAGTGGTCCAAGGGCTCACAAACCTAGTTTTTGCCTTGAAAGCCTGACAGAATGCAAAGGCCATGAGCTCGGCAAGATCACCCTACCCGCTGGGCGTCCAGCCTAGGACTTTTGCCCCTGTTGGCAATCCGGGTCACCACTCGGGTTTTGCTCCTGTTTCCCTTGTGAAGTTCGGTTCTGGCTTTATTATTGTTCCTGATCTTTTCATGACACTTGAGGAATATCGTAGAAAACCTTTGTCTGATCTAATCTTGAAGAAGCGGCCTGAAGCTTCAGTGGAGAGGAAGCGTGTCTGGCAGCTTGGGCTCATTGTAAACCCAGTTTTTGCCATTGATCCTAGGATCCCGCTCTGGGAATACCGCCACCTACTTATCTCTGACCCAACCCTGCGGGATACTCGGGAAGCTGCCGTTGAAAGAAAGCGTCTTGCGAATCCCGAGGTCCAGGCTTACCAGCAGTCTATCCTGAGGGATGCTGTCAGCGAAGCTGCTGAGTCCAAGCCGAGTTCCAGCTCCAGCCAAGCTGCTGAGTCCAAGCCGAGGTCCAGCTCCAGCCAAGATGCTGAGTCTGGATCGAGTTGCAGTCCCAGCTTAGATGCTGAGTCTACTCCGAGTTCCCGTTCCAGTCAAGATGCTGAGTCTACTCCGAGTTCCCGCTCCAGCCAAGATGCTGAGTTTACTCTGAGTTCCAGCTCTAGCCAAGATGCTGAGTCTACGCCGAGTTTCAGTTCCAGCCTAGATGCTGAGTCTACTCTGAGTTCCAGCTCCGGTCAAGATGCTGAGTCCCAGCCGAGTTCCAGCTCCGGCCAAGATGCTGAGTCCGGTCCGAGTTCCATCTCCGGCCAAGATGCTGTCCGGTCTGAGTTCCAGCTCCAGCCAAGATGCTGAGTCTAAGCTGAGTTCCAGGTCCGGCCCAGATGCGGACGCCAGTCCAAGTTCCAGTCCAGCTAACCATGGTCCTGTTTTGAAGTAGGTTTCACCATTGTTACCCATGGAAACCTAAAATCTCCCATGGGGACACGGGAGCCTTGAGGGGGAAGTACTGTCACGATTGTGGTCGTGACCCCTCTCAGACTCACCTTATTTCCGGCAGTCAGCTTCTGAGCTGCTTCTGTCTGTTCTTCCTGACTTAGTTCTGTCTCTGTCTCTGTGTGCTGGCTGCTTCCAGCATGGCTCTGATTACTCCATTATACTGCACCTGTGCTTCAGTATGCTTTCTGCCTGTGTCTTGGTTTGTGTTCCTCTTGCCCTCTGGTGGCTGCCATAGACTTTCCAGACTTTCTTTCCAGTCCGGTCCAGATATTCCAGCCCTCCAGACTTGGTTTGAAGTTTGGCAGCTAGCCTCACCCGTAGCTGCCTCATGATTTCTGCAGCTGAGTTCAGCTGATGATGGGTTTATTACCACCTGGAAACCTTCTGAGTTTGCCTTTGCATCGTCTAAGGTCCCTGGTTTGTTGGTGCTTTGTTGCACTTCTGCCTAGTCTGGTTTCTTGTTTAGTTCCTTGTCTGTTTCTAGTTATCTGTGTGTAGTTTAGCTTAGGTTTATTTGCTTACTTCCCTAGTCTTGTTTCTGGTCTGTATTCCATGTCTAGTTTCTGTTTGTCTGTGTCTCTTGCTTAGTGGCTGCTCTGCAGTTTTCAGTCCTGTCTCTTGTCTGTCAGTATTTGTACCCTGTTTTAGTGGCTGCTCTGCAGCTTTCAGTCCTGTCGCTTGTCTGTCAGTATTTGTACCCTGTTTCAGTGGCTGCGTGGCAGCTTTCAGTTCCTGTCCTTTAGCTTGTCCATTTCCTGCTTTGTGTAGTATTGTCTGTCTGTGAGTCCTAGTCCAGTGTCCTGCCTTGCTGCCCATGTATATTCCTTTCCCCTCTGACCCTCAGTCCCTGTTCATCCTAGTTGGTATCCAGTGCCTGCCCCGTCCGGTAAGTCCTGCCGGCCGCCTGCACCCAGGGGCTCAACTCCTGGGGAAGGGCGGTCAAGCGCAGGTGAAGTCTAGCTGTTCCTGTCAGAGTACTGCCTTGTCTCTGGTGTGGGGTGGTTTTGCCTGCCACTGCTGCTCCACGGCAGTGGTCCAATGGCTCACAAACCTAGTTTCTGCCTTGAAAGCCTGACAATTAGAACAGTTTCTGGTAGTTTCTGCAAGGGAGCCTAGAAACAGGAAAGGAGTTGCATCTTCTGAGGGGTGTTGCTAGTAGCAGTAGTATAAGCCCCTGAAGAAGACTTAAAACTCTGACTTACCGCTAAAAATGTCTCTTTGGAACATCTCCCTCCACTGACCTTACCTGTTAAAAGAGAGCCCCATTTCTGCCAGTGCCTGCAGCTGGTCCCAATGAGAAAGAAAGAGAATCAGCCCATCTATACCCAACTAATTAGGCATTCGTGAATTTATAGGAGCAAGGACTCAGAGACTAGGATAAATGACAGATCCGAAACCCAGTGCTGGTTTGCTAGTGAGAAGGTGTGGGGACTCTTTTCACCCCATATAGTCTTATTTGGGAAGGGGTAAGGTGATTCTAGGGATGATTAGCCTTATCACCCAGGCAGGCCATACACCACCTCTATGGGACACTACATCTGTGGCAGAGGAAATTTTAGAAAAGAAAACATATACTGTAACAGGCTACAGCAGCAAAAAGATATTTATTAATATTATTATTATTAGCATTTGTATAGCGCTACCAGACGCACGCAGCGCTGAACACCTTGCATAGAGAGACATTCCCTGCTCAAAAGAGCTTACAATCTAAATATCTAAATTGTGTGACCATCAACTTGAATAAATGTAACATCTCACTGAATTTTACTTAACAACTAACTGGATATCATCAGTCTATCCTGAGTAGTCTTGACTTTCTAAGAAATGTGAGCAGGAGGAATGGATATCCGATGTCTTTCACTGTTCCTGTGCTTCATCAATAGAAAGTGTAGTAAAGTTAAAATTTTAAGTTACTTAATAGTGTGGTCTGGATTTCTTGTGTAGATGGAAAGCAAGTCTGATGCCTTGCTTGCTCAGCCATCCAACCTTAGGGTTGGTCCTGGTGCCACCAATAAATTCTTTGTATGCCCTTCTTCCCACTATCCAGGGCAGTGACTAGGCAGCCGCCTAGCTCACATATACAACCAGGAGGCTTATATACATATTAGGATTGCCCCTGCCCCTCTTTGTACTCCAGTTATTGTGGGCAAGCTAGAGGGTGTAGGATAAAGCCTGGGTGGGGGGGGGGGGGGTGAAGGTTTGAATGGGGCCATGTCATGTGGGTTGTGGTTTTAGTGGACACTATTGTGAAACAGTGGGTATTAAAACAGAGATGAAACAAAACCAGAAACAAAATGAAATTCCCCCATAACACAAAACTAGTGCCCACCCAAAGTATATGTATGCAATATTATAATAGTGGCATAGTGTGGGTTACTTGTGCATGTCTGTGGCGCTGAAAATGCCATATCACATCAGTCTGGGGCCTACTCCCAGGAGAACTCTTTTCAGTAGTAAATAAATGTAACATCTCACTGAATTTTACTTAACAACTAACTGGATATCATCAGTCTATCCTGAGCACAGCACAGCAAAGCAAGAAATGAATCATGTGAGATGGGGGGAAGGGATAAAAGGTGAGGATATAAACAGCTAAGACCAATATTGACTTTTAACCTACGCTGTACCCTAGACAGCAATAATGACATTAAAGAACTAGAATCTCACCCAAATCATAAGAGCATCCTGATCCATTTCCAGGCTTTACTCTGCTGCATGCATGGATTTATAGTTCTGATTTTCCCATGGGGTGGGCACGAGACCAATAAGAATAGGTTCTCTAACTTATTTCACCAATGAGGAGGGCAACTCTAACTGCATTCAGTATTGTAGAATACAGCACTTTCCTACCCCACATGTCTTAGTTACCCAAATTCTGGGTCCCCTCCCTTTAATGCCAAATGAGGACATCAGCCCCAGCAAGATGCCCATTGGAGTTGAATGTTAACCTCTGATGAAGAATTCACTCCAAAAAGCCAACTATTGCTCTCCAGAACATTTGTATTTGTGTTGGCCCACAGGGGTGGGGGCTTGACTGGCACCGGCTATTTTCATGTGATGTCTGTGCAGATTGAATCTTGTCTTAAGCATCTGGCCTGTTTACAAGACCAGAACACTGAACCAGTGATTTCACAGTAAGAATACTGAATGGTAATTTTAAAACAATACAGTAAGACCTTTGAAATAAGAATGATTGAATATTTTAACACCCAACAGACAGGACTTAATAAGGATCTGGGTTTTCTAACCCATTATAAATCATAAAGTTGTATTTCTCTGTTTATTTCTCTGTTTGTTACCCTCCTCTCACCTACCAACACCCATCCTGTTAGAATATCAATGAAATGCTTTGATGTCCCCATGCATACCCCCACCCTCCCACTCTGTCAGACTGTCAAAGTAATGCTTTGATGTTTCTCTTACATATACTATCTGCTACCACATTTGCTTATTTCCGATCTGACGAAGGGCAACCTTCGAAAGCTAATAAAAAAATGTATTAAGTTATGTCCAATAAAAAAGGTATCATCTTATTTTCTTTTCCATGTTTTATTTTGTTTGATTTCTATTCATATTTATGAAAGTTGTTTGAGATGGCTCCTTATTTAGTTCTGCTCTCAAGTATTTAAGTTGCATCAGTGTTCATTTAAATTTAACATATCCTATCTTTGTATGGTGCAGTCATTTAGAAGCATTAACTCAGACATCTCCCAGTTAATTTTGTAGGCTGGTAATTAAGGAAAGGTATCAACAATTGGCATTATCTTTAGAATTGAGTCTTGAGGCTTGGATACAAACAATAAAATATCAACAGCATAAGCTGCCGATTAGTGTTTGAGTGAATACCAGTTCCATGTATGGGGGAAGCTTGATGTATTGATAATTGCAGCAGTTCTAATGCTAAATTAAAAAAGCAATGGCAATAAAGGCCAGTCCTAATTTGTTCAGCCTTTATGCATAAGGGAATCGAGAGGGGGATGTGCTTCCCTGTTTTAAGCTGTCAAGTTGCCCAGTTCCAGTCATCCAAAGCAGTGTGGTAGTTGTAATCACTGATTCAGAGATGCTAAGTTACCCAGGCTAGAGATTTTGGGACAGTCCTGGTTTTGAACGTATATCCTAAAGCAATTTGAGATTTGTAGTGCCTGATCCTGCTCATTGAAATAAGTTCTGCAAGTTCCATAATGCATCAGGATGGAGTGCTCTGAAATCTAGGTCTACCCAAAATCTCCAGCCTGGACTTGGGTAACTTGTCATCTCTGCAGATTCTCCACACTGAAATCAGTCATGCAGGTCCAATTCTGTGTCCAGTTAGTGCTTCAGAAAACCAGGCCTGGCCTAAAATCTGGGTAATTTGGCAGCCCTGTATTATGCTCTCTGTGTTGTATCCTATAAAACCTTTGAGTTTTAAGTCTGGCAATGGAGTGGGAAGTGTGCAGGGCACAATATCTGGTAAAAATATGTCATGTTATGTATGAATCTGTTTTTCTTTTTTCAGCTCTTTCGAGAAGTGAGGATTATGAAGGGGCTGAACCATCCCAACATTGGTAAGAGAATTTGTTGGTACTACAGTTTTGAAATGAGATGCTCTTTGCCCCCCACACACACTTGAGCAGCTGGGGTGGGGGGGGGGGGAATGGTGGATAAGGTTGCCAACTGGATCCAGATTTGTCTGACAGGGTTGACCCACTCCTGGGTTTACCAGGAGGCACTTGCTTTTCTTAGGAAATGCAACAGGTAAATCAGAATTACTCCAAATCCCTGCATGCAATAAAGTAAACCCTGGACTGGATTAACTCTGTCAGTCAAATCTGGATCCATTTGGAAACCCTAATAGTGGATGATTGAGAGAAGTTCCAGCCAGGGCAAAACACGGCCTGTGTCGGGCTTTGTGTTAGATTGAAACTCTTCAATAAAATCTTTTCATATCTACCACTGATCTGCACTGTCTGTTCCCACATTCAATTTTAATGGTGCAGAAGAGAGCCAATTAGCTACTGTAAGAAATTTTGAATTAAGATTATTGATGGAGGAAGGATCTGGGCAATCTAATTTACCAATAATACGAATATCATCTGCATATAAGAAAGCAGTAAGACAATGGATTAACACTTCGGGGGGGGGGGGGGGGGGGGCATGAAAATATTAAAAAGTGTAGGGGCTAAGAGGGAGCCTTGTTGGACTCCACAATCAAAATCAAATTGATTAGAAAATAAGTTTTGCCAATAATGGTATATAATCTAAGATAATTTTAAAATCAGAGAGGTATGTGTAATACATAGATTTGAGAGACATTGGAAGAGAATGGAATGGTCAACCAAATCAAAAGCTGCTGTTAGTTCTAAAGAAAGAATAATAGTGATGTTACTTTGGTCTAAGTAATGAAGAATGGATGTAGTTAAACGTAGTAGAGCAGTTTTGGTATTATGAAGGTGGAGATAATTTGTTTTATCCAAGTAATCATTAAGTTGTTGGGACTAGTTGTTCTATAATTTTTGAAAGAAAAGGAAGTTGAGATATGGGCAGAGTTAGTTTGGTATGGTAGGAGTTAGTTTCTGATCCTTTTGCCTTGAAAAACACATGCGGTTTTCCAAATGTTGGGTATAAAGCTATGTTTGAGGCTCTTTGAGATCATTGAATGTAAAGGTACAATCAGAGTATCTGCAAATTTCTTAAGATAATATGAGGTTATATGAAATAAGTGCAGTGTCCATTAGATCACGAAGGAGCAAAAGAGGTGCTCAAGGAGGACAAGACCATAGTGGACAAACTGAATGAATTCTTTGCTTCTGTCTTTATGGAAGATGTAAGAGATCTGCCTGTACTGGAAATAGTTTTCAAGAGTGATGATGCAGAGAAACTGAAAGAAATCTTGGTTAAACTAGAAGATGTACTGAGCCAAATTGACAAATTAAAGAGTAGCAATTCAGCTGGACCGGATGGCATACATCCAAGGGTACTCAAAGAACTCAAGCATTTCTAACTTTGCTCAGGTGCTGACCTCTCTCTCTGTCTGTACCTGAAGCAAACTCCTCCAAAGTATAACAAATTTGGACCTTTTAAATTCCAAACTTCTCAACTTTCTGGCTATAGGGCAATTTTGGAAGTTAAATCATTTGAAAATTCTGGTCCCACCCAGAGAATTGCCTTAACAGTAGTTAGCTGGCACTTGGACTTAATCATTACACAGCAGGAGGGCAATTTTGGAAGTTAAATCATTTGAAAATTCTGGTCCCACCCAGAGAATTGCCTTAACAGTAGTTAGCTGGCACTTGGGACTTAATCATTACACAGCAGGAGGTAAGGGTTGAGCTCTGAATAGGGGTCAAACCATTTCTAACTTTGCTCAGGTGCTGACCTCTCTCTCTGTCTGTACCTGAAGCAAACTCCTCCAAAGTATAACAAATTTGGACCTTTTAAATTCCAAACTTCTCAACTTTCTGGCTATAGGTGAGATTCCTGATATTCTCTTTAATTTAATACTTAGTGCTTAATTAATTTTGCCCTGTGAAACCTCTTATTTTCTTTCTTTTTCTCTTCCTACCAAGCTCTGAGAGGGAGGCTGTATTGTATTGGGGTTCTAAAGTGCATTTTACATTGTTGAAACTGATATAATTATTGGGAATATCTGGATTTATATTACAACAAGGAAAGTTTATTTTTTATATTCTAGGGCAATTTTGGAAGTTAAATCATTTGAAAATTCTGGTCCCACCCAGAGAATTGCCTTAACAGTAGTTAGCTGGCACTTGGGACTTATAATCCCACCCACCCCAGGGTTTTCCACTCATTTATAGACAAACCAAACCTCATTAACTTAATCATACACAGGCAGTCTTACAGACTGTTAACCCCAACTAAGTACACCTGTTCATACCCAATTCAAGAAATCAGGATGACTTTTATTCTCTGCAATAATTGTGGTACTTTAGTTTCAAGGCCAATCATCTGGAGACTTAAAGCTTGCCCTATCTGTCTTCAACTATCTAGTTTTAAACAAGAGCTCAGTAAAGTAATGCAAGAATTGGATACAATTAAAGCAGCTTCTAGGACTGCACAGAGAAATAGCTTCTCACCACTCCCTCAAAGAATAAAACCACATAAGAACAGATGGTTCACAGTAGGCTCAGGCAGACTTCATCATGTGACACAGAAGCATCCACCCGCACAAGTGTTGCCACTAAAGAATTCTTTTGCTCCATTACAGCACTGTAATGCTCCTGAAAATAGAACTGAAGCAGAGGAAAAAGCAATAAAGTTGGAACAAAAAGACATGAAGGTACCCAAAGTGAAAAGACACCCCCAAATCACTAATGTTAAAACACATACCAAGAAATATAGGTGGAAAGCAATGGCCACAAATGCTCGTAGTCTAAGCAATAAAGTTCATGACCTTCAAGCCCTGATGTTGGAGGCAGACTTAGATGTTGTTGCAATCACAGAGACATGGCTCAACAGTTCCCACGAATGGGATGCAAGCATACCAGGCTATAATCTATTTAGGAAGGATAGAGAGGGTCGTAAAGGTGGAGGAGTAGCTCTGTATGTGAGGAATGATATCATGGCGACTGAAATGACAGGGACCTGGGGAAAAGAAGAAGCGATATAGATCACCTTAAAAAGAGAGGATAGAACTTCTGTCCACGTGGGTGTTGTCTACAGACCCCCCACACAATTAGAGGAACTAGATAAAGATCTGATTGCAGATATTCAAAAATTAGGAAAGAAAAAAGAGGTTCTGTTGCTGGGAGATTTCAATCTGCCGGATGTAGATTGGAAGGTTCCGTCTGCCAAATCGGAAAGAAGTAGTGAGATCGTGGATGCTTTCCAAAGTGCTCTGCTCAGACAGATGGTGACGGAACCCACAAGGGAGGGAGCAATGCTGGATCTGGTGCTCACAAATGGGGATAGTGTGTCAAATGTGCGAGTGTGTGCACATCTGGGAAACAGTGACCATCAAACGGTTTGGTTTGATATAACAGCTGAAGTGGAAGGCAGCCACTCTAAACTCAAAGTCCTGGATTTCAAGCGTGCTGACTTTAGTAAAATGGGGGAATACCTGAGGAAGGAGATGATGGGCTGGGAGGACGAACAGGAAGTAGAAGGGCAGTGGTCCAGGCTGAAAGAAGCAATAAATAGGGCCACAGACCTTTATGTAAGCAGAGTAAATAAAAGCAAGAGGAAAAGGAAACCAATATGGTTCTCCAAGCAAGTGGGTGAGAAAATAAAGGCTAAAGAGTTGGCGTTCCAGAAATATAGAAAATCTCAAGAAGAGGAACACGGGGAGGAATACCGGATGAAACTGAAAGAAGCCAAGAGAGAGGTACGTCTGGCGAAGGCGCAAGCGGAAGAACAAATGGCTAGAAATGTAAGGAGAGGCGACAAAAATTTCTTCAGGTATATTAGTGAAAGAAGAAGGACTAAAAAGGGAATTGTGAGACTAAAAGATACAGCGAACCGCTATGTAGATAATGATGAAGAAAAAGCCAATTTACTAAATAGATACTTTTGTTCGGTTTTCACTGAAGAAAATCCTGGAGAAGGACCGCGAGGGACTGGCAAAAGTACACCTGAGAATGGAATGGATATAGCACCGTTCACGGAAGAGAGTGTGTATCAACAACTTGGAAAGCTAAAGGTGGACAAAGCCATGGGACCGGACGGGATCCACCCCAGAATATTGAGGGAGCTCAGAGAGGTCCTGGCGGGTCCTCTTAAAGATTTGTTTAGTAAATCCTTGGAGACGGGAGAGGTTCCGAGGGACTGGAGAACGGCAGAGGTGGTACCTCTTCACAAAAGTGGTGATAGGGAAGAAGCTGGAAACTACAGGCCGGTAAGCCTCACTTCGGTTATTGGAAAAGTAATGGAAGCCATGCTGAAGGAAAGGATAGTGAATTTCCTAGAAGCCAACAAGCTGCAAGATCCGAGACAACATGGTTTTACCAGAGGGAAATCGTGCCAAACGAATCTCATTGAATTCTTTGATTGGGTAACTGGAGAATTGAATCATCGACGTGCTATAGACGTAATCTACTTAGATTTTAGCAAAGCTTTTGACACGGTTCCTCACAGGAGGCTCTTAAATAAACTAGATGGGCTGAAGATAGGTCCCGAAGTGGTGAACTGGATTAGGAACTGGTTGACGGACAGACGACAGAGGGTGGTGGTAAATGGAGTTCGCTCGGAGGAGGGAAAGGTGAGTAGCGGAGTGCCTCAGGGATCGGTGCTGGGGCCGATTCTGTTCAATATATTTGTGAGTGACATTGCCGAAGGGTTAGAAGGTAAAGTTTGCATATTTGCGGATGATACTAAGATTTGCAACAGAGTGGACGCCCGGGAGGGAGTGGAAAGCATGAAAAGGGATCTGAGGAAGCTAGAAGAATGGTCTGAGGTTTGGCAATTAAAATTCAATGCGAAGAAATGCAAAGTGATGCATTTAGGGAGTAGAAACCCACGAGAGACGTATGTGTTAGGCGGGGAGAGTCTGATAGGTACTGAGGGGGAGAGGGATCTTGGGGTGATAGTATCTGAGGATCTGAAGGCGACGAAACAGTGTGACAAGGCGGTGGACGTAGCGAGAAGGTTGCTAGGCTGTATAGAGAGAGGTGTGATCAGCAGAAGAAAGGAAGTGTTGATGCCCCTGTACAAGTCGTTGGTGAGGCCCCACCTGGAGTATTGTGTTCAGTTTTGGAGGCCGTACCTTGCGAAGGATGTTAAAAAATGGAAGCGGTGCAAAGAAAAGCTACGAGAATGGTATGGGATTTGCGTTCCAAGACGTATGACCAAAGACTTGCTGACCTGAACATGTATACCCTGGAGGAAAGGAGGAACAGGGGTGATATGATACAGACGTTCAAATACTTGAAAGGTATTAATCCGCAAAAAAATCTTTTCCGGAGATGGGAAGGCGGTAGAACGAGAGGACATGAAATGAGATTGAAGGGGGGCAGACTCAAAAAAGATGTCAGGAAGTATTTTTTCACGGAGAGGGTGGTGGATGCTTGGAATGCCCTCCCGCGAGAGGTGGTGGAGATGAAAATGGTAACGGAATTCAAACATGCGTGGGATATGCATAAAGGAATCCTGTGCAGCAGGAATGGATCCTCAGAAGCTTAGCTGAAATTGGGTGGCGGAGCAGGTGGGGGGAAGAGGGGTTAGTGGTTGGGAGGCTAGGATAGGGGAGGGCAGACTTATACGGTCTGTACCAGAGCCGGTGATGGGAGACGGGACTGGTGGTTGGGAGGCGGGAAATACTGCTGGGCAGACTTATACGGTCTGTGCCCTGAAAAAGACAGGTACAAATTCAAGATATGAGTTTATCTTGGGCAGACTAGATGGACCATGCAGGTCTTTTTCTGCCGTCATCTACTATGTTACTATCAAGCTCATTTTCAAAGCACTTAGCCTCCCAAAGTTCCATAGAAAGCTATGGAACTTAGCCTCCCAAAGTGCTTTGAAAATATGCCTCTATGTGATCTGCTGTTAATAATTTGTCCGTAGTACCTGAAGATTGGAGGGTGGCCAATGTGATGGCAATTTTTTTAAAGGGTTCTAGGGGTGATTAAGGAAATTGTAGATCGGTAAGCCTGACGTCAGTGCCAGGCAAAATAGTGGAAACTATTATAAGGAATAAAATTACAGAACAGGTAGGCAAACATTGTTTAATGGGACAGAGTCAGCATGGGTTCAGCCAAGAGAAATCTTGCCTCACCAATTAGCTTCATTTTTTTGAAGGCATGAATAAACATGTGGATAAAGGTGAGCCGGTTGATGTAGTCTGTCTAGATTTTCAGAAAGCTTTTGATAAAGTTCCTCATGATAGACTCCTGAGAAAATTAAAGAGTCATGGGATAGGAGGCAAGGTTCTGGTGTAGATTAGGGGTTAAATGGTCATTTCTCTCAATGAAGGAGAGTGAACAGTGGAGTACCGCAGGGATCTGTACTGGGACTGGTGCTATTTAACATATTTTTCCTTGTCATCAGCAGCAGATGAATCCATTAACTGATGGGCTGTATCCACCTACCAGCAGGTAGACATAGAGAACACTGAAGAACCACAGTGACCCTTGGATGGCTAGCCCCAACTGCCTTCAGTATTTCTCTATCTCCCAGCAGGTGTGGACGTAGCTTGATCAGCTCCTGGATTTCTGCCTGGGGTGGCTCCTGTGCTTTGCCAGTTGAGCAGGGGTGTTGTGGCTGGTGTTGCCCACTTTAAAGGCCCTTTCCCTGCCTTACCCATTCCCCCCTCCTCCCGGAGTCCCTCTGTTGCTGCCTGCCTCCAACTTTCCTCACAACGTTAAAAAAAAAAAAAATGCACACTTGTACAGCGTTGCTATTTCTGAGGCTTTTTCCAGAGATTCTGGTTCAGTGCAGCTTGACCGGAGCTCGTTGACTCTGTCTTCTGAGGAGAGAGTGGTGCCCAGTTCCTCCGGGAGGGTCCCGCAGACGCCGTTCCAAATGGGGTAAGTTTTGGCACGAAGCCGCCATTTTATTGCTATATTTCCGTCCATTCGGGTGATGGCTGCTGGGGGAGTTAAGTGCTGCTCCCATTGTGGTAAGCACAGATCAGCAGCGGGGCTGTGCAAAACGTGCTCCTTAGATGCTTGCGCTAGTACGAGCATGTCGAGCAATGATTCTTCCCGCTCGATGGAGCTGGCAGCGTGTGCCATTTTGGAAGTGCCGCATGTCTCGACCCTCGCGGTTGCGGAGGAGTCTGAGAGTAGGGGACGCCTCGTTTAGAGGCTACCAGAGGAGCTCCAACATCCATTTCTCCTAATTCAGAGGCGGAAGATTAGGGTGAGTTTTTCTCCCCTGAGTTAGTGCTTTTAATGCATAAAGCCTTCATGCTGAAAAGAGCTCTGCCGCAGGTGTCTGACAATGCGTTGCATCCTGGGTTCCCTCCGGGTGTTGATGCCCCGGGGATGGCTTCAGATGTTATTTCCTCCCCCGAGCGTTGGAAACACGCTAAACATAGACGGGTAAATTCCCCATCTGAAAGTGGCACATATCCTTCTCCCCCCCCCCCCCTGTGGTCGGGCTGTGGGGAGTCTGAGGAATCTGGCAGGCCCTCAGGGACAGATGATCCAGAGGAGGATGTCTGTTTGCCACTGGGTTTGGATGATCCCAATGCAGTTCGGATTTTCCACCGCAACGAGCTGCCAGCTCTCATTGCTGATGCCTTCCTTGCAGGCCCTCTCGATTGATGATCCTGCTGAAGGCGAGGCCTCCTCTGTTAATCTTAGGATGGCGAGTACTAAGAAGCCTACTCGGGCCTTTCCTGTGCATGACTCCATCCAAGAGCTTATTTCAGCTCAATGGTCTGACCCCGATGGGCCTTTGAAAATGGCTAGGGCTATGGGGCAGCTTTACCCTCTGAGTGAGGAGCACTTGGCCCCTTTCGGGATGCCTAAAGTGGATGCGTTGGTCACAGCCGTGACTAAAAAGACCACTCTCCCAGTAGAGGGAGGGGTCGCTTTGAAAGACATGCAGGACCGGCGGCTGGAATCCACGCTGAAGCGGTCCTTTGAAATTGTGGGCCTTGCCTTAAGGGCGTCTATTTGCAGTTCTCCCCGCCCAGTTGGCCGCGGTGGCGGCGTCGGGTTACTACTTTCGCCCTCCTGCAGTTTTCAACCTCTCCTCCTACCGCAGTCTCACTGCTTCTCATCCTTTGACGTTCACTCCATCCGTCTATTCTACCCGCTGCCACTCAGAGTTGCAGTCATTTACCGCCCCCCTAATAAGTCCCTCTCTTCATTCCTTACCGACTTCGATGCCTGGCTCTCCGTTTTTCTTGAGCCCTCATCCCCATCCCTCATTCTTGGAGACTTTAACATACACACTGATAACCCATCCGACTCATACGCTTCTCAGTTCCTCACTCTAACCTCCTCCTTCAACCTCCAACTGAGCTCCACCACCCCTACTCACCAATCTGGCCACTGTCTGGACCTCGTCCTCTCCTCTACCTGCTCACCCTCCAATTTCTGCGCCTCAGCTCTTCCTCTCTCTGACCATCACCTGATCACCTTCACTCTTCATCACCCTCCCCCTCAGTCCCGCCCAACACTAACCACTACTTCCAGGAATCTCCAGGCTGTCGACCCTCCCACCTTATCCTCTAGTATCTCTAATCTCCTCCCTTCCGTCATGTCCTCTGAGTCTGTCGACAAGGCTGTCTCCACTTACAAAGCCACTCTCTCCTCTGCTCTAGACACCCTTGCACCATCCATCTCCCGTCCCACAAGGCGCACTAATCCCCAGCCCTGGCTGACCCCTTGCACCCGATACCTTCGCTCCTGCACCCGATCGGCTGAACGCCTCTGGAGGAAATCTCGCACCCATACTGATTTCATTCATTACAAATTCATGCTATCCTCCTTCCAGTCCTCCCTATTCCTCGCCAAACAGGACTATTACACCCAATTGACTAATTCCCTCAGCTCTAACTCTCGTCGTCTCTTCGCCACCCTTAACTCCCTCCTCAAAGTGCCCTCCGCTCCCACCCCCCACCCCTTCACTCTCTCCTCAATCACTGGCTGACTACTTGCACGACAAGGTGCAGAAGATCAACCTCGAATTCACCACCAAACCATCTCCTCCTCTCCACCCTTTAACCCACTCCCTCAACCAACCAACCCAGGCCGCCTTCTCCTCGTTTCCTGATATCACCGAAGAGGAAACCGCCCATCTTCTTTCCTCCTCGAAATGCACCACATGCTCCTCTGACCCCATCCCCACCAACTTACTTAACACCATCTCTCCTACTGTCAGCCCCCCCCATCTGTCATATCCTCAACATCTCCACTGCAACTGTCCCTGACACCTTCAAGCATACTGTAGTCACACCACTCCTCAAAAAACCATCACCTGACCCTACCTGTCCCTCCAACTACCGCCCCATTTCCCTCCTACCTTTCCTCTCCAAGATACTTGAACGCGCCGTTCACAGCCGTTGCCTTGATTTTCTCTCCTCTCATGCCATCCTCGATCCGCTTCAATCCGGCTTTCGCCCCTTACACTCGACAGAAATGGCACTATCTAAAGTCTGCAATGACCTGTTCCTTGCCAAATCCAAAGGTCACTTCTCCATCCTCATCCTCCTCGACCTATCCACCACTTTTGACACTGTCAATCACAATTTACTTCTTGCCACACTGTCCTCATTTGGGTTTCAGGGCTCTGTCCTCTCCTGATTCTCCTTTTATCTCTCCCACCGTACCTTCAGAGTACACTCATGGTTCTTCCTCCACCCCCATCCCGCTCTCTGTTGGAGTTCCTCAGGGATCTGTCCTTGGACCCCTTTTTTTTTTCAATCTACACCTCTTCCCTGGGCTCCCTGATCTCATCTCATGGCTTCCAATATCATCTTTATGCTGACGACACCCAGCTTTATCTCTCCACACCAGACATCACTGCGGAAACCCAGGCCAGAGTATCGGCTTGCTTATCCGACATTGCTGCCTGGATGTCTAGCCGCCACCTGAAACTGAACATGGCCAAGACCGAGCTTATTGTCTTCCCACCCAAACCCACTTCTCCTCTCCCTCCACTCTCTGTCTCAGTTGACGGCACCCTCATCGTCCCCGTCTCATCTGCCCGCAACCTCGGCGTCATCTTTGACTCCTCCCTCTCCTTCTCTGCGCATATCCAGCAGATAATCAAGACCTGTCGCTTCTTCCTCTATAACATTAGCAAACTTCGCCCTTTCCTCTCTGAGCACACCACCCGAACTCTCATCCAATCTCTCATTACCTCTCGCCTTGACTACTGCAACCTATTCCTCACTGGCCTCCCACTTAGCCATCTATCCCCCCTTCAGTCCGTTCAGAACTCTGCTGCACGTCTTATCTTCTGCCTGGACCGATATACTCATATCACCCCTCTCCTTAAATCACTTCACTGGCTCCCGATCGGTACCGCATACAGTTCAAGCTTCTCCTACTAACCTACAAATGCCCTCGATCTGCAGCCCCTCCTTACCTCTCTACCCTCATCTCCCCTTACGTTCCCACCCGTATCCTCCGCTCTCAAGACAAATCCCTCCTTTCAGTACCCTTCTCCACCACCGCCAACTCCAGGCTCCGCCCTTTCTGCCTCGCCTCACCCCATGCCTGGAATAAACTCCCTGAGCCCATACGCCAGGCTCCCTCCCTGCCCATCTTCAAATCCTTGCTCAAAGCCCACCTCTTCAAGGTCGCCTTCGGCACCTAACCACTATACCTCTATTCAGGAAATCTAGACTGCCCAACTTGACATTTCGTCCTTTAGATTGTAAGCTCCTTTGAGCAGGGACTGACCTTCTTTGTTAAACTGTACAGCGCTGCGTAACCCTAGTAGCGCTCTAGAAATGTTAAGTAGTAGTAGTTCCTATGCAGCCCGGGCATGTCTTTCCTGGTTACAACAGGTGGTGGAACAGCCCGCGGATGGTGCGGGGTCCCTCTCTGAGGTTGCCCCGCGGATGGAGTCGGCCCTGTCATTTTTGCCTGACGCCCTTTATGATCTAGTCAGAGCTTCGGCTAAACAGATGTCTGTGGCGGTTTCTGCCCGCCACCTTCTTTGGCTATGGCATTGGGCGGCTGACATGGCCTCTAAGTAAAGGCTGGTGAGGTTACCCTTTCGGGGCCTCCTGTTATTTGGAGAAGATTGTTACCTAGGGTACTCTAAGCCCCAGCGGTTACCTGAGGATAGGCCGAGGCCTTTTTCCAAGGGTTCTGTGTTTCCCTCCTCCTCTAGACCTCGCTTCCGTGAAGCTCGTAGGTATCGCCCGGGGCGCTCTGCTGGGTTTTCTCAACGTGCCCGTTTTCAGCAGAGGAACTCCTTTCGCTCAGACAAATGCTCCGCAGCAGCTGAGGCTCGGCCTGGAGTTCAGGGTCGTCCCCCACAATGATGGGACACCGGTCCACATCTTGATTCCTGCTGTAGGAGGACGGCTTTCCCTCTTTCTAGAGGAGTGGACCAAGATTACCTCGGATCAGTGGGTCCTGGACCTGATCAGAGAAGCTTACTGATTGGAATTCGGTGCCCCGGTGAGAGACGTGTTTGTGGAGTCCTGATGCGGCAATGCCGTAAAACAGGCGGTGGTAGAGGAGACCTTGCAAGTCTTGCTGCACCTCGGAGCGGTGATCCCGGTGCCTCCTGCCGAACGCGGCTGCGGCCGCTATTCCATTAATTTTGTCGTGCCTCGAAAAGGCGGGTCTTTCAGACCGATCCTCGACTTGTGAAGAGTCAACGAGGCCCAAAGAGTACGACACTTTCGCATGGAAACCCTGCGCTTCGTCATTGCGGCGGTTCAGCCAGGAGAGTTTCTCACGTCTCTGGACCTAAAAGAAGCGTATTTGCATATTCCTATTTGGCCCCCGCATCAGCTGTTTCTCCGGTTTGCGGTGTTGGGACAACATGTCCAGTTTCGGGCCTTGCCTTTTGGCTTAGCCACAGCTCCCCGTACCTTTTCTAAGGTAAGGTGGTCGTAGCTGCCTGTCTCAGGCGAGGGGGTATCAGAGTTCACCCTTATCTCAACGACTGGCTCATCAGAGCGGATTCGGCAGCCAAAAGTCGTCTTGCCACAGCCAGAGTGGTTACAGTGCTGTAGGCTGGGTGGTCAGTATACCCAAAAATCACCTCACTCCCTCTCAGTCTCTCGAGTATTTGGGGGTCCGGTTCGACACGGCGTCGGGGTTTGTCTTTCTCCCCGACCAAAGGCGGTGCAAGCTTCAAAATCAGGTCCATCTGCTCCTGCAGATGCCTCGCCCGTGAGCTTGGGACATGGTACAGCTGCTGGGGTCGATGACGGCCACCTTGGAAGTGGTTCCTTGGGCGAGAACGCATATGAGGCCTCTGCAGATTGCCCTGCTTCAACAATGGTCTCCGATTTCCCAGGAATTTCAGCGCAGACTAATGTGACTCCCTGAGGCCCGGCTCAGTATGGAGTGGTGGCTCTCCGACAGGATACTGCAACAAGGAATGCCGCTCCCTTTTGGGCTGGGGAGCACATTGCCAGGGAAGCTATGCTCAGGGTCAGTGGACAACCATGGAAGCGGGGTGGTCCATCAATCGCTTGGAACTGAGAGCTATATTTCAGGCTGTTATGGCCTTCCAAAACACTCTGAGGGGGCTTGCGGTCCGGGTCCTGTCAGACAATACGAGAGCGGTGGCCTACATAAATCATCAGGGCAGCACTCAGTGCAGGGCCCTGGCTGTGGAAGCCGCTCAGATTTGCAACTGGGCCGAGCTCCACCTGCAGCTTCTGTCAGCAGCTCACATAGCAGGTCAGATTAACGTGCAAGCCGATTTTCTCAGCAGGCACCAAATCGACCTGGCGGAATGAGAACTGGCAGAAGTTTTTCTTCAGATTTGTACCAAATGGGGGAGGCCCGGAATGGATCTAATGGCGTCAAGGGCAAGTCCCTCGCTTTTTCAGCAGAAGGAGAGATCCTCACTCGGCGGGGTTGGATTCACTGGCTCAACCCTGGCCCTCGGGCCTCCTGTATGTGTTCCCTCCTTGGCCCTTGATAGGGCGAGTCCTCCTTCGGATTCGACTACACCGAGGATTGGTGATTCTTATCACTCCGGACTGGCCAAGGCGTCCGTGGTATGCGGATCTCGGATGATGGTGGAGGCTCCATTTCATTTGCCTCTGGTGCCGAACCTGTTGGTTCAAGGTCCGGTGTCTATGGAGGATCCCTGCTGATTTGGTCTTACGGCCTGGCTCTTGAGAGGGCGCAATTGAGAGATAAGGGCTACTCCAACAAGCGGTCCACCTCTGCAGTTTATGCTCGGATCTGGCGCAAGTTTGAGGCGTGGTGTGTTTCAAAGGCGATCACTCCCACGCGGGCTGCTGTCTCGCCGGTGCTGGACTTTTTGCAGGATGGCTTACAAAAAGGCCTGGCTTACAATTCCCTGTGGGTTCAAGTGGCAGCTTTGGCATGCTTCCGAGGGAAAGTCTCTGGCTTGTCCCTTGCTGCTCACCTGGACATTGCCCGATTTCTCAGAGGGGTGCTGTGGCTCCGCCCTCCAGTGCGGTCGCCTTGTCCGGCCTGGAACCTGGGGCTGGTATTGAAGGCTCTCCAGCGTTTGCCTTTCGAGCCGCTTATGCGAGCTTCAGAGAAGGATGTGACTCTCAAGACACTCTTTTTGGTGGCCATGACGTCGGCTAAATGTGTGTCTGAGCTGCAGGCGCTGTCCTGTCGGGACCCTTTTCTGCAGTTTTCGGAGTCCGGCGTAATGGTACGTACGGTGCCTTCCTTTCTGCCTAAAGTGGTTTCAGCGTTTCGCCTGAACCAGCCCATTTTTCTTCCTTCCGTTTCTAGGGAAGAGTTCCCGGACTCCTTTGGGCAGTTACATCTTTTGGATGTCCGCAGGGCTCTGTTACAGTATCTACAGATGTCAAATGACTTCAGGATTTCTGATCACCTTTTTGTATTGTTGACAGGTCCTCGACGCAGGTGCCCAGCGTCTAAGGCCACTATAGCCCGTTGGCTCAAGGAAGTAATCTTTTCTGCGTATCTGCTTTCAGGCCGGTCTCCGCCTGAAGCATTTAAGGCGCATTCCACGAGAGCGATTTCCTCCTTGTGGGCTGAAATGGGTGCACTCTCTCTTCATGAGATCTGTAGTGCGGCTACTTGGGCTTATCAGCTCTCATTTGTCCGGCATTACAGGATGGATGTTGCAGCGAAGCAGGACGCGATTTTTGGAGCACAAGTGCTTGCTCGCGGAGTGGCCTGTTCCCACCCTAAGTAGGGAGTGCTTTGGTATATCCCGTAAGTTAATGGATTCATCTGCTGCTGATGACAAGGAAGGGAAAATTAGGTTCTTAGCTTGGTAATTTTCTTTCCTTTAGTCACAGCAGATGAATCCATGATCCTTCCCTGTCTGACTTTGTTTTTTGTTCAGATCTTTCATGCAGATATTGTTGCTTCTTGGGAGGAGTTGAAGACCAGTTCTCAGAGTTTCTACATGCTGTTTTATTGCAGGAGGTTGAGATCATCCCTCCTTTGTTTGGTTATTGATCCGGTTCTGGGGCATTTGTTCACTGTGAGGAAAGTTTATGTGATGTTACCTTTCTTAATCACTCTACTTTGGAAATTTCAAATACTGAAGGCAGTTGGGGCTAGCCGTCCATGGGTCACTGTGGTTCTTCAGTGTTCTCTATATCTCCACCTGCTGGTAGGCGGATACAACCCATCAATTAATGAATTCATCTGCTGTGACTAAAGGAAAGAAAATTACCAAGGTAAGAACCTAATTTTCCCATAAATGATATGGAAATCGGAACGAGTGGGGTGTTTAAATTTGCAGATGATACAAAACTAGTCAAGGTTGTTAAAACACGTGGAGACTGTGAAATATTGCAGGGAGACCTTATGAAATTAGAAGACAGGGCATCCAAATGGCAGATGAAATTTAATGTAGACAAATGTAAGATGATGCACATTGGAAAGAATAATCCGAATCATAGTTACCTGATGCTAGGGTCCACCTTGGGGGTGAGCACCCAAGAAAAAGATCTAGGTGTCGTTGTACATAATATGCTGAAATCTTCTGCTCAATGTGCGGCAGCGGCCAAAAAAGCAAACAGAATGCTAGGAATTATTTGGAAAGAGATGCTGAATAAGACCAAAAATACTATCAGGCTTATTTTCGAAAGAGAAGGGCGCCCATCTTCCGACACAAATCGGGAGATGGGCGTCCTTCTCTCAGGGTCGCCCAAATCGGCATAATCGAAAGCCGATTTTGGGCGTCCTCAACTGCTTCCCGTCGCGGGGATGACCAAAGTTCAGGGGGCGTGTCGGCACCGTAGCGAAGGCAGGACTGGGTCGTGCTTAAGAGATGGGCGTCCTCGGCCAATAATGGAAAAAAGAAGGGCGTCCCAGACGAGCACTTGGCCGACTTTACTTGGTACATTTTTTCTTGCGACCAAGCCTCAAAAAGGTGCCCGAACTGACCAGATGACCACCAGAGGGAATCGGGGATGACCTCCCTTTACTCCCCCAGTGGTCACCAAACCCTTCCCACCCTAAAAAATGTAAAAAAAAAAATTTGTCAGTCCCAAATGTCATACCCAGCTCCATGACAGCAGTATGCAGATCCCTGGAGCAGTTTTAGTGGGTGCAGTGCACTTCAGCCAGGCGGACCCAGGCCCATCCCCCCCCCCCCCCCCCCCCACCTGTTACACTTGTGGTGGTAAATGTGAGCCCTCCAAAACCCACCCGAAATCCACTGTACCCACATGAAGGTGCCCCTCTTCACCCCTTAGGGCTATGGTAGTGGTATACAGTTGTGGAGAGTGTGTTTTGGGGGGCTCAGCACCCAAGGTAAAGGAGCTATGCACCTGGGAGCAATTTGTGAAGTCCACTGCAGTGCCCCCTAGGGTGCCTGGTTGGTGTCCTGGCATGTCAGGGGAACCAGTGCACTACGAATGCTGGCTCCTCCCATGACCAAAGGGCTTGGATTTGGTCGTTTTTGATATGGGCATCCTTGGTTTCCATTATGGCTGAAAACTGGGGACGACCATCTCAACATTTAGGTCGGCATCTCTAAGGTTGACCTAAATGTTAAGATTTGGGCGTCCCTGACCGTATTATCGAAACGAAAGATGGACGCCCATCTTGTTTCGATAATTCGGATTTCTCCGCCCCTTCGCGGGGCCATCCTGCGAGGACGCCCTCATGAAAACTTGGGTGCCTCATTTGATTATGCCCCTCCACGATGGCTCTACATTGCTCCATGGTGTGACCTCACCTTCAGTATTGCGTTCAGTTCTGGTCGCCGTATCTCAAAAAAGTTATAGCGGAATTAGAAAATGTTGAAAGAAGAGCGACCAAAATGATAAATTAGATTAAACTTCTCATATGAGGAAAGGCTAAAGAGGTTAGGGCTCTTCAGCCTGGAAAAGAGACGGATTGGGGGAGATATGATTGAGGTCTACAAAATTCTTAGTAGTGTAGAACGAGTAGAAGTAAATCGATTTTTTTACTCATTCCAAAAGTACAAAGACTAGAGGACACTCGAGGAGGTTGCATGGAAATACTTTTAAAACAAATAGGAGGAAATATTTTTTCACGCAACGAATAGTTAAGCTCTGGAACTCTTTGCTGGAGGATGTGGTAACAGCGGTTGGTGTATCTGGCTTTAAAAAAGTTTTGGACAAATTCCTGAAGGAAAAGGCCATAGTCTGCTATTGAGACAGACATGGGAAGCAACTTCTTGCCCTGGGATTTGTAGTACAGAGTGTTACCACCATTTGGGTTTATGCCAAGTAGTTGTGACCTGTCTTAGCCACTGTTGGAAAACAGGATACTGGGCTAGATGGACCATTTGTCTGACCCAGTATGGCTATTCTTATGTTCTTAATGTCAGATAATGAAGGAAGGTTGACTGTGAGCTGCCTAAACTAGATGGCTGTCGAAGAGACAAATGGAAAGAAAACAGAGAAGAGAAGGATGGGGGGAAAGAGGGGAAAGAAGATTAAAGTTTATTTATCTTCACGGCCGGTCTTAGGCAGGAGCAACAGGGGTGCTCGCACAGGGCCTTTCGCTTCCAGGGGCCCAGCGCTGCCGACTCCGACGTATCTGTGATGTCATCTGCGTTGTTTAAATTGCCCCCCCCCCCCCCCCCCCGTCGGGTCTGGATCTTTCCCTCCTTCCTCTCGTCACGAAAGAAGGCGTTTCCTACCTGCTGGGTGCCGTTCCTCGCACTGATGTACAGAGTAGATGTTCCCTGCTTGCTGACTGAAGGCTAGATGCACTAAAATAAATGAGCCAGTAACGTGGGGTTTATACTGGTTTTAGCCAGTTTAATGTGCAAGTAGTAAACCAGGACATGCACAAAAGGGCATTGTCCTGTCACGGTAGCAGCTAACGAAAACAGAATGCAGATGAGCAAATTAGTATTATAATGTGTATAATTCATATTGTAATGAGATGCACTACCGTTTTCCAATTGCCTTATGGTAGAAAACCTAACGAGAGGTCTGCACCTGTCGTTGGGGCTGCTGTGAGGGAATCGGGGGAAAAAAAAGAGAAATCCTGCAAGTAGGGTGAGAGATTTGCCTGTTTCCTTCTTGAAATCTCTCTCTGCGATCAGCTCACTTCAGTCTGCAAGGACTGTAGTACTCGGGAAGCTTGCACTTTAGACGGCAGTGTGAAGTTGTTTAACCATCATCCCCCCCCCCCCCCCCCCCCAATCTCACAGTCCACCTCATACGCGGCTTCTGCTATTGTAAATATAGAAAAGATAAGAAGCCTTTACCTTGGCCCCCCCCCCCCCTTTCCCTGAGAGGTGGGCATCTTGCAGAGGACAGGGAGGTACAGAGGTCTCAGGGCAGCCCAGCAACAGCACTGACACCTTTTAGTTAAAATGTTTAAAGTGTTTAAAATGCTCCAGCAGACCACAACTGTCCATAGATGCTAGAGGTGTGTTTAAATTTTACGAGTTTGTAACTGTGGGCAGGGTTGCCAGGTGGAAAATTTTTTTCCAGCCTAAAGGAGCCCAAAATCCAGCCCAAAACCCGCCCAAACTCAAACCCCGCCCCTGACACCCCCGCCCCCGCGTCACCACCCCCCGCCCCCGCCGTCATCAACCCCGCCCCCGCCGTCATCGGCCCCGCCTCCCCCGTCATCGGCCCCGCCTCCCCGTCACTAACCCCGCCTCCCCGTCACTAACCCCGCCTCCCCCGTCACTAACCCCGCCTCCCACGTCACTAACCCCGCCCAGAAACGGCATTAACCCCGCCCCCCGCGGCCGAAAAAAGCCGGCGAAAAAACCGCAAAAGCCGGCGAAAAAACCGCCCCGAAGCCAAAAAGGAGCCCAAAAAACCGCAACCCGCCGCGGGCAAAAATTTCCCGCGGCGGGTCGCGGAAAACCGCCCAATTGGCCCACCTGGCAACACTGACTGTGGGGAGATGTGCACTGGAGTTTGTTACAAGGCTTCTGATTGGCTGTCTGAGACCCCAGGGAGAGCTGGGAGCTTGAGGGGCATGTAAGGCAATCTTGTGGAAGGCAGCCAATAGGAGCCAGGATCTTTTAAAGGGCACGAATTTGGACCAGTGAGGTGGCAGGAGGCAGTCTGACCTATAGATTGGCGCGAATTTCAAGCCAATCCAGGGGACAGGAGGGGTGGAGCAAAGAAAAGAAGAGCAGTCCAGATGCAACCTGGGAAGAAGAAAGGCCAGCCCAGACAAAGAGAGGAGGCTGAAAGCATGCTCTGAGAGGGGAAGATCGGATCCAGGCAGGAGTGTACAAGCTGGGGCAGAGAAGGGCATGCTCAGGCAAGAAGAGGCAGCTGCAGGCTGGAGGAGAAGATCCCACTGACGAGCCCCAGATGAAGAGAGAGAACTGGTGAGTTGTGTAAGGTGCCGGGCACTAAAGCAGACAGGAACAGAGGAGAAGAGGGTCTGGAGCGAGCTGGGAGCAAAAGAGGAGCTGTAGCAGTAGACAAAGAGGCCATTCTTCAGACAGAGAAGCAGAGGAGGAAGAGGGACCACACTGGGGAACTGAGACATGTTGGGAGCAGTGCAGAGCTGAATAGAGAGCACCGTGGCAAGGTCCCTGAATCCCAGCAATAAGTCCACCCAGCGCATCCCTCCGTGTGTGTGCTTGCCTGTCCAGAGAGGAGAAAGCTGGCCGTGTGACTGCCTGTCCTGTAAAGAAGAGGCCTATCCGGAAAGGGAAGAAGCCCCACAAAGAGAGAGACACCCCCCCCCCCCCTGCACTGAGTACCCAGACTCCAAAGGAACTTTTTTTTTTAGAGTGTCTGCCAGCATGAGTGTCTGCCTCAGGAGGATCCAGTACAGAAGCCTGCTGGTTTGAGTGTCCGCACCTAAGCGAGCCTGCCCTGGGGAAAGAGCTGCCCAGCCTAAGCCTCGAGCCCTGTGAGTGCCTGCAGTTGAGGGCCTGCCTTTAGGAGATTTAGTTTAGCAGTCCATCAGTGTGAGTAGCGGGTGGGTATATAACAAAGTAAAAGAAAAAGGGGCATGTTTTGGGAGGACTAGATAGGAATTTCTCCTGCTTATCTTTTTATTTGAATTTAGTTAGCCCACAAAGTCCTTTGCCAAAGAAAATACTGATTGAGGTTAGCACACACACACCGAGAACGGGGAGTCAGGATTTTCTTTTTTTGAGTTTTTTTGAGTCACAGCAGTAGGTATCCTGGAGTTCCTGAGCCAGTGAGCTGACCTCGCCAACCGGAGAGACATGGATGTGGAGAAGACCAAGGTACCCAACGCAAGAGAGCAGCGATGCTAGCGAAGATTTGATACACCGGTAACATTATTGTGTGCACACACATTGAAAAAAAATATATATATAATCAGATCTGAGTACAATAATTGGGGTTGTGTACATGTTTGGGATGTTTTATGTTACTGTAGCAGTGGGGTCGGGGTCTTGGTAACTGAAATCGTAGTTTTGAACATGTTATTGCCTTTGTAACCTATCACAAAGTATTTAACACCTTGCACTATTTTTGTGCAATACTAGCAAACTTTAATAATTGGTACCAACATTAAGGAACATAACCAACAAGTGTTTCTATTTATTTTACCATTTAATAAACTATATAATTTTTTTCTTGTCAAATCTCTTGGTTGCGTGGAGTTTATTTGGGAACCCTATTTAAAACTGTGACATTTAAAACTGTGATATTTATTTCTTTAATTATTGTAATTTACCTGCTCCACGACTAGGGGGTTTACACTATACAATAACAACACCGATACCTACAGACACGATCTCTGCCTTCTCTCTCCAAAACACTCACCGGAAGCAGCACTATCCAGAGACTTGTTTCCTCGATCCAGACCATTTACTCCTAGCCCTGACACATTTTCCTGTCAACTGGAGTGATTTCTTTCTGGAGGGTTTGGAGCCAAAAGGAGAAACTTGAGACCAGGTGGAATTGTTTTTTTTTGTTGTTGTTGTTGGCATTGAGGGGCTGCTGTTTTCCTTCTGAGGAGCATGGGGAAGGGGCTGGAGACTATGAGCTGTTAAAGCCCTTCCCTGATGGGCTGCGCTACATCCTACAGATGTTTTTCTTACCTGCCCTGGCCATCCTGAGCGCTAGCAGCACCTAGGCAGCTCAAGGTAAGAAAGAAACCCGGCGGGGGCGTTTCTTGCCTGCTGGGTGCTGCCCCTTTATTTTTGAATAAAGAAAGAACTGGGAAAGAGGCATCCCTCGCCTGCTGGCAGTGCTGGGCATCACCCCTGCTGGGCAACCAGGGGCAGTGCTTATTCGAACAGGTCTTGTTTATGGTGTTTCTGAATGTTTTCAGCTGCTTGTAGCTGGAAGAGGGGCTCTCTTCCTGAAATCTACTCAGCATATGGAAAGCTTCTGGGTGGGAATGATGTTGCATCTTTTTCTTTTTTCTTCCTTCTGCAGTTAGAAGCATGGAGCTGACAGCTATGATGATCTGTGAGGGTTGAACCTCTGTGTTTCTTGAAGTGAAATCTTCCCTTTCAAGCAAGTGTTTGTTTTCTTCTTCGGATTATATTAAAGAAATTAGGTTCCTCCCCACCCTCCTTGAGTTTTCATCCAGGCTGTAATTAGATTCCTTTATCAATCAGGTGCTGCTATTTACTTTTCTCTCCTCCCTGTCCTTAGTTGTTGTGCTTCCCTTCCCCCCACAATCATTGTTGCTCTTCTTTCCAGATTACCAATTTAATTTAGTTTAGTGAACAGCTTGTTATAGGACCTTTCAAAGCAGGCAGCATGCCATGTTTGGTAAATTTCTGGCCCTTTTTTTGTGTTAATTGAGGTTGGATCAATGAGATTTAATCCCTTTTACAGAATGTTTTCTAAAATTGAATTTGTTAGAAAGCATAAATCAAAAATATATATTAGGCAATTACTTTTTTTTATTGGACTAATGACATATTTCTTGACTAACAGTGGGGAACTAATTCCCTTCCTCATATACTACTTATCATAACTGTAGCACTACTAGACGTATGTATACAGCACTGTATATGTTATATGCAGGTACTTTCTCTGCCCCTAGTCTGCTCACAATCTAAGGATTTGCTTCAGTTTTTTGCTCAGTTTTTTTTTTGTACCTGGGTTTAAAAAAGGTCTGGACGGCTTACATAAGTACATAAGTATTGCCATACTGGGAAAGACCAAAGGCCCATCATGCCCAGCATCCTGTTTCCAACAGTGGCCAATGCAGGTCACAAATACCTGGCAAGATCCCAGAAAAGTACAAAACATTCTATACTGCTTATCCCAGAAATAGTGGATTTTCCCCAAGTCCATTTAATAATGGTCTATGGAATTTTTCTTTACCAAGCTGTCCAACCCTTTTTTAAACACTGCTAAGCTAACCGCCTTTACCACATTCTCTGGCAACAAATTCCAGAGTTTAATTACACTTTGAGTGAAGAAAAATTTTCTCTGATTCGTTTTAAATTTACTACATTGTAGCTTCATCGCATGCCCCCTAGTCCTAGTATTTTTGGAAAGCGTAAACAGACACTTCACATCTACCCGTTCCACTGCACTCATTATTTTATAGACCTCTATCATATCTCCCCTCAGCCGCCTTTTCTCTAAGCTGAAGAGCCCTAGCCACTTTGGCCTTTCCTCATAGGGAAGTCGTCCCATCCCCTTTATCATTTTCGTCGCCCTTCTCTGCACCCTTTCTAATTCCACTATATCTTTTTTCAGATGTGGCGACCAGAATTGAACACAATATTCGAGATGCGGTCGCATCATGGTGCGATACAAAGGCATTATAACATCCTCATTTTTGTTTTCCATTCCTTTCCTAATAATACCTAACATTCTATTTACTTTCTTAGCCGTCACAGCACGCTGAGCACAAAGTTTCAACGTATCATTAATGACGACACCTAGATCCCTTTCTTGGTCTGTGACTCCTAACGTGGAACCTTGCATGACATAGCTATAATTCAGGTTCCTCTTTCCCACATGCATCACTTTGCACTTGCTCACATTAAACGTCATCTGCCATTTAGCCGCCCAGTCTCCCAGTCTCGTAAGGTCCTCTTGTAATTTTTCACAATCCTCCCGCGATTTAACCACTTTGAATAACTTTGTGTCATCAGCAAATTTAATTACCACACTAGTTACTCCCATCTCTAGGTCATTTATAAATATGTTAAAAAGCAGCGGTCCGAGCACAGACCCCTGGGGAACCCCACTAACTACCCTTCTCCATTGAGAATAGTGACCATTTAACCCTACTCTCTGTTTTCTATCTTTTAACCAGTTTTTAATCCACAATAGAACACTAACTCCTATCCCATGACTCTCCAATTTCCTCTGGTGTCTTTCATGAGGTACTTTGTCAAACGCCTTCTGAAAATCCAGATACACATCATCATCCGGCTCTCCTTTATCCACATGTTTGTTCACCCCTTCAAAGAAATGTAGTAGATTGGTGAGGCAAGATTTCCCTTCACTAAATCCATGTTGACTTTGTTTCATTAATCCATGCTTTTGAATATGCTCTGTAATTTTGTTCTTTATAATAGTCTCTCCCTTTTTGCCCGGCACCGACGTCAGACTCACCGGTCTATATTTTCCTGGATCTCCTCTGGAACCATTTTTAAAAATCGGCGTTACATTGACCACCCTCCAATCTTTCAGTACCACGCTCGATTTTAAGGATAAATTACATATTACTAACAAAAACTCCGCAAGTTCATTTTTCAGTTCTATCAGCATCCGGAACCGGAGATTTGCTACTCTTCAGTTTGTAGAACTGCCCCATTACATAAGTACATAAGTAATGTCACACTGGGAAAAGACCAAGGGTCCATCGAGCCCAGCATCCTGTCCACGACTGGCCAGTCCAGGCCAAGGGCACCTGGCAAGCTTCCCAAACGTACAAACATTCTATACATGTTATCCCTGGAATTGTGGATTTTTCCCAAGTCCATTTAGTAGTGGTTTATGGACTTGCCCTTTAGGAAACCGTCTAACCCTTTTTTAAACTCTGCCAAGCTAACCGCCTTCACCTCGTTTTCAGGCAACAAATTCCAGAGTTTAATTATGCGTTGGGTGAAGAAAAATTTTCTCCGATTTGTTTTAAGTTTACTACACTGTAGTTTCATCACATGCCGCCTAGTCCTAGTATTTTTGGAAAGCGTGAACAGACGCTTCACATCCACCTGTTCCACTCCACTCATTATTTTATATACCTCTATCATGTCTCCCCTCAGCCGTCTCTTCTCCAAGCTGAAAAGCCCTAGCCTTCTTAGTCTTTCTTCATAGGGAAGTCGTCCCATCCCTGCTATCATTTTAGTCGCCCTTCACTGCACCTTTTCCAATTTTACTATATCTTTCTTGAGATGCGACGACCAGAATTGAACACATTACTCAAGGTGCGGTCGCACCATGGAGCGATACAACAGCATTATAACATCCTCACACCTGTTTTCCATACCTTTCCTAATAATACCCAACATTCTATTTGCTTTCCTAGCCGCAGCAGCACACTGAGCAGAAGGTTTCAGTGTATTATCGACAACGACGACTCCCAGATCCCTTTCTTGGTCCGTAACTCCTAACATGGAACCTTGTATGACATAGCTATAATTCGGGTTCTTTTTTCACACATGCATCACCTTGCACTTGTTCACATTAAACGTCATCTGCCATTTAGCCGCCCAGTCTCCGTCTCGTAAGGTCCTTCTGTAATTTTTCACAATCCTGTCGTGAGTTAACGACTTTGAATAACTTTGTGTCATCAGCAAATTTAATTACCTCGCTGGTTACTCCCATCTCTAAATCATTTATAAATATATTAAAAAGCAGCGGTCCGAGCACTGACCCCTGAGGAACCCCACTAACTACCCTTCTCCATTGTGAATACTGCCCATTTAACCCCACTCTGTTTATCCTTCAACCAGTTTTTAATCCACAATAGGGCATTTTCTCCTATCCCATGACCCTCCAAATTCCTCTGTAGCCTTTCATGAGGTACCTTGTCAAATGCCTTTTGAAAACCCAGATACACAATATCAACCGGCTCCCCTTTGTCCACATGTTTGTTTACTCCTTCAAAGAATTGAAGTAAATTGGTCAGGCAAGATTTCCCCACACTAAAGCCGTGCTGACTTGGTCTCAGTAATCCATGTCCTTGGATGTGCTATGTAATTTTGTTTTTAATAATAGCCTCTACCATTTTCCCCAGCACCGACGTCAGACTCACCGGTCTATAATTTCCCGGATCTCCCCTGGAACCTTTTTTAAACATCGGCGTTACATTGGCCACCCTCCAATCTTCCAGTACCATGCCCGATTTTAAGGATAAATTGCATATCACTAACAGAAGCTCCGCAAGCTCATTTTTCAGTTCTATCAGGGCTCTAGGATGTATATCATCCGGTCCAGGAGATTTGCTACTCTTCAGTTTGCTGAACTGCCCCATTACGTCCTCCAGGTTTACCGTGAAGTCAGTAAGTTTCTCAGACTCGTCCGCTTGAAATACCATTTCCGACACCGGTATCCCACCCAAATTTTCCTCGGTGAAGACCGAAGCAAAGAATTAATTCAATCTCTCTGCTACGTCTTTGTCATCCTTGATCGCCCCTTTTACCCCTCGGTCGTCCAGCGGCCCAACCGATTCTCTTGCCGGCTTCCTGCTTTTAATATACCGAAAAACCTTTTTGCGATGTTTTTTCGTCTCTGACGCTATCTTTTTTTCGTAACCCCTCTTGGCCTTCTTTATCTGTGCCTTACATTTGCTTTGACACTCCTTATGTTGCTTCTTGTTATTTTCAGACGGTTCCTTCTTCCATTTTCTGAAGGTGTTTCTTTTAGTCCTAATAGCTTCCTTCACCTCACTTTTCAACCACACCGGCTGTCATTTGGACTTCCGTCTTTCTTTTGTAATTCTCCAAATGTGTTTGGCCTGGGCCTCTAGAATGGTACTTTTGAACAGCATCCACGCCTGTTGTAGAGTTTTTACCCTCTCAGTTGCCCCTCTTTTTTTTTTTACCGTTCTTCTCATTGTATCATAGTCTCCTTTTTAAAGTTAAACGCTAATGTATTTGACTTCCTATGTATAGTTACTTCAAGGTTGATATTAAAACTGATCATATTATGATCACTGTTATCAAGTGGCCCCAGTACCATAACGTCCCTCACTAGATCATGTGCTCCACTAAGGACCAAGTCTAGAATTTTTCCTTCTCTCGTCGGCTCCTGCACCAGCTGCTCCATAAAGCTGTCCTTGATTTCATCAAGGAATTGTACCTCTCTAGTGTGTCCTGATGTTACATTTACCCAGTCTATATTTGGATAATTTAAGTCACCCATTATTATCGCATTGCCCATTTTGTTTGCGTCTCTGATTTCTTTTGTCATTTCTACGTCTACCTGCTCATCCTGGCGAGGTGGACGGTAGTACACTCCTATCACCGTCCTTTTCCCTTTTATACATGGAATTTCAACCCACAATGATTCAAAGGTGTAATTTGTGTCCTGCTGCATTTGTAATCTATCTGAGTCAAGGCTGTTGTTAATATACAATGCTACGCCTCCACCAGTCCGGTCCAGCCTATGACTATGATATACTTTGTACCCCGGTATGACAGGGGTATGATCAAGGGCCTTCTTTTGCTCTTGTAACTGTAAGAGTGTTTCTGGGTCTTTAGATTGTTTATGACGGGCCTATCAAGCTTCTATAGATCTAATTAAGTCCTCCCTCAGTTTCTGTCCTTTTCTTTTTTTTCTCTTGCTCCTCTCTGTATTAAACAGTTCTATTAAGTATGCCTTTTCTGCATCCCAAATAGTTCACTCAAGGTGATGTACAGTAAATTGTCATAGATACTCCTTCCATTCATTTTGCAACAACATCAGTACAGCTGTTCATTTAAGGAGGGATGCATTAGACCTCCAGGATCGCTCTCCTGAACTATTAGTTGATGTCAGCCTACCCCAGGACCATGGCATGGTCAGAGGTGTGGATAGGGTGAATTTTTAAGCTCTCCCATCTATGCATCTGGTCTAGGGGACCAATTAGATAGTTAAGTCTGGAGTAGGATTAATGTCGCCCATAATAGAAAGGCCTTTCCAAATGTCCACCAATCCCCATTTGTCCAGAACTGTCTCAAGACTTTTTGCCTCTACCTGCACCTTTGATCATCTCTTATTCCGGTCTAAGGGGACCAATATTGGCATGATAGTCTGAAAGGTCTCTTCAAAAAAGGAACTTTTCAAACCTACTGGTGCATACAAACCTACTGGTGTATAGATATTGAGCAGGATCATTTTCATAGCATCAATTCTCCATTTTACCTAGATAAAGCGTCCTTCTTTGTCTTTTCCCATGGTCAAAACCATAAAGGGGATAACTTTTATTGAGTAAGATGCCTAGTCTACATCACTTAGAACCTCCTGAAGAATAAAATAACTCCCCCCCACTGTTTTCCTTTCAATGTTTCACATTCTTTATCAGACAGTTTCAGTTCTGGCAAAAAAAAACAAAAAACTATATCTGCATTTGTATCCTGAAGGCACTTCAGCACCCTATTTCTCTTAATGAGATGGTTTAACCCACCTACATTCGTGTGACTATTTTATATTGAGCCATTCTTAATAAACTACTAGTATGTTTTTGGACCCCATAGTATATAAGCAAAAGGAGAATACTGCCCATTCAAATACAACAAATACCTGAACCAAAATGTGTCCTCTCAGAGTAATTATCCAAGGCATCACGTTTGTAAATCGTCTCAACCAGAAAGAATTCCAGTTGGCCCGTAAAATATAGTATAAATGCCCAGGGCTATTCAGTGCAAAGCCACAATATAGTTTCTCAATGGAGTGTTCTTTGGTATAACTAACTGAGATGAGTAACCAAAGATCAAAACTAAACCAAAAGAAAAAAAAAATAAGAACCTTAATCCTTCCCCCCATAATACTGTTTCTCAAATAGAGTGCATATTGAACCTCTATACCTACCCCCCCCCCCCTTTCCCTGGAAAGAAGAGCCTTTCTGTACTTATTGATTGTAGAGAGTCTAAGCCCATACTTAAAAATATAGTACCAAGAAAAAGAGACATATAGAATCTAGGACAACATTAAGCAGAAGAAGATCCTTACTTCTAAATAAGTCTAAGTGAGCCCTATATAAGTATTTTAACTAAACAGTAATTATCATATCAGTCCATATAATTCCTTCCTTCTTCTTTCTTTTCTTAATTAATCTCTACACAATACTAACTATACTTGATATACCGGAATAACTATGTTAACAATACTATGTAAGCCACTTTGAGCCTGCAAATAGGTGGGATACAAATGCAATAAATAAATTAATAAATAATTCATGGAAGGAATGTTATGATTTTGTGAAGCTGCTGTTCAGTCAAACATCCCACTGGCAATTAAGCAGACATCTCTCCCCAGGCATCAGGCTGGACAGTGAAGAGCTTAATTCCTCATCTCCAACTCATGCCAAATCAAATTGTTCTTCCTGCTCTCCTCATTCTGCCTCTTCCTCAGATTCTTAGTTAGAGCTTGAATTGACCATCATAAGGATGTTCTGCCTAAGGGAGGAACTAGTTGGGTGAAGCAAGGACTCATCAGAAACGAGGTGATTCCTCCCCCTGCTGGTGGGAGCTCTGTAACAGTCCAAGGTCTTAACTGTTTTAAGTTACCCATCAGAGAGGCAGGCCTAATAGATTTTTGCAATGTTTTCTTTTGAGAAAGCTCTTTGATGAAGGTCTTAGCTTCTTTTGGTGTCAACAGAAATTTACACTGGCCATCCACAGTTAGCACCAACTTAGCAGGAAACCATGTTCCTACTTTCAGTCCCTTAAGAAATTATTTCCATCTCTGCAGAATTTAGAAACTCAGATCAGGGAAGATTCTTTTCTTTTCAATCTTTATTCATTAATTTTAAATAATACAATATTTGTAGAAACATACATCTGCATATATTATTGAAATAAGAAAAAATAAAAATAAAATAAAAAATGAATGTGACAGTGGGTTGGTAAAAATAAAGTAGAACAGCATATGCAAACATACTATTAGGAAGTTAATTCCCTTTTACAGGATTGCATAGCTATCTAGCAGTGACCATGCTTTATAAACGGACGAGACATAACCAAACCTTATGGCAGCTATTTCCTCATATCGCCTATATGAACACAGCAGGTTCCACCATTCATGAAACGATTCTTATATCCACATTCTCATACTTGCATGATTTAATTTGGCACATCTTTCTCAACTGGTTCCCTCCTGCATTGTTTGTTTGTTTTTTTACTGTTCCTTAGTGTTGTAGAGGTTCCCTCCTGCATTGTTTTTTGACCCCTTTTGGACAGCAGGTGAGACCATGTCTTTGTAGCCCTGGGAGCATATCCTCAGCTTGCCAGAAGAGAAGCTACAGTGCCTTTTGGATACACATTTGCCTACTGATGAAGATACCAATAGGACTTCAACTGTTTGGTCAGATACTGTTTGACTTAAAAAAGACATTGTCCGGTATGATCTTCACTTTATGGCCCTTATCAATTACTATAGAGCCAAAATGATTCCTAGAGGCCTGAGGATTAATAAAGCATTGTCTATGTTTACTGACACAAAATGATTCCTAGATGCCTGAGGGTTAATAAAGCACCAACTATGTTTACTGACAATCAAGTCTTTTTAGATCAGTGGACTGCCATTTTGAATAAGTGCTCTTTGAATTTGATGATATTGTTGGCAGAAACTGCAAAGAAAAAAGTGAAGGATTATGTCCTAAAGTAGATAAGAAATTATGTGTTCTTAAAGATGCTGATCAACACTTTGATGCTATTTTATTTGATGTCAATAAACATTTCAACTGTTTCAGACACAATATTAGAAATATTAAAGACAATAAAAGAGAGATGAGTTTGATTACCAGAAAGGGTCCATCTATCCATACTGTAAAGCTAAATCCCAGACTAAATATATCAAAAATGTAGATCATAATAGAATGAGGAAAGATCCTGTTTCAGTGGCTGCCCCCACAGTCTCTGGTGATGTCGTCTCTCCAGATAGTGGCAGAAAACAAGTTCGTAGAGATTCAAGTGAATCATATATTTCTCCTTTAACTAGCCCAGTCTCCCCACAACTTCCATCCCTTCCCTAAGGTCCATCACATTCTTTTTAAGAACAAATCTGGGACTATTGCACAATAATTACACAATAGACTAGAGAAGGGTTACCATCAAGAATAATTTTCCCATGAGAGGGAGAGGAGCTATCCGAAAATAGTTCAGAACAGATACCAATCATTTCAGCATCAACTTTTTCAGAGGAAGAACAGCTGGAAATTCATTCCAGTTTTTCACTTATCTGACAGTATTCTCACTGACACACAAACCCAAGACCAACGTAGAGGTGTTTCTTTTTGTATCCACTGTGAAGTACAATACATTCCAAACCACAATAGATCTTTTTAAGTTCACTTATAAATTACAGATTATTCAAGCATTTTCTTTTTTTTTTTTTATTTTATTTATTTATTCATATTATTAAATATATTACAAGCAAAATTCTTGTTCAGGATAGTATCCATTTAACAATAACATACTCAATCATTATAATAAAGGAAAAGGTGAATTCCTCACGTTTTCAAAAGAAAACAATACTCAAGTCCATAAATTCAGATCCAAGATTTCGGAAAACAAAAGGAGAAAAAACATTACAAGGAAAATAGATATCGGAAGACATACTAATTCAACTAGGCAGAGTTATTTTATATATTTAGCGCTTTTCCACTTTTACTGAGGCTATAAGTGCCGACACATGAGCAGGTTCTGTAAATACATATTTTTTTTCTCTAACCCTTATTATGCACTTGCAGGGGTATCTTAAAAAAAAGGTACCCCCCAAGTGCAGAATCTCCGGCTTAAGGAGCAAGAATTGTTTCCTCCGTCTTCTTGTCTCCTTAGAGACATCCGGAAATAATAATATTTTAAAACCTAAAAAAGGTTTATCTTTATTACGAAAAAATAGACGAAAAATCCAACTCTTGTCTGGTAACAATGCGACCGTTGCCACTAATGTGGCTGCAGTCGCTAGATCAATATCCGAAGTCTCTAACAAAAGTGAGACATCTAATGGAGCTTCGGGTTGATTTAGGTCTTTCCCAGGGATATAATAAGCCATAGTCATTGGTGGTAAATTTTGTTCAGGAATTAATAGTATTTCGCGCATATAGCGCTTCAACATTTCCATAGGAGCAACATTCTGAAGTTTAGGAAAATTGACGAATCTGAGGTTACAATTTTTAGTATAATTGTCAAAGATTTCCATTTTAACCCTTAGGCTCGTCAAGTCTTTAATCATAGTAGATTGTACTGTTTCAAATTTCATAATCCTTTGATCCATTTTAACAACTTTATCATTCAAGTCTTTTATCTGCTCTTCTTTCTTTTGTAGATCTTTTTCCAAGGTTTTTAATTTAGGTAATACCTCATTAGACTGTTTTAGGAATAACTGTCCTAGGTTAGAAACCAAATCCCACAAAGCTTCTAATGTAACCTCCTGGGGTTTGACCAGGAGTTCTAAAGGAATTTCAAATCTTACAGTTTGCTCAGATGTGGCACTCCGTTCCTCAGAGTTTCTCTCCTCAATCCGCGGCGTTTCCATGGGCATACTGCCCTCCAGTCCAGCTCCAGATGTAAAAACAGCTTCCATTCGGCGTTCTTCTGGGCCCCTGCCCTCTTCCGGGGTGGACCCTGTCGAATCCTCAAGGAATGAACTGGCGCCAAGCGGTTGTGGAGGAGGGGTGCGCTCGGCGGGGCTCAGAGTGACTTCAAGGCCAGGGAGCGCCGAAATCTCCAATTCGCCGGCGTTTCCGACTGGCAGCGTTCCGCCATCATGAGTAACTCCCTGGGGTCTCAAGTAACGATCCAAAGGACCAGGTAAGGAGGGAGTTAGCGGGGAAGCTCTAACCGCTAATCTCCCTCTCCGTTTAGGCATTTTTTTTTGTATAGAGAGATCGAGACCCGCTAGTGCTTAGTAAGTCGCGGCCATCTTGGATCAGTTATTCAAGCATTTTCTAATAGCACAGTACCTCACACACATTTATTGGTAGTGAAGAACTTGTCCAAGTGGATCTCACCTGGTACTATGGACCTGATAATTCACACCTTTAAAAAATGTGTTCAATAAACTAGAGAAGAAGAATAAGCAATGGTTCTTAATTTTATCTCACAAGGAAAATGAAGCAGTCCAATTATTAGCTAATAGTCACTCTATCGTGTTTAAACCTGCAGACAAAGGCAGAGGAATTGTAATCCAAAATAGTACAGATTATGTAGCTGAAATTAGGAGGCAACTTGACGACAGACTATATTACACTCCCCTTGATTCACATCCAACAGAAGACCTGAAGAAGGATATTGAAGAAGTGGTCTCATTAGCATCCTCCAGGGGATTTCTAACCAAGAAAGAACAAGATTTCTTGTTAGTAAAACATCCGGTTATCCCAATCATTTATACTTTACCAAAGATACACATATCAATGTTCATCCCTCCTGGGATACCTATTGTGTCTGGTAAGGGTTCAGTTTTGGAGCCTTTGTCAATATTTGTAGATTATTTTTTACATCTTCTGATACCCAAGATAGAATCCTGCTTATGAAATTCTGGCACATGATCAACTTGTTGGAGAATTTTGAAGGAGATCTGATGGATACTTTACTATTAACACTAGATATTGATGCCTTGTATACAAATATCCCACAGCTTGAGGCATTACGCATTATAGAGACAGCCCTTCAAGAATGCACATCTGGCCACCACATTTCAAACCAGTTTATACTGTTGATTGCCACAATTGCACGTACTAAGAACTACTTTTGTTTTTTAGACCATTTCTATTTACAGATTTGTGGGACCGCAATGGGGGCAGTTATGGCCCCTGATGTGGCCAATCTATATGTGGCCCATTTTGAGGAAATTTACCTGAAGCACCATCCTTATAAAGACCTCTATAAGAGGTACATTGATTATGTTATTTTGCTCTGATGTGGAGAAAGTACTGAATTGGAGTGCTTCCACTGATGGTTGAATGCAAGAGATCCTCATCTCCAAGTTACAAGATGAAGCAAGTGAAATAAATTTCCTTGATTTGCTTATCTGTAAGAATGATTATGGATTTGAAGTGAGCCTCTATTGTAAGCCCACAGATAAGACTGCATTCTTACTCTTCTCCAGCTTTCACAATGCATCTCTCAAATGTAATCTACCCTTTTGCCAATTTATCTCGTTAAAACAGATACATTCAGACTAGAGAGTTGCATGGGGACAGAAATCTTACCCATCCCCGCCCATCCCTGCTGGAATCTTACCCGTCCCTACCCGTCCTCGCTGGAATCTTACCCATCCCCACCCATCCCCGCAAAAATTTAACCCATCCCCACCCGTAAGAATTTTAATGGTACATAAAAGAAGATTCCAGTTAGCTCCCTCAGTCTCTCTCTGGATTTGAGCCACAGCACTGTAGGCAAGGAAGGAACGGAAGTTGGAACACTCTGGTGCGCACATGTAAGACTTGTCTCCAATTCACTTGCACTGTGTGCTGAGAGGTCGCCACATGCATGCGCCAGTAGGTCAGGTGACATCTGATTCTCATGCCTGTGTCAGAGCTGAGCTCTGTGCACCAGCCTGGTAGCAAAGAGGATTAATAGTAACATAGTAAGTGACAGCAAATAGACCTGAACGGTCCATCCACTCTGCCAATAGTCACACTCATGATCAAGTCATCATTAAATCAACGAGTGTGATATTATATACTTGATTATGGTCTTTCTTTCGTGTTTCTGGAACAAAGACCACAGAAGTCTATCTGGCCTTATCCTTATGTTCCAACTACTGGGGTTGCCGTTGAAGCCCACTCCAGTCTATTCGTCTTCTCATTTGTGGGACACAGACCGTAAAAGTCTGTCCAGCACTGTCCTCATGTTCCAGCCACTGAAGTTGATGTCTAAGCCCTTTCCAGTCCATCCTAAACCAGATTGCTATGTATGAGACACAGACCATATAAGTCTGCCAGGTATCAGCCCTAGTTCATCACAGCCAGAGTCGCCATCTAAGCGTCACTTGACACATCCACACACATGCAGCCATTTAAGGTTAGGTTTTATATAACGTCCATTTTCTAATTAGAGATCCTCTGTGTTCATCCCACGCCTTTTTGAATTCCATCATCATTTGTGACTCTACCACCTTCTTAATGGAAGATTTTCCACATTTGTGCTGTTAAAGCAAAGAAGAAGAAGAGGAGGAGAAGACAGCACTCAAAGAAATTGGTATTCGGTAGATGAGAGGCTGGTGCAGGTGCAGCTTACACTTCTACGAGAAGACCGCAGAACTGCTTCCATCCCCGCGGGAACTGCCTCCGTCCCCGCGGGAATTCCGTGGGATTCCCGCGAAACCCGTTCCCGTGCAACTCTCTAGTTCAGACTTTGATGACTTTGTAGCACAGTCTACTATCATGAAAAAAAGGTTTGCTCAGAGGGGCTATCCTGCAGAGTGCATTAGTAATGGTTATGCCAAGGCCAGTGTACTTCCAAGAGATGCATTACTGTCTGAAATGCGTGAGAGAAGAGCACTTATGTGGTTTGCACTCTTAAGATATTCCCATATTGAAAGTGAGATAGAAAAGACCATAAGGAAACATTGGTATATCCTCAAAGGACATGACTGCTTTAAAAATAAGTTATTAATTGCATAGTCCAGAAACAGAAATTTAAAAGAGAAACTAGATCTGTCTGCACTCCCTGACCTATTTCTGGATCCATTTGAAGATTTAAACTTGGGCCATAGAAAGTATAGCAAGAGTAGTGTTTGCCCATATGCTCTAGCCATCAATACCTTTACACAGTGTGTTTTTTCTAGTGAAAAAAGGTGCTGGTACTCAAATGCCAGGCCACCCTTCAGGTGTGGAGTGATCACTAAGGGACTCATCCCACATTAGCCAGGCCCCCTGCAACTAGTCACAGAATCTATGACAAGGCAGAATTGGTGTGTAGGGCCTGTGCGCTTTCATTAAAACTTGGGGACCATTGGTCCATTTTAGCAGACAATGGAAAAGGTGCCAGTACTCAGTACCCAAAGTACCCCCTCAAAAAAGTCCTGCCTGTACACATCCTACAGCTGGTAAGATTTACCATTTAAAACATTCCTCTGATTGCAATACATCCTTTGTAGTTTATACTTTCTTATGCATTAGTCTCTGTTAAGGCTATACTGTTTATTGAAGCTACATTGAACTCAAACTTGTTTGAGACAAGGTGGGATATAAATGTCACAAATAAATAAAATATAGTTATGTGCCCCTGTCAGCTGTTGTATGTGGACAAGACTCAAAACTTTATTTGGATTTGTACCCCACAGTTATCTGAGTTGACATTCAGTTTGATGTGGCTTACATAAAATAGTAGATATACAAATATAGGTCAAGGATACATTATAAAAACAAGATTGGGGCTTAAAGGAGGAATTGTTATACGTGCCAGCCCATTGCACAAATCACCAGGAGTGGATGGGCTCTCCTCTGAGTTTTATAAGCTTCTTAGCTCGGATATTGTACCTTGCCTGACAGAGGTTTTCAATAGATGTGTAGAGCTGGGGGGACTGCCAGAGTCTTTGAGGAAAGCACAAATCATAGTCTTGCTAAAACCAGGCCGCGACCCACTTCTAGCCAGTTCATATAGACCTATTTCTTTGCTTTCTTTTGAAACAAAATTACTTGCAAAGATTCTGGCAAACAGACTGGCACGGATCCTGCCGGAGATAGTGGAGGAGTCTCAGGTGGGCTTCGTACGAGAAAGATCAGTAGCCTGCAATATGAGACAGATTTTGGGAGCATTGGAAGGCCTACATGAATCATCAACCCCGGCCTTAATAATTAGTTTTGATGCCGAAAAGGCATTTGACCGGGTTAATTGGGGCTTTATGTTTGCCTCCCTGAGGGCATTTGGGATGGAAGGGTTTTTCCTACATGCCATAGAAACTTTGTACCAAGGACCTACTGCGGAGGTATGGGTAAATGGGCAGGCCTCGGAAACATTCAGGATTGCCAGGGGTACCCGATAGGGATGTCCCCTCTCGCCCCTTCTCTTTGTGTTGGTGCTTGACCCTCTTATTAGAGACATCCAGAGTATGGAGGAGGTGAGAGGGGTACAGATACAGCAAACTTCCTTTAAGATCTCGGCTTTTGCTGCTGATCTCTTAACTATAATAGAGGACCCCCAGGTGTCCTTGCCGTCCCTACTGGACATTTTTGCTGAATTTGGGGATTATTCTGGGTTTCGTCTTAATCTAGACAAATCTGAGGTTATGACACTTCACATGAGAGAGGAACAATGGGAAAGTTTATGTTGTCCACTTAAAAGAGTGGGGGGTACGTTTGCATACCTAGGGATCCAGCTTACTAAAGACCCCAAGCAGCTATATAGTGCTAATGTAGAATACTTGCTAGAAGACACCAGGAGAACATTGGGAAGATGGGCAGGACTACCAATATCGTTGTTGGGCCGCATCTCCTTGTTTAATATGGTGCTTTTCCCTAAATGGCTATACTTCTTACAAACAATACCATTATACCTCAAACACCAGGAAGTGAGATCTTTGCAAAAACTGCTCTCCAAATTTTTGTGGGCTGGGAAAAGACCTCAGATACGGTTTTCACAATTGGTGGGGCTTTGGAGAAGTGGGGGGATGGGAGTGCCGGACATTAAACGCTATAACATAGCATGTTTATTGCGCCATTTAGGGGACTGGTACCTGCAGAGGGAGGATTATACCCCGCTAGAGATAGAAAAAGCGAGGTGTAGTCCCTTAAACCTGATGTATGTCTTACATGGGGCACTGAAGGATCTGCCCACAAGGTTGCGGACTAGTGTTTTAGTGTGGCCCTTAAAAGCCATGTGGAAGGACCTGGCTAGGCTGTGGTCCTTTGATCCTAGCTGTAGCAGATTACTACCCCTCCAAGGAAACGAGGCGTTTCGCCCGGGAGATGAAAATCCTATACTGAGATCCTGGGGAGAGGGGGGAAATATATTTTTACACTATTGGTTGGAGCCCAGTGGTAGCCTCAAAACAATGGCCGAGTTACAACTAGACGCAGCAGACTGGGGGGTATGTTTTGCATATGAACAGCTTAGACACTATATAGCCTCACTCCCCTGAGCAGCACTTGGTGTTGATTTGACCACTAAGATGGGGGAGTTATTCGAGATGGTATCAGAGGATCCTATTTCGATATCCATACTACATAAAAGGCTGCTACTGGCTCGACCATAGGGAGATCTCACACGAGTGGCAGCAAAGTGGACAGCAGACATACAAAGAGGGATCACCCCGAGAGACTTGTTGAAGGGTTGGAGAGGAGTCTTGAAATGGACACAAAACGCAAACCTTCGAGAATGCCAGGTCAGAGTGATATATAGGGCATACACCTCTCAGTCTCGGATGTGTCAAATGGGGTATATAGAATCGGCCCAATGTAGACGCTGTGGAGCGCCATATAATAACTTCTACCATGCTTTCTGGAAATGCTCAGCTATAACATCATTTTGGACTAGGATAGTTAAGTTTTTAGAAAGGATAGGAGGGAAGACGGTTAAACAGCTGCCTACGTGTATTCTATTGGGCTGTCACTCTCCAGTGGAGGGGGGTACGAGATTTCAGAATGTAATGGCCCATAAGGCTTTTTTGGTGGGCATGAAGTGCATACTTGTTAATTGGATACAAGAATTGAACCCCTCTTTTTGGCAATGGAGGAATTGCTTACATGATTTACTTAGGATGGAGCTCCAGGACTCTCTGCTTAACCTTAAGACACAAAGCAACTTTTACCTTACCTGGGAAGGATATATTAACACATTGTCTCATAGGGCGAGGAGTCATATTATTAATAAACTTGGAGCATTGTCTAAGCTTCCCTCGGCGACTAATGGAAACTGAATGGGAATAGGGACTTTTCTTACTACCTTTTAGAAATTGGGAAAGAACAGTAGAGCAGACCTAGGAGGGGGGAGGGAGGGTTTAGAAGGGGGGAAGCTCATTTGGAGGTACATTAGCCTTTTTTCCAGTCTGTTAAAGACATCTTCCGGGGAGGGGTAGGAGGGCCATCAGAACACAGGCCCCCTGGCTCTCTTATGGAGGGGAGTAAGACCCCACATTTTTGCTTGTTTTTAGTTCAATGCTTTTGATTGTGCAATGTAAAGCTGACATCTGAAAGTGGTTATACTTCGGGGGTTAATGCATTTGAATATATGTTGTCAATTGGTAGAAAGAAAGAGATGGGGGAAAGGAGTTGTTGATAAATTGTTGTTAATAGACCCTGTTGAATAAAATGTTAACTATCAGTAACATAAAAAGGGGGGGGGGGGATAAAGTTAAAAGATTAATGAAGATGAGTAATATTGCACAATTATCGTACTTAGTGTATGTTGGTTGATTGTACTGATACTTACATTATGTAAACACCATTTTTGTGCTTCATTAATAAAAACTGTTGAAACCTAAAGGAGGAATTGTAGGTTAGTGATAGGCAGAATAAAAAGAGAAAAAAGCAAATTTTATCAACTAATCTCAATAGTCGTTTTCCCTTAGTTTTAAACTTGAACTTTGTACCACAGAATTAACAGATAGCCTCTAGCAGGCACTGCAGGATCTAGTTTAGTTTGGTGACTTACCTGCCTGGTGCGAAGGTGGTGGACCTCACGTGCCACCTAGATAGAATTTTAGATAGTGCTTGGGGAGGAGCCGGCTGTTTTGGTGCATGTGGGTACCAATGACATAGGAAAATGTGGGAGAAACTTAGATAGAAAGCTCAAATCCAGAACCTCTAGGGTAGCATTTTCTGAAGTGCTACCTGTTCCACGCAAAGGGCCCAAGAGACAGGCAGAGTTCCAGAGTCTCAATGCATGGATGAGACAATGGTGCAGGGAGGAGGGTTTTAGATTAAAATGAATTCTTTGCTTCGGTCTTCACCGAGGAAGATTTGTGTGAGGTACCCTTGCCAGAAATGGTATTTGAAGCTGACGAGTCGGAGAAACTTAATGAATTCTCTATAAACCTGGAGGATGTAATGGGGCAGTTCTACAAACTGAAGAGTAGCAAATAGTAACATAGTAGATGACGGCAGAAAAAGACCTGCATGGTCCATCCAGTCTGCCCAACAAGATAAACTCATATGTGCTACTTTTTGTGTATACCTTACCTTGATTTGTATCTGTCATTTTCAGGGCACAGACCGTATAAGTCTGCCCAGCACTATCCCTGCCTCCCAACCACCGGCTCTGGGACAGACCGTATAAGTCTGCCCAGCAATATCCTCGCCTCCCAACCACCAGCCCTGCCTCCCACCACCAGCTCTGCCAACTGATCTCAGCTAAGCTTCTGAGGATCCATTCCCTCGGAACAAGATTCCTTCATCCCAGAGTACTGATAGAATTGAAAAATGAGCTATTGTTATTGTTAGTATAGCGTGCCCTGAGTTACATTAACCCGGTCAATACCGGGGTAATTGAAATCACCCATTATTATTGTGTTGCCCAGTTTGTTTGCGTCCCTAATTTCCTTTAACATTTCTGCATCTGTCTGTTCATCCTGGCCAGGCGGACGGTAGTTCACTCCTATCACTATCCTTTTCCCCTTTACACATGGAATTTCAATCCTAGTGATTCCAAGGTGTGTTTTGTTTCCTGCAGAATTTTCAATCTATTGATTCAAGGCTCTCCTTAATATACAATGCTACCCCGGTATGACAGTATCCCACTGGTTATCCTCCTTCCACCATGTCTCTGAGATGCCTATTATATCTAATTTTTCATTTAGTGCAATATATTCTAACTCTCCCATCTTATTTCTTAGGATTCTGGCATTCGCATATAGACATTTCAAACTATGTTTGTTGTTCCTATTTATTTATTTATTGCATTTGTATCCCACATTTTCCCACTTATTTGCAGGCTCAATGTGGCTTACAGAGTCCTGTTATGGCGTCGTCATTCCAGGATATCAGATACAATTAGTGATGCATGAAGATTAAGGAGGGAGAAAAGGAAAATATTTAGGCTGATAAGTATAGAAGGAAGACTTTCATAACTGGGGTGGATTGGCGAGGTGATAGTTAAGGCTATGGGTTTTCTTTGTAGGCCTTGTTGAAGAGATACGTCTTCAGAGATTTACGAAAGTTAGTTATTTCGTCGATTGTTTTAAAGGCAGTAGGTAATGCATTCCACAACTGCATGCTCATGTAGCCGCATGTATCAGCTTGTATTTTAGTCCTTTACAGCTGGGGAAGTGTAGATTAAGAAATTTGCGGGATGATCTTTTGGCATTTCTGGGAGGCAGGTCCACGAGGTTTAGCATGTAAGTCGGGGCGTCTGCATGGGTGATTTTGTGTACAATCGTGCAGATCTTGAATGCGATGCGTTCTTTAAGTGGGAGCCAGTGAAGTTTCTCTCTTAGGGGTTTTGCACTTTCATATTTAGTTTTTCCAAATATGAGTCTGGCTGCGGTATTCTGGGCTGTTTGGAGTTTCTTGATAATTTGTTCTTTGCAGCCAGCGTACAGTGCGTTGCAGTAGTCCAGGTGACTTAGTACCATTGACTGTACCAGGGTACGGAAGATGTATCTCGGGGAAGAAAGGTTTTACTCTTTTGAGTTTCCACATGGAGTGGAACATTTTTTTTCGTTGTATTCTTCACTTGGGTATTGAGTGTGAGGTTTCGATCAATGATAACTCCAAGAATTTTCAGATAATTTGAGACGGGAAGAGAGCAGTTTGGTGTGGGTATGGTGGTGAATGCTTGTGTTATGTTGTGAGGTGAGTACAAGACATTGTGTTTTTTCTGCGTTGAGTTTAACTGGAATGCATCCGCCCAGGTGTGCATGATTTGGAGGCTTTGGTTGATCTCGTTGGTGATTTCATTTAGATCATGTTTTAAACGGGATATAAATCGTAACATCGTCTGCATATATGTAAGGATTGAGGTTTTGATTGGCTAGTAGTTTGGCTAAGGGTATCATCATTAGGTTGAAGAGGGTTGGTGAGAGGGGGGATCCTTGGGGGACTCTGCATTCAGGTGTCCATGGGGCTGATGTGTCTGCGTTCGTTGTTACTTGGTATGATCTTGTGGTCAGGAATCCTCTGAACCAGTTGAGAACTGTACCTCCTAGTCCAAAGTATTCTAGTATATGTAATAGTATTCCATGATTGACCATGTCGAAGGCACTAGACATGTCGAATTGTAGGAGGAGTATGTTGTTGCCAGTTGCAATTGCTTGTTTAAATGAGTTCATTACAGACACTAGAACAGTTTCAGTGCTGTGATTCGACTGAAATCCTGATTGAGCTTCGTGCAGAATTGAGTGTTTGTTTAGGAATTCAGTGAGTTGTTTAGTCACTATGCCCTCCATGAGTTTGGTTATGAGCGGAATAGATGCTACTGGGCGATAGTTGGTTAGGTCCATTGTGCTTTTCTTAGCATCTTTAGGTAGGGGAGTAAGTAAGATGTTTCCTTTATCCGTGGGGAAGAGGCCATTTTGTAGCCTGTAGTTTAAGTGTTTCATAAGGTCTGTTTTGAATTGTTTAGGGGCAGATCTAATAAGGCTAGTAGGGCAGATGTCTAATTTGCATTGCGACTTGGCGTATCTTCTGAGCGCTTGTGAGATGTCATCGAACCAGAGCGTGTCAAAGTTGGTCCATGATTGGTCTGCTGGGTATTCCCACTCAAGGAGGTTTGTGTAATCAGTTATGTTGGTAGGTATCATAAGCCGTAACTTTATAATTTTTTCCTTAAAGTAATTCGCCAGATTGGTTGCAGATGGGGTGTCTATGTTGTTAGAAGTAGCTGGTGTAGTATTTAGTAGTTTGTTTACGAGTAAAAAGAGTTTGTGTGTATCCTTGTAGTTTGATACTATTTTGGTTTTATAATATGTTCTTTTAGTTTGTCTAATAGGTGTATTTGTATTTTCTTTGTAGTTGTTTCCAGTCTTGGAGTGTGGATTCGTCTTTTTTCCTGCTCCATGCTCTTTCTAATCTTCTGACTTGTGTTTTAGTTCTTTCAGTTCTTAGTTGAACAATGATATCGAGTTTTTTCTATGTGATGTTCTGGTTTGAAGCAGTGCTATGTTGTCTAGTACAGATCTACATCTGTTGTCCCATTCTTGAAGAAATTGGGGTGAATCTGTAGGTGTTGTCCATTCGTCGATGTAGAATGTTGCCAGAATGTTAGCGGGTCTATTTTGCCTCTCGTGGTATAGGTTTGTTGTTCTTGTTTTTGTTGTGCATTTTTGTTCGCCAGTGAAGGGAGAGGTTTGCTCTGTAGTGATCAGACCATGGCTTAGCTGTCCATTTTGTATCTATTAGTGTAAGATTTGTTTCTGATGAGAATTTGTGGGTAATGATATCTAGTGTGTGTCCTTTGTTGTGGGTGGGTTGCATGTTTGGCCAGTAGAGATCCCATAATTGGAGGAAGTCCTTGCATTCGCATACATTACTTAAGTAATATCCCTCAGGTGAAGGTTGATGTTGCCTGCTATGAGGAGGTTTTGGGTGGAGACACAAGTAAGTGTTTGATATGAAAATCCATAAATGTGTTTGGGAGTCTTGCCAATTGCCTGGAGGTCTGTAAAACAGGATTAGGTTTAGGTGGTCACATAGGGTTGGGTGGTTGATTCTGACTGAGGCTATTTCAAGTTGGGGAAGAATGGATTCTGCTGTTGTTGTGATTGTGAATTGAGATTTATAGATTATAGCTATGCCTCCTCCTCTTTTTTCCGTTCCTAGTCCAGTGGGTAATTTGTACCCTGGAGGGCAAAGCTCTAAGATTATGGGATCTTTGGAGTCATGGATCCAGATTTCGCTAATAAGTAGGAAATTGAGATGGTCGGCTGTGATCCAGTCTGTTATTATCGTGGTTTTGTTAACTACAGATCTGGCGTTGATGTAGCCTATTTGTATTAGTCGGTGTGGTTCAGTTGGGTTCGAGGTTGTGATGATTTCTATCAGTTGTCTGTCTTCTGGTATTTGAGTTTAGTCCTTTCTTTCCTTTCTGTTGATAGTGTCCGTGGGTAGTAGGTTTTCCATGCCATTTTTTTGATTTTTTGGGTAGGCGTATTGTGTGTGGGTTGTGGGAATGGGTTATGTGTTGTGGGAATATTGTTGTCCGTGAGAGGGGATGTGAGTGCATGGTGGATTAGGGAGAGACAGTAGATAATTAGGAGTAGTTTGCTAGTATTCATGTTAGTGTTAGTTTGTGTAGTGTAGCAGGGGTGTGTGTGAGTTAGTGTTCAGCTATGCGAGCAATGTTGTGATGTTATAGGATGCATAGGAAGCTTTTAGAGCATTAGAGGATTCGGTTATCAAACAGTTCAATGATACAATGACTTTAAGATATTATCCTGATTAATTACGTAAAATACTGGCTAGTGTATTATTTCAAGAAGCATTAGAGGATTAGGTCAGTAAACATTTCAATGATACAATGATTTTAAGATATTATCATGCTCAATTACGCAGACTACTGACTAGACATTATTACATGAAGTCACTCATCATACTGTATGGCAGAGGTCCACAATGAGGCATTCAGAACATCACAGCTTTAGTTTCGCTTACGATCTGTAATTTAGTTCTCCTTTTTCGTTTTGAGTCATGTGAGTAGCGATTGTTTCTGTGTTGGTCTCTCCTGGTCTCATCATGCGTCCAGTCGGCGATTCTAAGCAAGGTTCTAAGCGAGGTTTGCAGCGAGGTCTGGATGGTTGGGCGATGTGAGAGATATCAGTGGTTCTCGTTGTGTTCTCGTTGTGTTCGGGGAGTTCGTTGTCCGAGAAGCAGGTTTGGGTGCTGCTGTCTCTCCCTGCTTCAGGGTCGTTTAAGTTTCGTTATTGGTCTTCCTCCGTCGTTTGTGCAGCTCGAGCGCCCTGGTTTGTAATCCGCGATTCCGGTAGGTGGATGTGTCTCCCTTCTCCAGCACCACCGAGGTAGCGTTTGCCACTCTTCTGAGTACATCATGCTCAGTACTTGACAGCATTAACTTGCAATGTTTTGTCTGATTTTTATTTAAGGCCACCTGATTTACTACAGTCTCTTTTGCAACCTTACTATTGGGATACCCTATCTTCCCTGTTCTCCGAGGACAAGCAGCTGCTTGTTCTCACGACTGGGGTGACGTCCGCGGCAGCCACCCACCAACCGGAAAGAAGCTTCGCGGACGGTCGGCACGCAGGGCACGCCCACCGCGCATGCGTGGCCGTCTTCCCCCCGTGCGCAGACCGCTCCCAGCCAGTTCCTTTTTTTCCGTCGACTGGAGAGAGTGTGCGTTTGCCTCTCTCTCTGTTTCAGCCGCCGGATTTTTCGACCCGTTTACGCGGATCGTCGCTTTTGGATTACCGTTCGGTTTCCTTCTTTTTCTTTTGTATTGTTTTAAAAAAAAAAAAAAAAAAAAAAAAGAATTTTGCGCGTGTGGAGCACGCGCTCCCCTTTTCCCTCCGCTTCTAGCGGGGACGCCACGTTGCGGCCTAGTGACCGCTCGGTCGGTTAATTTTTTCGTGGTGTGATTTTAGCCACCATTGCCGACTTTGACTTCGCCGACGCGATTTTCCGTCGATGTCCTCGAAGGTCCCGAGTGGATTTAAAAAGTGTGGTCGCTGCGGTCCGGGCCGATCTCGCAGGACCGACACCCACGCTTGGTGGCCTCCAGTGCCTCGGGCCGGAGCACAATCTCAAGTCGTGTGCTTTGTGTCTCGGTCTCCGGAAACGGACTCAGGTTGCGAGGCAAGTTCTGCGGGACCGTCTTTTGGAACTTGCGCCGGCCCTCGACGTCGACCTCGACGGCATCGGTATCGAAGGCCGGTTCTTCGGTACCGTATCGATGCCCGAGACATCGGCACCGATGGCAGCGACCCCAGGAGAACAGGTCCCGTCGGCCCGCCGTTCCGCCGGTGAGAGTGGGGTTGAGAGGCCGCGTGGGCAGTCGGGCCCCGGTCACTCCCTCAGCTCGTGAGCCACGGGACCGAACCCTGTCTGACCCGGTACCTCGAGACCGAGGGGGATCGACCTCCTCCTCCTCCATGCCCTCCGGCGCCGGTGACGTGCATCGGAAAAAGGATAAGAAGCGCCGTCACCGGAACGCCCTCGGGTGCATCCTGAAGAGGAGTCGACGCCGAAGCGTCATCATCGAGAGGAGAGGTCTCCGTCGGTTGTGGAGGTACCGACGCGTCGGGGTGTCCGGCACCTCGGTGCGTCTCCTGGCTCCCAACAGCTTCTGGCACCGACACCCTTACCGGCCCCACCGCCTTCCCGGCAGCGGCCTGGACGAGTGCCTCAGAGCCATCCCTTCCGGGGATCCTGGAAGGGCTTATGCGCCAGGGCTGTGCCGGCGTCGGGGGTGCTTGCGCCCCCGGCGCCGATGACTGTGGCGCCGGCGAGCTCCTAGCCCGGCGCCGGGGCTGTCGACACGGGGAGCCGCCGCTTGCGGTGCCGGTCTCGACCGCCACGCAGGTGGAGTCCCCGTCGACGTCGATGGAGGGAGCTCCGTCCCCGCACGGCGCGGGAGTCCACCGCTCGACGACACCGAGACCTCGGTGCCTCGACGTCGAGCCGGGACCGGTACCGGACTCCAGCTACATGAGCTAATGTCCGATACCGATGGACGAGGACTCGTGTGGGGGAAGAGGAGGACCCGAGATATTTCTCCTCCGAGGAGGTCTACGGGCCTTCCCTCGGACCCCACGCCGTCACCGGAGAGGAAGCTCTCACCTCCTGAGAGTCTCTCCTTTGCCTCCTTTGTGCGGGATATGTCTATCAGCATTCCCTTTCCCGTGGTCTCTGTGGAAGAGCCGAGGGCCGAGATGCTCGAGGTCCTCGACTATCCATCACCACCTAGAGAGTCCTCCACGGTACCGCTGCACAATGTCCTGAAGGAGACGCTGCCTTCGGAACTGGGTGCGACCATTAACTAACCCCACCATTCCCAAGAAAGCAGAGTCCCAGTACAGGATCCACTCTGACCCAGAGCTCATGCGACCCCAGTTTGCCCCATGACTCAGCGGTCGTGGATTCTGCTCTCAAGAGGGCACGGAGTTCGAGGGATACCGCCTCGGCGCCCCCGGGGCGGGAGTCTCGCACTCTGGACTCGTTTGGAGGAAGGCCTACCAATCCTCCATGCTCGTGACCCGCATCCAATCCTACCTGCTCTATATGAGCATCCACATGCGGACCAATGTGCAACAGCTGGCGGACCTGGTCGACAAGCTCCCGCCGGAGCAGTCCAGGCCTTATCAGGAGGTGGTCAGGCAGCTGAAGGCGTGCAGAAAGTTCCTGTCCAGGGGTATATATGACACCTGTGACGTGGCATCTCGTGCTGCGGCCCAAGGTATAGTGATGCGCAGGCTCTCATGGCTGCGTGCCTCTGACCTGGACAACCGCACCCAGCAGAGACTGGCTGACGTCCCTTGCCGGGGGGATAACATTTTTGGTGAGAAGGTCGAGCAGATGGGTGACCAACTGCATCAGCGGGAAACCGCTCTCGACAAGCTCTCCCACCGGGCGCCTTCAGCACCCGCCACCACGGGCGGGCGTTTTTCCCGGGCCCGGCAGGCTGCACCCTATTCTTTTGCAAAGCGTAGGTACAACCAGCCGGCCCGAAGGCCTCGTCAGGCACAGGGACAGCCCCAGCGCGCTCGTTCTCGTCAACAGCGTGCGCCTAAGCAGCCCCCTGCGCCTCCACAGCAAAAGCCGGGGACGGGCTTTTGACTGGATCCATGGGAACATAGCCGCCCTACAAGTGTCCGTACCGGACGACCTGCCGGTAGGAGGGAGGTTAAAATTCTTTCACCAAAGGTGGCCTCTCATAACCTCCGACCAGTGGGTTCTCCAAATAGTGCGGTGCGGATACGCCCTGAATTTGGCCTCCCTGCCTCCAAATTGTCCTCCGGGAGCTCAGTCTTTCAGCTCCCATCACAAGCAGGTACTTGCAGAGGAACTCTCCGCCCTTCTCAGCGCCAATGCGGTCGAGCCCGTACCACCCGGGCAGGAAGGGCAGGGATTCTATTCCAGGTACTTCCTTGTGGAAAAGAAAACAGGGGGGATGCGTCCCATCCTAGACCTGAGAGGCCTGAACAAATTCCTGGTCAAAGAAAAGTTCAGGATGCTTTCCTTGGGCACCCTTCTGCCAATGATTCAGAAAAACGATTGGCTATGTTCCCTGGATTTAAAGGACGCATACACTCACATCCCGATACTGCCAGCTCACAGACAGTATCTCAGATTCCGCCTGGGCGCACGGCACTTTCAGTATTGTGTGCTGCCCTTTGGGCTCGCCTCTGCCCCACGAGTGTTTACAAAGTGCCTCGTGGTGGTAGCGGCCTACCTACGCAAGCTGGGAGTGCACGTGTTCCCATATCTCGACGATTGGCTGGTCAAGAACACCTCGGAGGCAGGAGCCCTCTGGTCCATGCAGTGCACTATTCAACTTCTGGAGCTGCTGGGGTTTGTGATAAATTACCCAAAGTCCCATCTCCAGCCAACTCAGTCCCTGGAATTCATAGGAGCGCTGCTGAATTCCCAGACGGCTCAGGCCTACCTTCCCGAAGCGAGGGCCACCAATCTCTTGGCCCTGGCTTCGCAGACCAGAGCGTCTCAGCAGATCACAGCTCGGCAGATGTTGAGACTTCTGGGTCATATGGCCTCCACAGTTCATGTGACTCCCATGGCTCGTCTTCACATGAGATCTGCTCAATGGACCCTAGCTTCCCAGTGGTTCCAAGCCACCGGGAATCTAGAAGATGTCATCCGCCTCTCCACCAGTTGCCGCACTTCACTGCTCTGGTGGACCATCCGGACCAATTTGACCCTGGGACGTCCATTCCAAATTCCGCAGCCCACGAAAGTGCTGACGACGGATGCATCTCGCCTGGGGTGGGGAGCCCATGTCGATGGGCTTCACACCCAGGGTCTGTGGTCCCTCCAGGAAAAGGATCTGCAGATCAACCTCCTGGAGCTCCGAGCGATCTGGAACGCACTGAAGGCTTTCAGAGATCGGCTGTCCTGCCAAATTATCCAAATTCGGACAGACAATCAGGTTGCAATGTATTACGTCAACAAGCAGGGGGGCACCGGATCTCGCCCCCTGTGCCAGGAGGCCGTCGGGATGTGGCGTTGGGCGTGTCGGTTCGGCATGCTCCTCCAAGCCACGTACCTGGCAGGCGTAAACAACAGTCTGGCCGACAGACTGAGCAGAGTCATGCAACCGCACGAGTGGTCGCTCCATGCCAGAGTGGTACGCAAGATCTTCCGAGCGTGGGGCACCCCCTCGGTGGACCTTTTCGCCTCTCAGACCAACCACAAGCTGCCTCTGTTCTGTTCCAGACTTCAGGCACACGGCAGGCTAGCGTCGGATGCCTTTCTCCTCCATTGGGGGACCGGCCTCCTGTATGCTTATCCTCCCATACCTTTGGTGGGGAAGACCTTACTGAAGCTCAAGCAAGACCGCGGCACCATGATTCTGATCGCGCCCTTTTGGGCCCGTCAGATCTGGTTCCCTCTTCTTCTGGAGTTGTCCTCCAAAGAACCGTGGAGATTGGAGTGTTTTCCGACTCTCATTTCGCAGAACGACGGAGCGTTGCTGCACCCCAACCTTCAGTCTCTGGCTCTCACGGCCTGGATGTTGAGGGCGTAGACTTCACTGCGTTGGGTCTGTCTGAGGGTGTCTCCCGGGTCCTGCTTGCCTCTAGGAAGGATTCCACTAAAAAGAGTTACTTTTTCAAGTGGAGGAGGTTTGTCGTGTGGTGTGAGAGCATGGCCCTAGAACCTCGTTCTTGCCCTGCACAGAACCTGCTTGAATACCTTCTGCACTTATCAGAGTCTGGCCTCAAGACCAACTCAGTAAGGAATCACCTTAGTGCGATTAGTGCTTACCATTATCGTGTGGAAGGTAAAGCCATCTCTGGAGAGCCTTTAGTAGTTCGATTCATGAGAGGCTTGCTTTTGTCAAAGCCCCCTATCAAGCCTCCTACAGTGTCATGGGATCTCAACGTCGTCCTCACCCAGCTGATGAAACCTCCTTTTGAGCCACTGAATACCTGCCATCTGAAGTACTTGACCTGGAAGGTCATTTTCTTGGTGGCAGTTACTTCAGCTCGTAGGGTCAGTGAGCTTCAAGCCCTGGTAGCTCATGCTCCATATACCAAATTTCATCACAACAGAGTAGTGCTCCGCACCCACCCAAAGTTCCTGCCGAAGGTGGTGTCGGAGTTCCATCTTAACCAGTCAATTGTCCTGCCAACATTCTTCCCCAGGCCGCATACCCGCCCTGCTGAACGTCAGTTGCACACATTGGACTGCAAGAGAGCATTGGCCTTCTACTTGGAGCGGACACAGCCCAACAGACAGTCCGCCCAATTGTTTATTTCTTTCGACCCTAACAGGCTAGGGGTCGCTGTCGGGAAACGCACCATCTCCAATTGGCTAGCAGATTGCATTTCCTTCACTTACGCCCAGGCTGGGCTGACTCTTGAGGGTCATGTCACGGCTCATAGTGTCAGAGCCATGGCAGCGTCGGTGGCCCACTTGAAGTCAGCCACTATTGAAGAGATCTGCAAGGCTGCGACGTGGTCATCTGTCCACACATTCACATCTCATTACTGCCTCCAGCAGGATACCCGACGCGACAGTCGGTTCGGGCAGTCGGTGCTGCAGAATCTGTTTGGGGTGTAAATCCAACTCCACCCTCCAGGACCCGAATTTATTCTGGTCAGGCTGCACTCTCAGTTAGTTGTTCTTCGTAGGTCAATCTCTGTTATACCCTCGCCGTTGCGAGGTTCCATTGACCTGGGTTCTTGTTTTGAGTGAGCCTGAGAGCTAGGGATACCCCAGTCGTGAGAACAAGCAGCCTGCTTGTCCTCGGAGAAAGGGTATGATACATACCTGTAGCAGTTGTTCTCCGAGGACAGCAGGCTGATTGTTCTCACCTACCCTCCCTCCTCCCCTTTGGAGTTGTGTGTTTCATCTTTTTGCTAGTCATTCAACTGGCGGGAGCGGTCGCGCACGGGCGGGAAGACGGCCGCGCATGCGCGGTGGGCGTGCCCTGCGTGCCGACCGTCCCGCGAAGCTTCTTTCCGGTTGGTGGGGGCTGCCGCGGACGTCACCCCAGTCGTGAGAACAATCAGCCTGCTGTCCTCGGAGAACAACTGCTACAGGTATGTATCATACCCTTTTTGGTGATATCTTTGAAAGATACCTTATCCCGAACCATGCGCTTTTAAGTGACTGTCGGCCTTTCCCCAGTTTCTAGTTTAAAAGCTGCTCTATCTGCTTTTTAAATGCTGATGCCAGCAGCCTGGTCCCACCCTGGTTAAGGTGGAGCCCATCCTTTCGGAATAGGCTCCCCCTTCCCCAGAATGTTGCCCAGTTCCTAACAAATCTAAAACCCTCCTCCCTGCACCATTGTCTCATCCAAAGTTTAAGTTTTAAAGCTAAGGGAAAAAGACTATAGAGATTAGTTGATAAAATTTGCTTTTTTATATTTTTATTTTGCCTATCACTAACCTACAGTTCCTCATTTAAAGCCAATCTTTAAGTTCCCAAAGCACAAGGCAAAATAGTGTTCACTTACCAGAGAAATGTCCTCTTCTCTCAGAGCTTCTCAGAAAGAAAGTTCATTGGGATGTTTCCTCTTTATATAGTTTTGAATCTAAGGGGCCTTTTTTTAAACAGGCTCTTTGAACATAACTCAGCAACCTTTGGTCCGGAACTGGCGATCGCCACTACAGCATAATGTAAGCCACATTGAGCCTGCAAAAAGGTGGGAAACTATGGGATACAAATGCAATAAATAAATAAATAAATAATATGTAATTTATCATTAAAATTGAGCGTGGTACCGGAAGATTGGAGGGTGGCCAATGTAACGCCGATTTTTTTTCTTAAGGTTCCAGGAGAGATTCGGGAAATTATAGACTGGTGGGTCTAACATTGGTTCTGGGCAAAATGGTAGAGAGTATTATAAAGAACAAAATTACAGAGCATATTCAAAAGCATGGATTAATGCGACAAAGTCAACATGGATTTAGTGAAGTGAAATCTTGCCTCACCAATCTACTACTTTTCTTTGAAGGGGTGAACAAACATGTGGACAAAGGTGAGCCGGTTGATATTGTTTATCTGGATTTTCAGAAGGCATTTGACAAAGTACCTCATGAAAGACTCCAGAGGAAATTGGAGAGTCATGGGATAGGAAGTAGTGTTACATTGTGGATTAAAAACTGGTTAAAAGATAGAAAACAGAGAGTAGGGTTAAATGTCAGTATTCTGAATGGAGAACAGTAGTTAGTGGGGTTCTCCAGGGTTCTGTGCTGGGACCGCTGCTTTTTAACATATTTATAAATGACCTAGAGATGGGAGTAACTAGTGAGGTAATTAAATTTGCTGATGACACAAAGTTATTCAAAGTGGTTAAATTGCGAGAGGATTGTGAAAAATTACAAGAGGATCTTACGAGACTGGGAGACTGGGTGTCTACATGGCAGATGACGTTTAATGTGAGCAAGTGCAAAGTGATTCATGTGGGAAAGAGGAGCCCGAATTATAGCTATTTCATGCAAGGTTCCACGTTAGGAGTCACAGACCAAGAAAGGGATCTAGGTGTCGTCGTTGATGATACGTTGAAACTTTCTGCTCAGTGTGCTGCAGCGGCTAAGAAAGCAAATAGAATGTTAGGTATTATTAGGAAAGGAATGAAAAACAAAAATGAGGATGTTATAATGCCTTTGTATTACTCCATGGTGTGACTGCACCTCAAATATTGTGTTCAATTCTGGTTGCCGCATCTCAAAAAAGATATAGTAGAATTAGAAAAGGTGCAGAGAAGGGCGACGAAAATGATAAAGGGGATGGGACAACTTCCCTATGAGGAAAGGCTAAAGCGGCTAGGGCTCTTCAACTTGGAGAAAAGGTGGCTGAGGGGAGATATGATAGAGGTCTATAAAATAATGAGTGCAGTGGAATGGGTAGATGTGAAGCATCTATTTATGCTTTCCAAAAATACTAGGACTAGGGGGCATGCGATGAAGCTACAAATTTAAAACGAATCAGAGAAAATTTCTCTTTACTCAACGTGTAATTAAACTCTGGAATTCATTGCTGGAGAATGTGGTAAAGGCGGTTAGCTTAGCAAAGTTTAAAAAGGTTTGGACGACCATTATTAAATTGGACTTGGTGAAAATCCACTGTTTCTGGGCTAAGCATTATAAAATGTTTAGTACTTTTTGGGGATCTTGCCAGGTATTTGTGACCTGGATTGGCTACTGTTGGAAACAGGATGCTGGGCTTGATGGACCTGTGGTCAGTCCCAATATGGCAATACTTATGTACTTAGCTTCAGCTAAGTGTCCCAGGGTTTGCTAGTATCTAGCGGATGATCCTGATACAGACCCTGAAATCCCCATCCTTGAAGACGATACTGGTTTGGAGGAAATGGAGTTCTCTGAGGACACCAAATCCATGATTTCTGTTGAGGTTGCACTTCTACCTGGAGAAGATCTTTCAGTGGTACAAATTTTTCATAAAGAAGATTTACAGGACTACATCTCTTTAGTTTTTTTCACTTTAAATTTTGAGGTCCAGATATGTTATGAGCTGCATGACCAACACAGGAATAGAGAGGGTGTTCAAGCTCTCCTGGAGCCTGGCTACTCAGACAAACTCCAGGCACTTGATGAGTTAACCCTTGCACTTAAACACACCCTGAAGACTCTTTTCCAAAATCTGAACAGTCTTTTATTGAGCAATACAACTACTCACGAAAAGATGAAATTGCCACTCAGCATAGAGTCTCTGTGTTCTCTGGGCTGCTCCAGAAAATGACATCAAACCTGAGAGAAGGCAGTTCTCCCACAGGCAGGGCAGCTCAATAGATGGATGGTAAACAGTGCAACATCTCTCACAGCTGGATATGTATGAAAATACATATAAACCATATAACTGATATATGTGAGCTAACTAAGAGATACATAAGGGTAAGAAACTCAACAGGATCTATGATGACAAGTGCTGTGGAAGTCAAGATAGAACCAGCTTTCCAGTCAGACAGAGAGAACTAAGACAGGAGAGGGGGGGGCTCCCTAGAGCCCAAAGAACATGAGGTCAGGAAGACCAATCAGGTCAGAGCCCAGCTAGGCAGAGAGATACAGCCCTGGCAACAGCACACCCATAAACAGTTTAAAACAAGAGTGTCTGCCCCACCTGTGAACTACCTCTCCCATACTGCCTTGCTTCTATAACAGTACAGTGGCCTATGATAAACATAAAACATATCTCTGTATCTATCCCCACCAGGCACAACTGTCAAAGGATAGAACACTCCCCGCCTGGTATCGGAAGATACCACTATTTAAATTAACAACAATATTAAAACAGGCAAAGTCTCTGATCCAAACTCAGGTTCTTCTACTTCTTCAGGGTCTTCTTCTACCCTCAGGACCTGCAACGAGACAAACAACAACACCAAACACAAAGAGAAAGAGAGAGAGTCTTTCAGTCTCTGTTCTTCATGTGTGAACACTGGCTTTTTGTGCTTGTGATTCTTCATGCGGTACAAGGAGTATAACTTCATTGATCGGTCTATAGAAGTTCTTCACTGCTCCTTGCTTCACGGTTCTCACTTCAGTCTTTCTCGTGTTTCCGTCTTTACTGGGAATAGTTTTAATGACTAATGCCAGAGGCCAATCGTTGCGTTGAGTCTGGCTGTCTTTGAGTAGTACAATGTCGCCTTCCTGGATGTAGGACTTACTGGTCTGCCATTTGCTGCGGATCTGCAGGGTCGGAAAATACTCTCTTCTCCAACACTTCCAGAAGGTGTTGGCAAGGCTCTGGACTTGTCTCTACTGCTGTCTGCATAAATCCTTATCATCGAAGTTTCCAGGCGGGTTAGGAGTCACATCTATCTTTTGTGTTAAAAGTGTGGCTGGAGTCAGTATCAAAGGCGATTCTGGATCGGAAGACACTGGGATCAGAGGTCTTGCGTTGATGTTGGCAGACACTTCTGCCAGAAGTGTGGTCAAAACTTCATGGGTGAGGCGGTTGACCCCTGTCTCTGATAACATGGAATTCAGGATGCGGCGAGCAATCCCAATCATGCGTTCCCAAACTCCCCCCATGTGTGAAGCATGGGGAGGATTGAATATCCATGTGCAGTGTTGATCATTTAAGTATCTTTCGATGGCGGGAAGTTTGATCTTCTCTGAGTTTATTTTCAATTCCTGACAAGCACTCACAAAATTGGAACCACAATCAGAACGGATCTGCTTAGCGGGACCACGGATTGAAAAAAATCTTCTAAGCGCATTTATAAAGCTTGAAGTGTCCATTGATTCTACAGCTTCGATGTGGACAGCGCGTATGCTCATGCACATGAACATAACGGCCCATCGCTTGCTGTTCGCATTCCCTCCTCTGGTCCGTCTCGAGATGACTGACCATGGCCAAAAGATGTCTAACCCCACATAAGTGAATGGTGGGTCTACGCTCAGTCTTTCAGATGGCAAGTCTGCCATTCTTTGGTCTTGATGACGCATCTGTGAATGACTGCTGAGATGCAATGCTTTGCTCCGACGATCCACACTCCTGCGACCCTGATGGCTCCTTCTGTAAAGTGTCCACCACGGTGCTTGACTTGCTCGTGATAGTGACATACAAGCAGGGTGGATACAGGATGTCGACCTGGAATTATCAGAGGGTTCTTTTCATTTCTCTCTAACTTAGCATGTGTGAGACGGCTGCCTACTCTCAGCAACCCATCCTCATCCTTGAAGGGGTTTAACTTCCAGAGGGAGCTGTCTTTCGGAATGTTCCTTCTTTTACTGAGGCATTGTAACTCTGCAGAATATATTTCTTTTGCTGCCCGGTCTTCTGCTGACAAAGGTTTAGTGCAGAGGTGCCAGTGGTTACATCTGCTCGATTTTCTGTCACACCCTTGTTGGAAGGAACGTACGATATGGACCAGATGGGCTATGGCTCTCCTCAATGTCACCCACCGCGAGAATCGATTAAATTGGTGTACTCCTAAGGTATTGTTGGTTGAGATTCTTGTGTTGAGAGTTGTCACTTCTGAGCGAACTTCTACATCATCTTCCAATTTCACAAGTTCAAATGATTTTGCACTAGGTAAGGGATCGCTCACTGATTGTGTAAGAAACTTTGGTCCTGTAAACCACTTTGTTTGTATTAGGTGCTTTGCTGAGATTACCCTGGTGGCATGATCTGCCGGGTTTTGGACAGATGACACATAGTGCCATTGTTCAGATACGCCCTACTCTATTACTCACATTTACATAGAACCTTCTGCTCTGATTATATATGTAGCCTAGCACGACCTTGCTGTCTGTATAGAATTTAATTGAGTCTAAGTGTATGTCCACCTCACTTACAATCAGCTCAGCTATTTTTCCTGCCAGACCTACTCTGCATAGTTCTAAGCGTGATATTGTCTGACTAAGACGTGGGGCTAACTTTGCTTTGCCTAACATAAAACCCACATGAACCCTGCCCATGTCATCTATGGTTCTTAGGTATGCCACTGCAGCTATAGCTTTCTCTGAAGCATCTAAAAAGACACAAACTTCCTTGAGGCAAGCAATCATGAGGAACATAGAAGCATATGTCCGTGGGATATGAAGTTCTTCAAGTGTCCCTTTTGCCTCTGCTCTGTGTGAAGGCTCAGACTCTGCGATGAGCGCTCTTGCTCGTGTCTCTTTTGCCTCCACCCTGTGTGAAGGCTCAGACTTTGTGTTGCTGTTGATGAGCATGTTCTGCATGAAGGTTATGAAATGCTGCCTCATCTCTGGTTTGCTTCTCATGGATTTCTGCAATGAGGTAAAATGAGAACAGGCTTGACTTCTGTTATTTGGGAGTCGGGTTCTGGGCTTACGGAATGGAAGTGGCGCTACCCAGCTGTTTGCCTCATCTTTCTCGAACTCTTTGCTCATAATGTTCAAAAAACTCTTTTTCTTCTATGGAGAAAGCAGGTTTGCCATCATCTTCGGTGGTCTGAAACACTGAGCTTCCTAAGTGCTCTCCTAAATCTACTGTGGAGATGTTTTTATAAAGTGCTGAAACAGTGCTTCGTTCTTTGTAAGTGGGAACATCTTTCGTGGTTAGGTGGTTATTACAAGGCTCAAATAGTGAAGTACACCCGCTTTCTAAGACGTTGGTGAAGAGCACATTGACATTTGCTTTTCTCGATTGGTTGAGGCAGACTTTGCCTACGATTGTCCAACCTAGGTCGAGATGCTGTGCATAAGGAGCACCACGTGGACCCTTGCACGATTCATGGATCTCCAGGAGTTCTGGTGCGTCTCGGCCCAGCAAGAGTAAGATTTCAGCCTTTGGATCTAAAGGCGAGAGTTGGTTAGCTATGGGCCTCAGATGGGGGTGATTCCAAGCGACCTCTGGTGTAGGAATCTCATCTTTATCATCTGGAATCTGATCACATTCAATGAACGTAGGTAATCGTGATCTGCTGCTTCCATCTATCGCCTCACATAGCCGTTTGCTACTCTTCCCGACATTTGCACAACCCCTGCACAAGTTTTGATACTGTATGACGAGTAACCTTGCTGGATTTCAAACAAGTCGTAAAACTCTGATCTTGCAAGGGATCGGTTACTTTGTTCATCTATGATGCCGTACATCTTGACTGCCTTCTCAGGCCGTCCTTTGGTGTATACTCTGACCAGGCAAATCTTGATGCAGGATCTACCTTCACGAACTTTCCCACACACCCTTGTGCATGTCGGAGCAACTTGGAGTGTCGATGACTGCTTCTAGCTCATGAAGGAGATTTCCCAACTCTTGCAGCTTGTGGTTGTCTTTGCCAGATATTGTCGGAAATCTATTCAACCTGTTGAACAGTGAATTCTCTATAGCTTCTGGGCTGCCGTAGTATTCTTCGAGCCTTTCCCACATCTCTTGTAACCCTTTTGAAGGGTTATTCAAGTATGAATGCTTCAATTCTTCCACACGCATGGCTGTTTCCTTCCCCAACCAGTGCAACATCATGTTCATCTCCTGCTTGGGAGTACGCCTCATGCCCTCTGTGGCGTCCTTGAAGTCTGATTTCCATGCTCGGTAATGTTCAGGCTGACCATTGAACTGGGTAAGACCTGAACCTCCCAGGTCTTTACGTGCTAGATATCTTACTAACTTGTCTCTTGTTGAGGTTTCAGGTTGAGCAATTGAAGCTACTGCGAAATGACCAACCTTATCTTCTGTGGGACTTGAAGTAGAGTGCGATCACCTTGCAGGTTCTTGCTTGCATGTAGATTGTATATCTGATGTTCCTGTGGGTAATGATAGCTCAGCTTCTCCTTGCCGTTGACTCTCACGTAACCTGAAGCTTGTGGCGGAAGTGAAGAGTTTACTTCATTGGTCGCTCTCAGGATGTGAGCTGTTGATAGTGCCTCAGAGTGTTCACAAACATGTAAGTTGGTTTGGTGAAAGTTGGCTCCCAAGGCATGTTGTACCTTAGGCTTCATTTCCTTGGGTGGCATTCCCACAGATGAAACTAGCTTTGGTTCTTCAGGGCCGAAGGACTCCTCTGAGTCAGAGTGTTCCAATGCCCTGGTAAATGGTGGAGTGTGTGACATCACGTAAGCTTCGGTTCTTAAGGCAGGTTCCGCCGAGGCAAAGAAGCTAAGTGTTTCCATCAGTTTGCCCCGCAGCTTCTTCGAGGACATTAGCCTTCGCCTCTAGTCCAGCAATTTCTTTGTCTTGCTGGAGCACTTCTATCATGATATCCAACTCAGCTCTTTGTAACTTCAGGGCAGTTTCTTTGTCACTGTGGCGATGGCGAGCCTTGGCCATTTCCACCATAGCCCGCGCCTGCAGGGCTGCCGAGCTAACTGACGATTGGCTGGAGTAGTTTGTAGCCCTTGACCGGGAGGATCTTAAATTCTTGGATGTATTCTTAGATGAATTAGAGCACTGGGAAACACTGTCTTGTGGATCTACAACTTCAAATTCTAATTTCTTTATAGCCTTGACCACTTCTGCTTTGCACCTTTGATCTGTGGCTTCTTGAAGTTCTTTTTCCATAAGACTCTGTTCAGTGTATGTCTCTTCTAAGAACTGGCAATACTCTGTTGCCTTCTGCTGATAGTGGGCATAACTGGACTTTATTGATGATAGACAGGCTTCCTTGTCTTCTCCTGCCTTTGAGGCATTAGACATGTTCCTCTCTACCTCTGCTCTTAGATTGTTTAATGTCTCACTATAGCCTTCCTGTTTATCTTGATAAATTTACAGGGATTTTTGAGTTAACTTGCGAATTCTTTTATCTCTGACCCCTTGCTGGGCCCTAGGAGAAAGGGTACTCTCCTTATCTGCACTGCTTCCTGGCTGCTCTGGAGCAGGGGACACTGTATCTGGTGAGGTCTGTTTGGCTTTGAACTCTGCCATCCTTAATTACCCTTAAGAAACTGTGCTGAGCTCAACTTGCTTCTAGTTATCTGCACAGACTTAAGGTTAGAGCCTGCTTTTCAGCTAATGGAATCAGGTGTGGAGTGGATCAAGTTTCAATGGCTAGTGATGTAGAGAGAAGGGAGGGGTAGGAGTAGCTCTGTAAATCTGTCTCTCAACCCTAATCACGCCTCCTTAACCACAATGTTGCAATGATTAGCTTAGCTGGCAGCTATGAACAGAAAAGAGGGGGACGACTCTTATCTGTCAGCAAGCCACTTCCCTTACTCTGTCTTTTAGCCCTGGCCACACCTACTACACAACAATGTTGCAAAATGTCTAGCTGGCTGGCAAGAGGGGGGAGTGCCAATCTCTTAGCAACACACTTCCCTACTCTGTACTCTAGCCCTGGCCATGCCTACTACACCACAATGTTGCAAAATGTCTGGCTGGCTGGCAAGAGGGGGGAGTGTCAATCTCTTAGCAACACACTTCCCTACTCTGTCCTCTAGCCCTGGCCATGCCTACTACACCACAATGTTGCAATTGCCTAGCTTGGTTGGGATGAGGAGAAGGAGGGGCAGTAGAGTATCTCTCAGCAAAGCACCTCCCCTCTGGCTCTGACGTTTCTCCAGAGGACAAACAATGTTTCAGGTTTTCTTTTTCCACTCTTCCTCTCCTTCTCCTCTACACCCCTGGTCTTCCCACCTTCTCCCTCTCTCTCTCTTGTCCTTTCCCTTTTCCATCCTTAGCCCTCTCTCCCTATCCCTGGTCTTCTCACCCTTTGCTGCTAGTGCTCTTTATTTATGTATTTATTTACCGCCTTTTTGAAGAATTTCACTGAAGGCGGTGTACTTCAAGAATAAGCCAAACATAAGCAGTAGACAATTACAGCAGTAAAACATTCAAATAACAATACGAGTTATAGCATAGTATGCTACATTACACTGAAGGGCATTTTCGAAAGCAACGTCTAAATCTGAATTTTTACGTTTTACAAACACATCCAAATTCCGAACAAGAAAGAAGGTCATTTTCGAAAAAGATGGACGTTTATCTTTTGTGTTCGAGAATACTATGGACGTCCTGTAATTTAGATATTTTGGGATTTGGACGTCCTTTTTTTTGGTCCATTTTCGAACAAAAGATGTCCAAATGCAAGACGTCCAAAACAGAGAAGTGGCTTAATGGTTAGTGCAGCGGGCTTTGATCCTGCAACATGGGTTCAATTCCCACTTCTGCTCCTTGTGACTGGGCAAGTCAAATGCACAAGGGGCATTTTTGGATATGACATCTAAGTCTGAATTTGGATGTTTTTTGTAAAACGTCTAAAATCAGAACAGGAAAGGTCATTTTCTACAGAAAAAAGTCTATCTTTTCCTTTTGAAAATGCTGTTTGGAAAAATGTTTTGTGATTTGGATGTTTTATTTTTTGGTCCATTTTGAAACAAATGCATCCAAATGCAAAATGTACAAAATACACAAGAAAATCCACAATAAAGTGAAACCATTCACATGTTCTAAGTGTGGCAAAAGCTTTGGTTGTCATGTAAATCTCAAAGTGCATCAGAAAGTCCACATGGGACAGAAACTATTTGCATGTATAGAGTTTGGTAAAAGCTTTGGTCAGAAGGTAAACCTCACAATGCACCAGAGAATACACACAGGAGTGAAACCATTTACATGTCCTGAGTGTGGTAAAAGCTTTGGTTGGAAAGAAAGCCTCACATGGCATCAGAGAATCCACACAGGGATGAAACCATTTACATGCACTGAGGAGGTAGAAGCTTCAGTTGCTATGAAGTATGGAAAAAGAGTACTCTGGTATTTAGATACATGTAATGTGTCCTCCTTTTCATCTATAGATCTGAATTCAAAGCCCAACTCTAATGATAAACAATAGACACAAGGCTCAGATGTTATAAAAAAATAGAAAGCTTGGCATCAGGTAGAATAGTGGAAAAGTGACATCCCAGGAAAGCAATTGGGCATCCTTGGGGGCACTGCAGTGGACTTTATAAAATGCTCCGAGGTACACATCTGACCATTGCTCCCTTACCTTGTCTGCTGAGCCCCCAAAACCCACTACCCCCAACTGTGCACCTCTACCATAGCCCTTACAGGTGAAGGGAGCACCAATATGCGAGTACAGTGGGTTTCTGGTGGGTTTTGGAGAGCTCACAGTTTCCTCCACAAGTGTAACAAGTTGGGAGAGGTAGAAGTAACATAGTAACATAGTAGATGATGGCAGAAAAAGACCTGCATGGTCCATCCAGTCTATCCCAACAAGATAAACTCATATGTGTATACCTTACCTTGATTTGTACCTGCCTTTTTCAGGGCACAGACCGTACAAGTCTGCCCAGCAGTATTTCCCGCCTCCCAACCACCAGTCCCGCCTCCCATCACCGGCTCTGGCACAGACCGTATAAGTCTGCCCTCCACTATCCTCGCCTCCCAACCACCAACCTCTCTTCCCCCACCTGCTCCGCCACCCAATTTTGGCTAAGCTTCTGAGGATCCATTCCTACTGCACAGGATTCCTTTATGCATATCCCACGCATGTTTGAATTCCGTTACCGTTTTCATCTCCACCACCTCCCGCGGGAGGGCATTCCAAGCATCCACCACCCTCTCCGTGAAAAAATACTTCCTAACATCTTTTTTGAGTCTGCCCCCCTTCAATCTCATTTCATGTCCTCTCGTTCTACCGCCTTCCCATCTCCGGAAAAGATTAAAAAAAAAAAAAAAAAAAGCCTGAGTTCACCTGTCTGCAGTGCACTGCACCACTACTAGACTACTCCAGTGACCTGCATGCTATTCTAATTGACCTGAGTATAACATCTGAGGCTGACAAGTAATATTTTAATCACATTTTTGGGGGGTGGGAGGGGGATAGTGACCACTGAGGGAATAAGGGGAGGTGATTCCCGAGTCCTTCCAGTGGTCATTTGGGGCACCTCTTGAGTGGAGGAGAGGAGTAGCCTAGTGGTTAGTGCAGCAGACTTTGATTCTGGTGAAGTGGGTTCAATTCCCACTGTAGCTATTCACTGTAAAAACAGGTCTAGCTCAAAACATCTAAGTTTTAGTCTTGGACTTTGTTTTGTTCCATTATTGCTGAAAGACATCCATGTCTTGGGAACACACGCCCCTGGCATACCCCCTTGAGATTTGGACGTCCTTCTGATAGACTTCAGAGAAAGACATCCAAAAAGAGGTTTCGATAATGCTGATTTTGACGTTTCTGTGAGATAAACGTCCAAATGCTGACTTATGTCACTTTTTGGACGTCTTTCTCTTTTGAAAATGAGTCTGACTGTCAACACAATATGGAATAAAACATTTTCATAGACAGCATAGGGTGTAAGCAAAGATGGAACATATAGATAAGATAGAGTAACTAAAGTTAGAAAATAAGGGGGCTAATTTGAAGAATGTTGTATATGAAGTCAGAAAGGTGCTTGAATATTATCTCAGCTAGGGTAGGAGTGGATAAGCATGTCCTGCTACATATAGTATGTGCAGCTGGTGTTGCTTCTTGTGTGATGTCCTTTGGATAGGGTGCGGTTAGGGATACTCCTTGGGAGAGCCTTAGGGGGTTAATTATCAAACAGCATTAGAGTTTTAAGTTGTGTTATTTGCCCCATAATGTGATTTAAAGGGCCCTAACATTGCTTGACTTAATTTCCCACAGCAATATTTAAGTTGCCACGGGTTACATAAATATGCAGATACCCAAATGTGAATTGCGGTGATACATCGCAAGTTGCATTAGTGGCAAAAAAAAACCATGGTAAAATAACCCCAGCTTTTTGCTGGGGTTATTTCAACATTTGAAAACATCACATCCCGGCTGAAGTTTAAAGGGGCCGCTGTACAGATACATTCTCCACTGATGATTATTTATTAGGATTTATTAACTGGCTTTATGAAGAGATTAACCCAAGGCAGTGTACAGTAGGTACAGTTTAACATCAAACTTACACTTCTGCTAACAGCATAATAATATTAAAATGTGGAAGTATAAACATAAATACAATGAAAGAGGAAACTTGAGAACAGCAAATTGAAACCTAGTAATGACTAGCATGAAACAGGATCAAAAATATACATATTTAACAGCAGTGAAATTCAGTGATGATGCCTCCCACTTCCTGAGGAAACCTGACGCTCTAGCAGTCATAGCGCAAGACTACCGCTAGGGGCACCATTTCGCAAAAGGCGCTAGACTGGGCAGAAGCGACTTGTCATCGCTCTTGCCTGAAGACCCTCCTGGACTACCAATGAGATACCTGCTTGCCCTTTTAGGGGTATTGGCACATATGGAAGTGGAAGAGGAGGGCTAGGATCTTGTGGTAGTGGGGAGGACTTTGTACCTTTTGGGGGGGTGGAGGACTTCTCAATCTAATGAAAGAGGCAACGTAGTTGTTGCAAATGATAGAAGCAGCTCTTGAAGGTTGCTTGGATTTGAGGGATCAGTGTAAATGTTGAGTCTAGCTGTATTCCAGGGTTCCTGATTTGTGAATCAAGGGATAGTTCGTATTTCCTAAAAAAAAAGATTTTAATGTCATGTATGTGTGTGTGTATGGGGTATAGCAGCTTTATGGTTAGGGCTTCAGGGTTTCATGTAATATTCATTTGGCAATCTGAAACCCAAGAAGAATTGCAGGTAGTACCAATTTCATTTATATCATACGATATCAATACAGGCAAGAAAGAATATGCTGAGTGCTATCATTTAAGGAGGAAAGACTTCAGAAACTCTGTATTCACGATAAGCAAATGTGAATTACAGACTCTCATAAATCTAAAGCATATTTAGCATTAGAGACCATGATACAGATTCCTCATCAGTCAAAACCTCCACTAGCTTAATCAAAACTTTGGTTGTGGTATTATATTATGTGATTGTATACGAAATAAATAAGGTAAGAACACCTATCTGGACTATAGCGTTGTCTGGCGGGTATGCTTGACAGAAAGCTTCTGTTTCCCAAACGCTTCTTCGGGAGCTCCGCCCTCAAATGCCAAACATTGCCCTAAGGAGAATCAACGTAGAAAGCACTCATAAACAGATATATCGTGGAAAACAGACATGTAGCATACAAGACAGTACAGTTACTATAACATCCTACCTTCAGGGAGCTGACCGGTATTTATCCGACCCTGATGGCAATCAAACATGGCGCCCGAAATTTAAAGGGACGCCAAAGCCGACCACCAATCAGCTGTGAAGGGAAAATTTAAAGGGACAAGACCTTGAACAGGATTTAAAAGGACCAGATCGCTAATATAGCACCGAGGGAGCAGAGAGGGATCATAAAAATGCCTTCCATTCTATGCGGCTATTTAGCCCCGTTGGCATAAGCGTCTTCAGGCGATAGAGCCATCTCTGTTCCCTCTGAATTAGAACACGGTCCAGATTGCTACCTCTAATCGATGCATGAATCTGATCAATGACAAGACAGTGATAGAAAAGGTATGAGACAGGTCGATGCTATGGACTACAAGCGGGGCCTCCCTCCTCTGATGTACAATGTTGAACTTACGATCACGTAGTCTGTGTTTTAAAGCCCTAGATGTATTTCCGACATACAGTTTAGAACACGGGCATTGAAGAACATATAGTATGGTACCTCAGGGGCAAGTATCTGCAATTGGGTTAAATTTGTCATTTATATCAGCAACTACAAACACTACATTGGTGTTGCAAGAATTCAGTACTTCCGGCAACTCAGAGCTCCTTTTGGACTCAGTGGATTGCTGAAATCAAAAGCACTCAAACCAGAACCTCTAGCTATGTTGTACTATAACTGCTGTGGAAAATCTGTACCATTTTTGCCCTTATATGGAAGACTGACCCTAGCGGTAGTACGATGAGACTGCTACTAGGGGTCAACAATGCCATTTTGAACCCAGAGCTGGATAGGGCAGGATTTGAGGGGAAAATCATTTTGAACCCAGAACTGGATGGAGGCAGCCATTCAATGAAAAACCTCAGAAAAACATTTTCTGAGGAGAATTTCTTCTAATTGTCTATTTCCTTTGCTGTTCCAGTGAAATTATTTGAGGTGATTGAGACAGAGAAAACCCTGTATCTAGTAATGGAGTACGCAAGTGGTGGTAAGTGAAACATTTCTTCTGTGTTCACTGACTTGGATCTCTGTATATGTCTATTCTCTGCTGTCTGAACCGTCTTTCTCTGTATGCTCTCTTTGACAGTTTGCTGTCTCAGAACCAACTCTAGTTTGAGTTTAGGAAGATGCCTGAGACAGTGAGATAGATCTTTAATCCCTTAAAATAGGGAGAGACTTTGGAATGGATTAGTAATCCCTGATAATAGGAAGATGCCTGAGATCCTGATGAATTATTAATCCATAAAGTTAGGGAAGTGCTTGAGACTCTGAGATGGATTATTAATCACTGAGATTAGGGAGGTAAGGGGATTATTAATTCCCGAGGTTAAGAGGAGTCTGTGATACTGAGATGGATTATTAATTCCTGGGTGTAGGAAGGAGCTTGAGGTCAGGGAGGATACTGAGATGGATAATTAATTTCTGAGTTTAGAAAGATGAGACCCTGAGGTGGCTCAGTAATCCCTGAAATTAGGGAGGTGCCTGAGACCCTAAAATGGATTATTAATCCCAGATATTATGGAGATGTTAGAGACCCTGAGATGGATTATTAATCCTTAAGGATAAGGAGGTGTCAGCCTGAGATGGATTGTGTATCCCTGAGATTAGATCCTGAGATGGATTATTAATTCCTGAAGCAAAGCAGGTACCCAAGACCTTAAAATCTCTGAGATTAGGAAGGTGCCTGAGATTTTGTGGTGGATTATTAATCTTTGAGATTAGGAAACTTTTAGTGACCCTAAAATGGATTATTAATACTTGAGATGGAAATACAATGCGATAAAATAAAATACAAGGTATAGTACTTATATTCCACTAATTACCTTGCAGTTCATTGTGAAGTAGAATAAAAGATAGCTAGTCATTACTAGGAATTATAAAACCAATTAAAAATGAAAAAAACAAACAAAAAATATCTTTATTCAGCAATAAAACAGACTAACCATAAGAAGGATCTAAGGGCCCCTTTTACCAAGCTGCAGTAAAAGGGGGGGCCTGTGGTGGCGTCGGCATATGGATTTGCCACACACCGAGGCCTCCTTTTACTGCAGTGGGTTGTTTTCAGCTAAAAAATAAAAGAAATGGCCCTGCGCTAATTACAGGGATTGGCGCGTGACCATTTCTGGGAGGAGCCCTTAACGCCACCTATTTAGGTGACGGTAAGGGCTCCTGCTCTAACCCAAGCCTGGAAATGCCAGTGGGAACTACCACTGAGCTTCTGTGTACCACAGTGGTAGTCGTGATTTGGCGAATGACTATGCCATGGTAGTTCTGCCGTGACATTGTAAAAGGGACTTATTCTGAAACAAAACAGTTTTCAATTTATGCCTAATAAATAATAATGTGGTATATATCATTCAGTGTAAACAATTTAACGAAGGATGCTATATTGGAGAAACAGGCCAGATGCTATAGACAAGATTTAATTTACATAGACATCACATGAAGAATGCTGGTGCCAGCCCGGTTCCTACCCCTGTGGGGCAGCACTTTACAAAACCAGATCACTGTACCAGTGACTTCATAATAGAGAGTTGCACGGGGACAGAAATGCAACCCATCCCCGCCCGTCCCCATCGGAATCAAACCCGTCCCCGCTTATCCCCGCCAGAATCTAACCCGTTGTTATGATTGGGGTCAGAACCCCTCTCAAACTTACCTCTTTCCTGGGGGTCAGCTTCTTAGCTGGCTTCTGTTTCTTTTCTCTGTCCTTTCTGAGCTGGCTCTGTCTCTCTGTGCTGGCAGCTTCCAGCAGCATGGGGTTAATTGTTTTACTTTACTACAGCTTTGTGGGTGGACTGTGTTAGCTCTACCTCTCTTTGGGTGTACTGGCTTCAAGTGCGTCACGGTATTGCATTGGTGTGGGTTGGGCCTCTCTGGGTCAGTGTGCTTTTGCCTTGTTCTAGGGAGTGTGACATCATCAGGGAGGGCCTTGATAAGGAAGTGGTGTTGGTTCCTTCAGGGCCTTTGCAACAGTGGTGTTTGCTTTGGGTAGGGTGGTGCAGTGTGCACTTCTGACTTTGTGTCTAGTTTCCCTGCTTGCTTTTGCTAAGAGCCAGGTTAGTGTTAGTGCAGTGTGCACTGGTGTCTGTGTGTTTAGCTTTCCTGCTTTTCCCTTTGGTTCCCCTGCTTTTCCCTTTGGTTCCCCTGCTTTTCCCTCTTGGTTTTGGAAGCATTGCTGTGTGTAGGGCTTTGGAAGCTCTGTTGCTGATAGAAGTACTTCAGGGTTTGGTGTTGTTAGGAACACTGCAGAGTTTGCTGTTAGAAGTACTTCTGGTGTTTGTGCTATTAGGAGCATTGCAGTCTTTGCTGTTGGTGTTTGGTGCTTTAGAAGCACTGTTGGCTTATGTGTTAGCTTCCCTGCTTTTTCCTTGTGGCTCCCCTGTCTTCCCTTTTAGTGCTAGGAGCTCTTCTGGTTGCTTGCCAGAGTAGTGCTTAGGAAGCACCTTGTTAGTTTTGTATCTAGCTTACTAGAGCAGTGCTTAGGTAGCTTGTTAGTTTTGTGTTTAGCTTGTTAGTGTAGAGCTCTGCTTGTAGCTTGGTGCTTAGTAGCACCTGTGTTAGCTTTGTGTTTAGTTCCCTGCTCTGTTAGTTTAGGGCTTAGGAAGTCCCTTTCTTGAGCAGGGCTTAGGAGCTCATGTTTAGTATAGGGCTTAGGAAGCCCTTTTGTCAGTTTACTGTTAGGAACACTCCTGCTGGTTTAGGGCTTGGGAGCACGTAGATCAGTTTAGGTTTAGGAGCACTTCTGTTTCCAGTCCTGGGCCCTGTGTCATCCGGTATCCAGTAAGTCCTGCCGGCTATTCGAACCCAGGAGCTCAACTCCTGGGGGGCTTAGTAGCTAAGTGCAGGTGAAGCTGTGTGGACCAGTCCGGTGTGCTCCAGTCCGGTGTTCCAGTCCTGTGTCCTCCAGTCCGGGGGATTCCAGTCCAGTGTTCCAGTCCGGGGGGTTCCAGTACTGTGTTCTCCAGTCCGGGGAATTCCAGTCCAGTGGACCAGTCCGGTGTGCTCCAGTCCGGTGTTCCAGTCCTGTGTCCTCCAGTCCGGGGGATTCCAGTCCAGTGTTCCAGTCCGGGGGGGTTCCAGTCCTGTGTCCTCCAGTCCAGGGAATTCCAGTCCAGTGTTCCAGTCCCGTGTGTTCCGCTCGCTGTGCGGTGCCTGCAGTCCCTGCCGCTGTCGGTGTGCTTGCCCAGCGTTGGTTGGTGGGTTTTGCCTGCTGCTGTCGCTCCTCGTCAGCAGCCCAAGGGCTCACGTTTGCTCCAGAGTCCGGCCCCGCAGGCTCTGAACCTGAGAACCTGACACCCATCCCCAACCGTCCCCATGAGTGATTTCCTCCATCCCTGCCCGTCCCCATAAAAAAAGGAAGTATAAAGTACTAAGTGGAGTGGACAGGGGGCACACAATGCAGAGTAATACATTTAAAACGAATCAGAGAAAATATTTCTTGCACTCATTAATATACTGAATCTTAGAAAAAGGGCAATAATACATAAAACAAACTGAAGTTTTTTCCACACTAAAATAGAGAGAATTATTGGTCAGCCAAACAGCACAATGCCCTCACCAAAGAAACAAGTGGGTATGGCTAATGCTTTAGCTGCAGTAAAACAGCTCACAAACAGCCAGTTCCCACCATGAGAGAAATAAACTGCCTATACACATATAAAAAATAAAAGTAGTCAGCTGAGCTCACCTCTGTGCAGTTCTCTTCTGTGGATACCGAGGTCTGGCAGTGCCTGGAAGACTCACTACATACAACTTGAGCAAATCTCACGTGTTGAACTTGAGTTGAGACAGAGAGAGACCCAGGTGAAAACGTGCAAGTGCTCCTCAGGGATGTCCTTTTTTTTTTTTTTTTTAGATTATGGATGAAGGACGTCTAAGTGTTAGGCGCTCAAGTCCCACCTTCACTATGCCTCCAATACCCCCTTGAAATTTGGAAGTCCCTGCGATGGAGCAGTTAAGGACGCCCAAAATGGACATTTCTCCAAGAAGGACATCCACGCCTTTGCTATGCCTCCAACACCCCCTTGGTATTTGGCCGTCCCTGCAATGGAGCAGTTAAGGATGCCCAAAATGGACGTTTCTCAGAGCACATCCACGCCTTTGCTCTGCTCGACACCCCCCCCCCCCCCTTGGTATTTGGCCGTCCCACAGTTAAGGACGCCCAAAATGGATGTTTCTCGGAGCACATCCATGTCTTTGCTCTGCCCGACACCCCCCTTGAAATTTGGCCGTCCCGGCGATGGGGCATTTGAGGGCGTCCTTTTCGCACTGGAGGAGAGCTTGGTTTCCGCCCACTAAAACAAAGGTATGTGCGCGCGTCCCCACAGGAATCCCGCCATCCATCCCCACGGGAATCCCGCATGGTTATTTCTGTCCCCGCAGCACTCCCGCTGACCCGGAAGGGACTCCCGCAGACTCCACGGGATCCCCGCAAACCCCGTTCCCATGCAGACCTATACTTCATAGTAAGAATCCTGAAAGGTAACTTTCAAGCAATACAGGAACGTAAGACCTTTGAAGTCAGAATGATTGAATATTTTGACACCCAACAGACAGGGACTTAACAAGAACTGGGTTTTCTAGCCCATTATAAACCATAAAGTTGTATTGCTCTGTTTATCACCCTCCTCTCACCTATTTTTTATTTATTGCATTTGTATCCCACATTTTCCCACCTATTTGCAGGCTCAATGTGGCTTACAGAGTTTGGTTATCACATAATCATTCCATGATATCAGATACAATTAGTAATGTACAAGGATTAGGTGAGGGAAGAGAGAAGGAAGGTGTTAGGCAAGATATAAGGTGGACTGTAATGATTGGGTGAGTTGGTGAGGTAATTTGGTAAGGCTTTGGGTTCTCTTTGTAGGCTTTGTTGAATAGATGTGTCTTCAGAGATTTACGGAAGTTAGTTATTTCATCAATAGCTTTCAAGGCTGTGGGTAATGCATTCCACAATTGCGTGCTCATGTAAGAGAAGGTGGTGGCGTGTATCAGCTTGTATTTTAAGCCTTTACAGCTGGGGAAGTGCAGATTGAGAAATTTGCGGGATGATCTTGTGGCGTTTCTGGGAGGCAGGTCCACAAGGTTTAGCATGTAGATTGGGGCATCTGCGTGAATGATTTTGTGTACAATCGTGCAGATCTTGAACGCATTTCATTCCTTGATTGGGAGCCAGTGAAGTTTCTCTCTTAGGGGTTTTGCATTTTCATATTTGGTTTTTCCAAATATGAGTCTGGCGGCGGTATTCTGGGCTGTTTGGAGTTTTTTGATGGTCTGTTCTTTGCAGTGCATTATAGTAGTCCAGATGACTTATTACTATTGACTGTACCAAGGTACGGAAGATATATCTCGGGAAGAGAGATTTTACTCTTTTGAGTTTCCACATGGCATGGAAAATCTTTTTCGTTGTGTTCTTCACGTGAATATTGAGTGTGAGGTTTCGGTCGATGGTAACTCCAAGAATTTTTAGATTTTGTGCTACTGGGAGAGAACAGTATGGTAGCCGAGCTAAACGCGCTATGATTGGCTCAGAGACTTCCTGGTCTCTCAGCTGAGTGAAGCACTGCCAAAAAAGACGTTTTTATTATTGCCGGGGGGGGGGGGGGGGAAGACGGGCAAAATGGACGGTTTTTTTGGATGGGCGTCCTCAACTGCACTGTCCTCTGGATCGAGCCGCATCAGAGGAGGTGAGCACCATGCAGTCTTCGGGTGGCACAGGGAGACTTATTTGGCATGTGCAGAGCAGCCAGCATAACGCTTGGCTGCTCTGCGCATGCTCTACCGGCCGATTGGCCATCTGTTTAACGATGGAATAGAGAATGCAAGTGAGCTACAACAAACAGCTCATTTGCATTCCCTTTCCTTAATTCATGCCGGTTCCTTACCGATTCGCTAGGGGAATCGGTAAGGGAAGGGCTGTAACGATTGTTTAGTGCATCTGGCCCTAACACGGCTACCACACCTCTCTGCCTAATAAATAAAAATAAAGCAAGACAAAAAAGAAAATAAGATGATACCCTTTTTTTATTGGACTAACTTAATTTTTTTTCATGAGCTTTCAAAGGTAACCCTTCTTTGGATCAGAAATTCAGAAGATTTATGCCTAAAAGTCATATAAATCTGACATAATCTAATATCAAGTAGAGGGGCATTCCAAATTCTCACCATTTAGTATGGAAATTTCCTTGCATATCTCATCCCCCAAGGACTAGGGAAATTAATTTTGGGGGAAATCTGAAGAGATCTACTATGAAGGCCCAATAAAGGTGACAAGTGAAACTTAATATGGAGATTGAGCATGTAAAATTTTAAAAATCATGGAACATAATTTTAAGTCATCCATACATACATAGGAATCCAGTGCAAAAAAACAGAGCAGAGAATTCACCCTATCATAACATTTAGATGAACACAATAAGGGGGCTGTGGTGTTGCAGTGTTTGCAATTTCTATTCTATAGAACTCGAACAACCAGTGTATATAAGATTACAATAATCCAGTTGGTTTAATAGTAAAGTTTGCACCAGGATTCTGAAATGATTAAACAAATGTCTCAGTCTTCAAAGTTTCCCACCATCAAAAATAACTTTTTAGTAAAACTGTTCACCTGTGGCACCGAAGATAATGTGGAATCCAAAGTGACTCCCAAAAGTTTTAGTGAATCTTCCAGATGGAATATAGTACTTCCTACTAATAATTTTTAGCATTTCCATGGTGTTATTAACAATTCACATTTATTAATTAATTCAGTTTATGAATCACATTTCTTTTAATTAAAATCCAATGCAATTTATACATTCCAAACACTTAAGGGATAATTCTCTACAGGCTGCCTAAAGCTAGGTGTTGAGATGAATTCTATATTGGTAATTATACGTGTAAGCGCTATTATAGAATACTAATGTAAGTCAGCATTTACATGCCAGCATTTAGGTGCAGCCACTTACACCGTGTCAGTGGCTAGTATAAATGTCCGTGCCTAAATGTTACAGTTTCACGTTTAACTGTCAGTATTCTCGACCTTAGCACACAAGCCCTACCCATGTCCCTCCCACATCCACACTCCCTTGCAATTACGCACTAAAGAATTTGGGTGCTAAGGTTAGAGAATACTAAGTGCAGTTGTGTGCTTAATTGCAAATTAGTGCCAATTAGTGCAGATTAACTCCAGTTATCACTAATATTAGTGCCAATTTCAACTAATTTGTCATTTAAGTTCCGTGCACAACTGTACATATTCTGTAACCTACACACACAATTTGCACGCTAAGTGTAAAATTATTCACACAAGATTGTAGAATGAGCACAGTTAAAATCATTGGGGGCAATATTCAGCCAGCAGCATACAACTCTTCCTTAAATGCTGGCTGGCTGCTGTTTAAATTAGACCCAAATATTCACTGCCAACCCCTGTTGTGGTACCGGCACTCAAGATCTAGGTACTCATTGGTCTACCGAGAGTTATCTGGTGGCATAGGCGCCGACTCCGTGGGTGCTGTGGGTGCTTGAGCACCCCCAATATTTGAAACCTGCCCTCATTGCTTTCCTGCCGCCCAGCCAGCGCTTAAAACTCATTTTACCTGATTGAACGGCAGTGAAAGAAGCAGAGTACAGCCGGCTCGCCTTCAGCTTTCCCCTTCTCTCTCAGCTGTGGTCCCGCCCTCATTTCCTGTTTACGCAAGGGCAGGACGCTGAGAGGGAAGGAGAAAGCTGAAGGCGAGCCGGCTGCTTCTTTCACTGCCATTCAGTCAGGTAAAATGAGTTTTAAGAGCTGGCTGGGCGGCTGGAAGGCAAGGAGGGCTGTTGAGGGAGAAGAGGTCGGGCGGGGGGGGGTTGGAACTGGAACGGGGTGGAGGTGGAGTTTGGGGCGTCACTGGACATGGAGGGGAGGGCAAGGGAGAGAGGAGAAATCGCTGGACATGGATGGGAGGGAGGGAAGAGAGGAGAAATCGGTAGACATGGAGGGGAGGGCAGGGGAGAGAGGAGAATTGCTGGATATGGATGGGGGAAGAGGGCAGGGGAGAGAGGAGAGTTGCTGGACATGAATGCATGGAGGGGAGGGCAGGGGAGAGGAGAGAGTTGCTGAACATGGATGCAGGAGAGGGCAGGGGAGAGAGGAGAGTTGCTGAACATGGATGCAGGGGAGAGAGGAGAGTTGCTGAACATGAATGCAGGGGAGGGCAGGGGAGAGAGGAGAGTTGCTGGACATGGATGCAGGGGAGGGCAGGGGAGAGAGGAGAGTAGCTGAACATGGATACAGGGGAGGGCAGGGAAGAGAGGACAGTTGCTAAACATGGATACAGGGGAGGGCAGGGGAGAGAGGAGAGTTGCTGGAAATGAATGCAGGGGAGGGCAGGGGAGAGAGGAGAGTTGCTGGAAATGGATGCAGGGGAGGGCATGGGAGAGATAAGAGTTGCTGTACATGGATGCAGGGGAGGGCAGGAGAAATGCTGGACATGGATGGAGGAGAGGAAAGACAGGAAGGAGATGCACATGGATGGAGGGGAGAGAGGAGAAATGCTGGACATGGAGTGGAGGAAAGACAGGCAGTAGATGCGCATGGCAGGGAGAGAGGAGAAATGCTGGACATGGATGGAGGGGAGGGAAGACACAGAAAGTCAAATACGTTAGCGTTTAACTTTAAAAAAGGAGACTATGATAAAATGAGAAGAACGGTAAAAAAAAAACTTAGGGGGGCAACTGAGAGAGTAAAAACTGTACAACAGGCGTGGACGCTGTTCAAAAATACCATCCTGGAGGCCCAGGCCATACATATTCCGCAAATTAGAAAAGAAAGACGGAAGTCCAAAAGACACCCGGCCTGGTTGAAAAGTGAGGTGAAGGAAGCTATTAGGGCTAAAAGAAACGCCTTCAGAAAATGGAAGAAGGAACCGTCTGAAAATAACAAGAAACAGCATAAGGAGTGTCAAAGCAAATGCAAGGCGCAGATTAAGAAGGCCAAGAGGGAGTATGAAAAAAAGATAGCATTAGAGGCAAAGAAACATAGTAAAAAAAATTTTCGGTATATTAAAAGCAGGAAGCCGGCAAAAGAATCGGTTGGGCCGCTGGATGACCAAGGGGTAAAAGGGGCGATCAAGGAAGACAAAGACGTAGCTTCAGTCTTCACCGAGGAAGATTTGGGTGGGATACCGGTGTCGGAAATGGTATTTCAAGCGGACGAGTCAGAGAAACTTACTGACTTCACGGTAAACCTGGAGGACGTAATGGGGCAGTTCGGCAAACTGAAGAGTAGCAAATCTCCTGGACCGGATGGTATTCATCCTAGAGTACTGATAGAACTGAAAAACGAGCTCGCGGAGCTACTGCTAGTGATATGCAACTTATCCTTAAAATCGAGCGTGGTACCGGAAGATTGGAGGGTGGCCAATGTAACGCCCATTTTTAAAAAAGGCTCCAGGGGAGATCCGGGAAATTATAGACCGGTGAGTCTGACGTCGGTGCCTGGGAAAATGGTAGAGGCTATTATTAAAAACAAAATTACAGAGCACATCCGAGGACATGGATTACTGAGACCAAGTCAGCATGGCTTTTGTGTGGGGAAATCTTGTCTGACCAATTTACTTCAATTCTTTGAAGGAGTGAACAAACATGTGGACAAAGGGGAGTCAGTTGATATTGTGTATCTGGATTTTCAAAAGGCGTTTGACAAGGTACCTCATGAAAGGCTACAGAGGAAATTGGAGGGTCATGGGATAGGAGGAAATGTCCTATTGTGGATTAAAAACTGGTTGAAGGATAGGAAACAGAGAGTGGGGTTAAATGGGCAGTATTCAAAATGGAGAAGGGTAGTTAGTGGGGTTCCTCAAGGGTCCGTGCTAGGACCGCTGCTTTTTAATATATTTATAAATGATTTAGAGATGGGAGTAACTAGCGAGGTAATTAAATTTGCTGATGACACAAAGTTATTCAAAGTCGTTAAATCACGACAGGATTGTGAAAAATTACAAGAGGACCTTACGAGACTGGGAGACTGGGCGGCTAAATGGCAGATGATGTTTAATGTGAGCAAGTGCAAGGTGATGCATGTGGGAAAAAAGAACCCGAATTATAGCTACGTCATGCAAGGTTCCACGTTAGGAGTTACGGACCAAGAAAGGGATCTGGGTGTCGTCGTCGATAACACACTGAAACCTTCTGCTCAGTGTGCTGCTGCGGCTAAGAAAGCGAATAGAATGCTGGGTATTATTAGGAAAGGTATGGAAAACAGGTGTGAGGATGTTATAATGCCGTTGTATCGCTCCATGGTGCGACCGCACCTTGAGTATTGTGTTCAATTCTGGTCGCCGCATCTCAAGAAAAATATAGTAGAATTGGAAAAGGTGCAGCGAAGGGCGACTAAAATGATAGCGGGGATGGGACGACTTCCCTATGAAGAAAGACTAAGGAGGCTAGGGCTATACAGCTTGGAGAAGAGACGGCTGAGGGGAGACATGATAGAAGTATATAAAATAATGAGTGGAGTGGAACAGGTGGATGTGAAGCTTCTGTTCACGCTTTCCAAAAATACTAGGACTAGGGGGCATGCGATGAAACTACAGTGTAGTAAATTTAAAACAAATCGGAGAAAATTTTTCTTCACCCAACGTGTAATTAAACTCTGGAATTCGTTGCCGGAGAAAGTGGTGAAGGCAGTTAGCTTAGCAGAGTTTAAAAAGGGGTTGGACGGTTTCCTAAAGGACAAGTCCATAAACCGCTACTAAACGGACTTGGAAAACTCCAAAATTCCAGGAATAACATGTATAGAATGTTTGTACGTTTGGGAAGCTTGGCAGGTGCCCTTGGCCTGGATTGGCCGCTGTCGTGGACAGGATGCTGGGCTCGATGGACCCTTGGTCTTTTCCCAGTATGGCATTACTTATGTACTTATGTACTTATATGAGATGCACATGGAAGGAAGGGAGAGAGGAAAAATGCTGGACATGGATGGAGGGGAGGGAAGAGAGGAAGTGAAAAGTGAACACGGATGAGAGGGGGGAGAGAGGAAGAATTATGAACATGGATGGAGGAGAGGGAACAGAGAGGAAGGAGTTGCATATGGATGGAGGGGAGTGAAGAAAGAGGAAGGAGATGCATGGTGACAGAGATGAGGGAAAAGAGGAGAAAAACTACACATGGATGGAGAAAATAGACGCTGGACGGAAAGAGGGAAGAGAGGGAGCAGACGCTGGACGGAAAGGAGAGAGAGGGGAGCAGACGCTGGATGGAAAGGAGAGAGAGGGGGCAGATGCTGGATGGAAAGGGGGAAGAGAGGGAGCAGATACTGGAAGGAAAGGGGGGAGAGAGGGGGTAGATGCTGGATGGAAAGGGGGGAAAGTTAAAGATCGAGGAAAGAAGAAACAAGAGACTGGGACCAACACAATTAGAAACAGTAAACGGCCAGACCACAAAGGTAGGAAGAAATGAATTTTATTTTTAGTTTAGGATAAAGTAGTGTGGTAGCTGTGTTAATAAATACAGAAAATGGAAGTAAGGTGATATGTTTACTGGACTAATTTTAATACATTTTTGACTTATGTTTGGAGACCAAACCCTCCTTTCTTGTGTCAGAACAGAATACCATAACAGCAGTATACTGTCCTGACCTGAGGAAAGAGGTTTTGGCCTTTGAAAGCTAATTGAAAAATGTATTTAGTCCAATAAAAATGATGTTATCATATTTTCCATTTTTTTGTTTTATTTGTATTTGTTAACCTATAGTATAGTGATTGAAATATGTCAGTTTTTGAAATTTGCATCTCTTTATATTTGCACATTCTCCGAGGACAAGCAGGCTGCTTGTTCTCACTGATGGGGTGAAGTCCACAGCAGCCCCTCCAATCGGAACACTTTACTAGCAAAGGCCTTTGCTAGTCCTCGCACGCCGATGCGCACCGCACATGCGCGGCCGTCTTCCCGCCCAAACAGGCTCGTGTTCGTCAGTCTTCTTTTGTCCGCGCTCGGGACGGTCGTGTTTGCGCCGTTCGCACCCCTTAAGTTGACCCTCGCGCGTCTTTTAGCTTTTGCTTAGAGAAAAAAAAAAGGGATTTTGAGAAACGACCTTTTCGGTCTTTTTTCCCCTTCCCGTATTTCCAGTTTTGCCCCGCTAAGTTTACTTTCGTTTTCGGGGTAGGCCCTTTTGAGGCCTCGGTTCGAGTTTTTCTCTCCCTCTTTTTTTGTGCCTTTTCCGCCATTACGAGTTTTGATTTCACTGGCGTGATTTTTCCGCCCATGTCATCGAAGTCTCCCAGTGGCTTCAAGAAGTGCACCCAGTGCGCCCGGGTAATCTCGCTCACTGATAGGCACGCGTCGTGTCTTCAGTGTCTGGGGGCTGGGCACCGCCCGCAGGCCTGTAGTCTTTGCGCCCTTTTACAGAAAAGGACTCAGGTAGCGAGATTGGCCCAGTGGAACGTGTTGTTCTCGGGCTCTTCGTCGGCAACAGCACCGGGGGTATCGAGTGCATCGACGTCGACAGCGTCAAGACCTCCAACCTCGGCGGCGACTGTATCGATTGCATCGAGGCATCGACCCTCTGCATCGTCGGGGCCGAGACATCGGAAGTCGGCGTCGGTGGTACCGGGACCTCCACTAATGCTGATGTCGTCGGACAGTGGTGCTTCGACTGGAGTGCAGGTGAGGGCTGTCCATTCCCCTGCTGGTGGCGGTGAGCCTTCGGGTGGGTCTCCCCCTACCCTGAGGGCTCCTGCGGTACAGCCCCCCCCCCCCCCCCGAGACCGACCTTCTTCGGCCTCGGCCCCGAGGAAGCGACGGTTGGATTCTACGTCCTCCTCGTCGGTACCAGGAAGTTCCGGTGACATGCTTCGTTTGAAAAAGTCAAAGAAGCATCGACACCGGTCTCCTTCCCGCATCGGTACCGAGAGCTCTGGGTCGCCGAGGAAGTCGGCACCCAGTAGGCATCGGCACCGGGAGGACCGCTCACCCTCTGTTCAGGAGGTGTCGATGTGCTCCACCTTGGACAGCCCGGAACAGCCTCCACGCCCGGAACAGACTCTGACCTCGACGCCTGCATCGGCTTCTATGTCTTTCTCCACAGCCGCCCTGCACGAGAATCTCCGGGCCGTTCTTCCAGAGATCCTGGGAGAGCTGTTGCGCCCTTCCCCTCCGGTACCGGGGGTGCTTGCGCCACCGGTACCGTCGAGTGAGGCGCCGGCTGGCCCCTTGCCCGGGGTGAGGTCTCCGACATCGGTGCCGCTTGCGGTACCGACTGCGGCCGCCTCCCTGGAAGGCTCCCCGACGACGTCGGCGGAGGGAGCTTCGCCGGTGCTGGCGAGGGAGTCTACCTCTCGACGCTCACACCATGGCCGTGTTTCCACGGAGTCGAGCCGGGCACGGCTTCAGACACAGGTTCATGAACTTGTGTCTGATACCGATGGTGAGGCCTCGTGGGAGGAGGAGGAGGACATCAGATATTTCTCTGACGAGGAGTCTGATGGCCTTCCTTCTGATCCCACACCCTCCCCTGAAAGGCAGCTTTCTCCTCCCGAGAGTCTGTCTTTCGTGGCCTTTGTCCGGGAGATGTCTACGGCCATCCCCTTCCCGGTGGTTGTGGAGGACGAGCCCAGGGCTGAAATGTTTGAGCTCCTGGACTATCCTTCTCCACCTAAGGAAGCGTCCACAGTACCCATGCATCATGTCCTAAAAAAAGACATTGCTGGCGAACTGGACCAAGCCTCTAAGTAATCCCCACATTCCCAAGAAGATCGCGTCCCAGTACCGGATCCATGGGGACCCAGAGCTGATGCGCACTCAGTTGCCTCACGACTCTGGAGTTGTGGATTTGGCCCTAAAGAAGGCTAAGAGTTCTAGGGAGCATGCTTCGGCGCCCCCGGGCAAGGACTCTAGGACCTTAGACTCCTTTGGGAGGAAGGCCTACCATTCTTCTATGCTCGTGGCCAAAATCCAGTCTTACCAGCTCTACACGAGCATACACATGCAGAACAATGTGCGGCAGTTGGCGGGCTTGGTGGACAAGCTCCCTCCTGAGCAAGCCAAGCCATTTCAGGAGGTGGTCAGGCAGCTGAAGGCGTGCAGAAAATTCCTGGCCAGGGCCGCTGCTCAAGGTGTGGTGATGCGCAAACTCTCATGGCTGCGTGCCTCCGACCTGGAGAATAGGATCCAGCAGCGGATTGCGGACTCGCCTTGCCGAGCGGACAATATTTTTGGAGAGAAAGCCGAACAGGTGGTAGAGCAGCTCCACCAGCGGGATACCGCTTTCGACAAGTTCTCCCGCCGGCAGCCTTCAGCTTCTACCTCCACAGGTAGACGTTTTTATGGGGGAAGGAAGACTGTTCCCTACTCTTCTGGTAAGCGTAGGTACAATTCTTCCGTCTCGACAGCCTGCGGCCCAGGCTAAGCCCCAGCGCGCTCGCTCTCATCAGCAGCGTGCGCCTCAGCAAGGCCCCTCGGCTCCCCAGCAAAAGCAAGGGACGAGCTTTTGACTGGCTCCAGCAGAGCATAGCCGACATCAATGTGTCAGTGCCGGGCGATCTGCCGGTCGGGGGGAGGTTGAAAGTTTTTCACCAAAGGTGGCCTCTCATAACCTCCGACCAGTGGGTTCTCCAAATAGTCCGGCAAGGATACACCCTCAATTTGGTTTCCAAACCTCCAAATTGCCCACTGGGAGCTCAATCCTACAGCTTCCAGCACAAGCAGGTACTTGTAGAGGAACTCTCCGCCCTTCTCAGCGCCAATGCGGTCGAGCCCGTGCCATCCGGGCAAGAAGGGCTGAGATTCTATTCCAGGTACTTCCTTGTGGAAAAGAAAACAGGGGGGATGCGTCCCATCCTAGACCTAAGGGCCCTGAACAAATATCTGGTCAAGGAAAAGTTCAGGATGCTTTCCCTGGGCACCCTTCTTCCCATGATTCAGGAAAACGACTGGCTATGCTCTCTGGACTTGAAGGACGCCTACACGCACATCCCGATACTGCCAGCTCACAGACAGTATCTGCGATTTCAGCTGGGCACACGTCACTTCCAGTACTGTGTGCTACCCTTTGGGCTCGCCTCTGCGCCCAGAGTGTTCACGAAGTGCTTGGCTGTAGTAGCAGCGGCGCTTCGCAGGCTGGGAGTACATGTGTTCCCTTATCTCGACGATTGGCTGGTGAAGAACACATCCGAGGCAGGAGCTCTACAGTCCATGCAGATGACTATTCGCCTCCTGGAGCTACTGGGGTTTGTGATAAATTATCCAAAGTCCCATCTTCTCCCAGTACAGAGACTCGAATTCATAGGAGCTCTGCTGGATTCTCGGACAGCTCGTGCCTATCTCCCAGAGACGAGAGCCAACAACTTGTTGTCCCTCCTCTCGCGGGTGCGAGCGTCCCAGCAGATCACAGCTCGGCAGATGTTGAGATTGCTGGGCCACATGGCCTCCACAGTTCATGTGACTCCCATGGCCCGCCTTCACATGCGATCTGCTCAATGGACCCTAGCTTCCCAGTGGTTTCAGGCTGCTGGGGATCTAGAAGACGTGATCCACCTGTCCACGAGTTTTCTCAAATCCCTGCATTGGTGGACGATTTGGTCCAATTTGACTCTGGGACGTCCTTTCCAAATTCCTCAGCCACAAAAAGTGCTGACTACGGATGCGTCTCTCCTGGGGTGGGGAGCTCATGTTGATGGGCTTCACACCCAAGGAAGCTGGTCCCTCCAGGAACGCGATATGCAGATCAATCTCCTGGAGTTACGAGCGGTCTGGAACGCTCTGAAGGCTTTCAGAGATCGGCTGTCCCACCAAATTATCCAAATTCAGACAGACAACCAGGTTGCCATGTATTACATCAACAAGCAGGGGGGCACCAGATCTCGCCCCCTTTGTCAGGAAGCCGTCAGCATGTGGCTCTGGGCTCGCCGTCACGGCATGTTGCTCCAAGCCACATATCTGGCAGGCGTAAACAACAGTCTGGCCGACAGGTTGAGCAGGATCATGCAACCTCACGAGTGGTCGCTCAATTCCAAGGTAGTGCGGCAGATCTTCCAGGTGTGGGACACCCCCTTGGTGGATCTCTTCGCATCTCGAGCCAATCACAAGGTCCCTCAGTTCTGTTCCAGACTTCAGGCCCACGGCAGACTGGCATCGGATGCCTTCCTCCTGGACTGGGGGGAAGGTCTGCTGTATGCTTATCCTTCCATACCTCTGGTGGGGAAGACTTTGTTGAAACTCAAGCAAGACCGAGGCACCATGATTCTGATTGCTCCCTTTTTGGCCGCGTCAGATCTGGTTCCCTCTTCTTCTGGAGTTGTCCTCCGAAGAACCGTGGAGATTGGAGTGTTTTCCGACCCTCATCACACAGGACGAAGGGGCGCTTCTGCATCCCAACCTCCAGTCTCTGGCTCTCACATCCTGGATGTTGATAGCGTACTTTGCCTCTTTGGGTCTGTCAGAGGGTGTCTCCCGCATCTTGCTTGCTTCCAGGAAAGATTCCACTAAGAGGAGTTACTTCTTTCTATGGAGGAGGTTTGCCGTCTGGTGTGACAGCAAGGCCCTAGATCCTCGCTCTTGTCCTACACAGACCCTGTTTGAGTACCTTCTGCACTTGTCTGAGTCTGGTCTCAAGACCAACTCTGTAAGGGTTCACCTTAGCGCAATCAGTGCATACCATTCATCATAACAGAGTAGTCCTCCGCACTCACCCTAAGTTCTTGCCAAAGGTTGTGTCGGAGTTCCGTCTGAACCAGTCAATTGTCTTGCCAACATTCTTTCCCCGTCCTCATTCCTGCCCTGCTGAACGTCAGCTGCACACATTGGACTGCAAAAGAGCATTGGCTTCTATCTCGGAGCGGACACGAGCCAACAGATAGTCCGCCCAATTGTTTGTTTCTTTTGATCCAACACGGAGGGGGAGTGGCTGTGGGGAAACGCACCATATCCAATTGGCTAGCAGATTGCATTTCCTTCACTTACGCCCAGGCTGGGCTGGCTCATGAGGGTCATGTCACGGCTCATAATGTTAGAGCCATGGCAGCGTCGGTGGCCCACTTGAAGTCAGCCACTATTGAAGAGATTTGCAAAGCTGCGACGTGGTCATCTGTCCACACATTCACATCTCATTACTGCCTGCAGCAGGATACCCGACGCGACAGTCGGTTCGGGCAGTCAGTGCTTCAGAATGTGTTCGGGGTTTAGAATCCAACTCCCCCTTCCCCCCAGGCCCATGTTTATTCTGTTCCAGGCTACACTCTCAGTTAGTTGGAAAATTTTTAGGTCAATCTCAGTTATGTCCTCGCCGTTGCAAGGCCCAATTGACCATGTTTGTTGTTTTGAGTGAGCCTTGGGGCTAGGGATACCCCATCAGTGAGAACAAGCAGCCTGCTTGTCCTCGGAGAAAGCGAATGCTATATACCTGTAGAAGGTATTCTCCGAGGACAGCAGGCTGATTGTCTCACAAACCGCCCGCCTCCCCTTTGGAGTTGTGTCTTCCCTTGTTTGTCTTACTACATATGGGACTGACGAACACGAGCCTGTTCGGGCGGGAAGACGGCCGCGCATGCGCGGTGCACATCGGCGCGCGAGGACTAGCAAAGGCCTTTGCTAGTAAAGTATTCCGATTGGAGGGGCTGCCGTGGACGTCACCCCATCAGTGAGAACAATCAGCCTGCTGTCCTCGGAGATTACCTTCTACAGGTATGTAGCATTCGCTGTACAGGGGGACTGAGGGGTGGGACTGTTCAGGGAAGAAGTCCTGGTGCAGGTTGGAGGCAACATATGAGTAGCGCTGCCACTGCACTGCCTGTAAAAAAATAAAAAAAATTCAGCACCCCCAATCATTTTGAAAAGTTGGCTCCTATGTCTGGTGATACACAGATAGCGACCCAGTTAATACAGGACAGTTATTCAGATATTTCCACTGAATATTGGCAGTTTGCAGGTAGCTCTTGGCTCCACTCTGACTCTGCACATGGATCATAGTAATATAGTAGAAGATAGCAGATAAATTGTAGTTACTTACCTGTAATGTAGGTTCTCCATGGACAGCAGGATAAGTCAGCCACCTATATGTGACATCCCTGACGGCTCCCATTGGATGGAAATGCTCTCCAATAGCTCAGAGAAATGTTTTTTTTTTTTTTTTTTTTTTTCAAATCCCTCTGAGCATGTGCGGTAGCGATCCCCCTCCCACTCTCCAAGTTGCCTCCCCTTCCCTCTTCAGTGTGGCTGTAGCTAGTGCTAGGTCGGCCGTAAGGATAGGAGGGTGGATTGTGTGGCTGACTTATCCTGCTGTTCACGGAGAGCCTACATTACAGTTAAGTAACTGGTCTGACCTAGTATAGCTACTCTTACGTTCTTAAGTTTTATTTCTCCTAGGACAAACAGGATGTGTCAGCCACATATAGGTGACTCCCTGACTGAGGGGTATGCTTGGCTTGGTTATGTGTTGCCTTGGTTATGTTACTGCTCAGGCTGTGGTTGGGTGAGCCTGCAGGAATAGGAAAAGAAATGGGAGGAGTCAGCCTGGGTCACAAGAATCGCTTTAGTGCAATAACCAGAATAAGTGTAACAGGTGGGCAACTTGCAATAGAAAGTAAACAAGGAGCAACTTGCAACAGCAACAGACTTAGTAGGAACAATATGGCGAACAGCTGAAACGATAATAACTAGAATGGTCCCCAGAGGAGTTGATGGGAATGCACAACTTGAATAGTCATACTTGTCTACAACCGAGTTAGTTACTACAGTCCATGTGACTCAGACCATCAGTAGGAGTCCCAGAGTAGTTCTAGGCAGTAGCCCTTGGACATTCCCCTTGAAGTGGATCACAATGTGTGGTCAGCAAGGGTGTTCATTTCCGCCCTGTGGCGGATGCAGGCCCAGTGATAGGGCAGCTTGTAATACTGTCCGACTGAAGGAGCTTGGCATGGTAAGGACTGTAGGCAGTAGTGTCTTGCGGAGGACCAGGTGGCCACATTGCAGATGTCCTCCAGTGGTGTTACGTGAAGGTATGCTAGCATGGTGGCTAAGGCTCTGAATTGGTGAGCATGGGCCCCAGCTGGAGGTTGTAAGCTTGCCCTCTCATGGGTGAAGGAAATGCACTGTGCTATCCATGTAGAGAGAGTGCATTTGGTAACCAGCAGGCCAGATCTGTTGGGGTCATAGGAGACGAACAGTTGGGTGGCAGTCCTAGTCTACTTCTTCCTATCGAGGTAGACGCGGAGGGTCCTCTCACAGTCCAGTGGGTGTGGCTGATGCTGTGCTGTGGCATCATATGATTCCATTAGAGCATGGGGAGGACGATGGATTGCTTGATGTGGAAGGCTGAGACCACCTTGGTTAGGAACTTGGGGTGGGTTCTGAGCACGGCTTGTGGTCTCAAAGATAAAGCATATGGTGGGTGGTCCACCAGCATTGGAGCTTGCTGAGCATCTGGCTGAGTGGATTGTGCGCATATGCTCGCCTTGTTGATGGTTCCTCTGGGCCGCCAGCAATACTTGCTCATGTTGGGATGGAGATTCAGCCTTTTAACATCCAGGCAGTCAGAGCCAGTGAACAGAGGTCATGGGAAATGTGGACCCGTTGTTCTGGGTGATGAGGGTCTGCTGTGTCATGGAGGTAGTGCAATGGGTAGGCCACTAGACGCTGGAGATACAGGAACCAGGGCTGTCAGGGCCAGAAGAGGGTGATCATGTTCGCCGTGGCTTTGTTGTGGATATTTTCAGTAGGGTCTTGGTGATTAGCGGTGTCGGGGGGAATGGAATGAGAAGGTGTCTGCACTGAGACTGTGCTGGGAGGGTCGCTTAGAGCAGAAATTGGGACACCTCGCATTCTGCACTGTAGCAAATAGGTCTTTGAGGGGATTTCCCCAATGGTGAAATGGTTCTTTCACAATCCTGTGGTTGAGGAACCATTCGTATTTGTTGAGTTGGCGACTGAGGTTGTCGGGCAGGTCGTTCTGTTCCCCCAAAAGGTAAGACGCTTGGAGTGGGTAGTTGATGGAGTTGACAAGCCTCCGTATTCATCAGGCTTCTCTGCAGATTGAAAGTGTTCCTGTGCCCACTCCTTGTTGTAAAACATTGCAACCTGGTTGTCTGTTTGGAGGAGGACAGATTTGTCTGCGATCCATGGGTGGAAGGTTTTTAGGGTGTTGCCCATGGCCCTGATATGGAAGCATGAGGTTTTGGTGGACCATGACCTCCCCATGCGCAGATGGAGGAGATGTGCCCCCCCATCTGTGTTTGGAGGCATCTGTGGTGATGGTCATTTGATGTGGAGGTGCTGTGAAAGGTTTGCCCCTGGTGAGGCTGGTACGGGTTATCCACCAGGCGAGCACCCTGTAGGCGGATTGGTGAATAGGGATTTGGAGTGACAGAGGCTGGGTATGTTGATTCCAGTAATGTCACAGGTGTCACTGTATTGATCACATGGAGCCAGGTGTCTGGACCATGTAGACTGCTGCAGCCATTTGCTGAGGAGGTGAAAAAGAGATCGTTCTGATGTCAACGCACAGGAAGTGGTGCATCGGGCCAGGAGATCAATGGTGTTGACATGCTTGGCTGGGAGGAAGGCCCTGGCCTGTGCTTTGTAGATTTCCGCCCCAATGACATCAGAGTTTGGGAAAGTGTCAGGTGGGTGTTTTCGAAGATTGATGATGAACCCAGGTTCTGGAAGAGAGATATAATGGCCTGGACTGAGGTCTGTGTTTCTTGAGCGGATCAGCCTACTATGAGCCAATTGTCAAGGTATGGGAATATGCAGACCCTTTTTCTGTGAAGGTGCGCTGCTGCTGCTACTACATACAGAGAGACTCTAGCTCTGGGAGATAGAAGTTTTGCTCTCCTTCATAAGACTTTGCCTTCTGCTGTAGGAATCTGTTTCTCAGCACTATATTGATTAGCCTTTATGCCATTAGATTTTTCTCTTGGCCATTATACATTGCTAATTATTCCCTCCCCCCAACAAGAATAGTTTGAAACTGAATAGGTGTGACCAGCATCTCTGCTGGGGAGGAGAATAATTCTAATCAAACTTTGAACTACCAGCATTCAGAGTGCATCTACTCTGAGAGATAGAAGCTTACAGAGAGAATCATACATACAGAGAGACTCTGGCTCTGGGAGATAGAAGTTTTGCTCTTCGACCCTCCCACCCTGCCCCTCTGCCCACCCACCCGTAGCGTGACACTTCTTATATAGGCTCCTGACCCTGCATACATCATCTGCTCCTGCCTGCACCCACTGATCCATTCTGCCTCTGCCTACATCCATTGAACCGTAGAACGAGTGGCCGCAGACATCTCTGGCGGCCAACACCAGAGACAGCCTCACAGAACAATCGAGGAAGAGAAAAATCGGACCAGAATTCCCCCATCTCACACCTCCCCTGAACAACCATAATATTCCACCAACATGCTCCCCCTAAAAATACTCATCTTCATCCACTCCTTCACGTTCATCCATGCAACACTTACCACTACCCCCTCGGAATTCAATGCTATCCCAGTCCTCCACCACCATAAAAGACCAACCAAGCCAAATGCATCTCCATGTACCATCAACAACCAAAAAGTCCAACCATCAAGCAGACAAACAACACTTAAAACAAAAACAATCTCAGCTAAACCCAAAATATCTGCAACAAGACAAATCATCGATATCCACCCTATAATCCTAGATGATGAACCATATCAAACTACCCGTGTAGGATATATCAATGCAAGATCAGTAGTTAATAAAACTGAAACTATCACAGATTGGATTAAGTCAGACAATCTGGACCTCCTATTCATCACAGAAACCTGGATCCGGGACCCAAAAGACCCCATCATACTCAAACTATGCCCCCCTGGCTATAAAATCTTACTCTGGACCAGGAAAGAGAGAAGAGGCGGAGGAATAGTGCTTACATACAAATCAAGCTTTTCTGCAGAACCCTTATCTGAAACCATTGTACCCCAGCTTGAAATTGCATCAATCAAACTTTCCAGCTCCTTGTTATATGACCACCTAACCGTTATCCTATTCTACAGACCTCCTTCTAACTGGAACGACAACCAATCCACCCTCATGGATTTCATATCAAACACTTGCATCAATAACTCCAATGTACTACTGATTGGGGACCTGAACCTACACCTAGAGGACCCTAACAATACCCACACTCAAGAATTCAAAGAACTCCTTCATCTCTGCGACCTTGACCTCCCTCCCATACAACCTACCCACAACAAAGGTCACTCACTAGACATCATCTCTTACAAATTCTCCATAAACCAGAACATCCACATTTCTGATATTAAGTGATCCGCCACCCCCTGGTCAGACCATCACAAAGCAACTCTATCCCTATTATGGCAGAAAAAAAGGTCAGCTTATTAAACAAGACCCAATAACAATCACCACTAGAGGACGGACCGACAAGGAAAGGTTTTGGCAACAAATATATAACAACAATTGGTCTACACAACCTAACTCAAATCACTTCCTCACTGAATGGGACAACAGATGCAAAACTATACTAGATGAAATAGCCCCATTACGTACAAAAACCCTACACAGACGCAACCTCACACCATGGTTCAATGACATACTAAAAACCCTAAAATCACAAACCAGGAAACTAGAAAAGGCATGGAACAAAACTAGAGATACACACACCTACAATGCATGGAAACAGTCACACAGGAAATACAAAAATGCCATCAAACAAGCAAAAAGATCCTACTACACACAAACAATTCTAACCAGCGGTACAGACATAAAAAAACAATACCAACTCATAAAGAATCTTGTTAATACCAACCCAGTCACATCATCCTCCACAAACTGCCCATCGGCTGACCAGCTGGCAAATTACTTCAATAACAAAATCACCAATCTTTGCAGCACAATTCCACAAGATTGTACTAACATTGATTCCTTTCTTGACGAATTGGACCCCTATGGAGATGAAATTCCAGCCGACCGTTCATGGACAAACTTCACCCTCCTTACCACGAAAGAAGTCTCTGTGGCACTCACCAAATTTTCCAAATCTCACTGCCATCTCGACCCATGCCCCAACTACTTTATGAAAAATACCCCAGAACCCTTTATCATAGATCTCACCTCCCACCTGAACCTTCTGCTACAGCAAGGTTCATTCCCCACTGAACATGGCAAGATACTGCTTACACCAATACCAAAAAATCCTAAGAAACCAGCGAGCGATGTCACCAACTACCGCCACATCGCCTCCATTCCTCTACTAATTAAATTGATGGAAAACAGGGTGACCTCTCAAATCAACAACTACATACAAAATTCGCCATTCTACATGAGTCACAATCGGGCTTCCATCCAGCCCACAGCACAGAAACTGTCCTACTCACCCTAATATCCAAATTCAGACAAGAAATTGTATTTGGAAACAGCATCCTCCTTCTACAATTCGACTTATCCAGTGCATTTGACATGGTAGATCACAACATACTAACCAAACTATTGGACAAACTTGGAATCGGCGGTAACATTATTAACTGGATAAAAGGATTCATCACCTCAAGATCCTATCAAATTAAATCATCGACTGATATCTCATCCCCCTGGTCACCTATCTGTGGAGTACCTCAAGGATCCCCTTTATCGTCGTTACTCTTCAATCTAATGATGATCCCACTAGCCAAAGCCCTATTCAGACATGGTCTGAACCCTTTCATTTATGCTGATGATGTTACTATATTCATTCCCTTTAAATCAAACCTAACAGAAATCTCTGATAGAATATCCATGGCCATGAACATCTTAACCTCCTGGGCCAACGCCTTTAGGATGAAATTGAACAAAGAAAAAACACAGTGCCTAATCCTTTCATCTCAGCACTCCACAATTCCCCCATCTAATCTCACCATCTCCGGCACTCCCCATTCCTAAAACCTGAAAATCCTTGGAGTGACACTAGACAGCCATCTCTCCCTCGACAATCACGCCACATCCACCACAAAGAAAATGTTCACAATGATGTGGATATTGAAACGCGTAAAACCATATCTACCCCAGAAAACATTCCAGAATTTAGTGCAATCCACGGTACTTACCCATGCTGATTACTGCAACAGTATTTTCTTAGGCTGCAAAGCCTATATCCTAAAAAACTTCAGACCACCCAAAATACAGCAGCAAGACTCATCTTTGGCAGATCACGTTTGAGACTGCAACTCCTCTCTGTGCAAGACTGCACTGGCTCCCAATCAAAGAACGTATCAATTTCAAAGCCCAGACTTTAATCCACAAAATAATACACGGAGAATCTCCGAACTATATGATAAATCTGGTCGACCTTCCAGCAAGAAATATGTCTGTATCCTCACGAAAGTACCTCAACCTGCACTACCCCAGCTGTAAAGGTCTCAAGTACAAAACTTATTATGGATCCAATTTCTCCTTCCTGGGCAGCCGTCTATGGAACGCTTTCCCTAGACCTATCCAAGCAATCCATGACCACCTACCATTCAGAAAAGCACTAAAAACCCATCTATTCAAACAAGCCTACCCAAAAGACCCAGATTAATCTCATGAACCCATCTACTTTACATATACTGAAGAGAAAACGACATTGACCCAGAATCTATCTCCCACCTTACCCTCCTCTCTCTATCACCTGTCTCTACCTACCTACCTACCCATCCATTTACTACCCATCCATACTTCTATTATGTTATACTTAATTTCCTACTTTACATAACAAAATTCTGTGTTACCTATTACTATGTAAGCCGCATTGAGCCTGCTTTTAGTGGGGAAAGTGCAGGATACAAATATAATAAATAAATAAATAAACAAACAAGCACGCTTGGTGAACACTCGTGGTACTGTTGAGAGTCCGAATGGGAGGATCTTGTAACGGTAGTGTCTGTCCCTTATCTTGAATTGAAAGTATTTCCTCTGTGATGGATGCATTGGTATGTGCGTTTATGCATCTTGGAGGTCCAGGCCAGCTAGCCAGTTGTTGGGTTGGATTAGGGTAGAACAGTCCCTACGGAGTGCATGCAAAAGTATTCCTTGTGAATGCACTGGTTGAGTTTGTGGAGGTCCAGGATTGTGCGTCTTCCCTTGTCCTTCTTGGGAATGAGGAAGTAGCAGGAGTAGAACCCTTGCTTGATCTTTTGCAGGAGGATGGGTTATACCGCCTCTGCTTGGAGGAGGGCCTGCAACTCCTGGATGAGGAACTGTGTGTCGGGTTCTGATTTGCTGTGTTGCGGTGGGTTGTTTGCTGGAAGGTGTCATAATCGAATACGGTAACCTCACTTGACGATGTTCATGACCCATTGGTCAGCGGTAATTTGTGACCGGGCACTCGCAAAGTATCGAATGTGGCCCCCTATAGGGTGTGTTCCATCGATGGACAGTCAAAGGCCCTGGTTCTGCTTGGAGGTGTTTGGTTGTCTTTGTTGCCCTCTGTCTTTTGGCTGCCTTTTTTGAGGGTAGGAATTGTTGTACTGCTGGAGTCTATGGCGGGTGTTCTGCTGCCATCTTGGACCAGTAGTGTGTCATTGTGTGGGTTGTTTTCAGGGGTAGGGATTGTTGTACTGCTGGGGTGTGTGGCGAGTGTTCTGCTGCCATCTTGGACCACTAATGTATCATTGTGAGGGTTGTTTTCAGGGGTAGGCCCTCTGGTGTCGTCGGCAGGGTGTGGCTCCAGTCCATCTGTGGCAAGGGTTTGGAGTGTTGTGCAGTTCTGTTTGATGTCATCTACAGTTTCTTTGACCTTGTCCCAAAGAGGTTTTTGCCTGTGCATGGGGCGTCCGCCAAGGGCTGATGTGCGTAGCCAGGTGAGGCAGTGGGCAGAGATTAGAGGTACCCGCAGTGCGGGTAGATGTCTCAAAAGTGTCAAACACAGACCTGAAGAGGTGTTTACTGTATTCCTCCAGGTCATGGATGAGAGTTGAGAGGAGGTCAGTTTGTCTTGGTGGAGGATAGGAGGCTGTCTTTGACCTTGTTCAAAATGATCTTGTGGTAAAGGAGCATCTAAAACTGGTGGGCAGTGAAGCAGGAGTTCAGCATGGCACTCTGAATGGTCCTTTCTCCAACAGAGTCCAGGGACTTGGGGTCCTTCCCCAGTGGTGCAGAGGTCCTGTGACTCTTTAGAGCCGAGTTGACTACATTGGACATGTGGTATTTGGTTCTTATTGAATCCAGGCATGGAGTTACCTGATATTTTAGTTCCAATTGTTTGGATGTTGGTAGTCCTGAGAAGGGGGCGCACCACATCCTATCCTTGCAGTCCAGAAGTGTCTTGTGTACTGGAATAGCAATCAAGTGTTTGGTAGGGTCAAGACATTGGAGAAGCCCTCACTGGCCGTCCTGCCAGTGGGAAGGCTGAGGTGGGCAGCGAGTTTCTGGGCATGTTGCGGGGGGGAGGTTCATTATTACCCCCTGAGGATGTGTTGGTCCGTGGTCTCGGTGAGGTGGGGGATGTTGTCGGTGGTGAATTGTCCAAGTCGTAGCCCCTGAGAAAGCTGGTAGATGCACTGCAGATGTTGTCAGGAGGTCCTTCGGACAGTGCGCCCATGTCCATGCTCTGTCCGTTCTGTCCCGTGGGGGCGGGGGGGGCAGGTTGTGGGAGAGCTTGTTGTTGGGCGAGGAATTGTGCGAGCAGGTTCAGGAGCTGTTGATTTTGTTGTTCAGCCCCCGTGGGGGTTGCAGCACATGGTGGCTGTCTGCTTTGCAGTGACTGGGAGTTTGAAGAGGCACTGCGTCTCGTCGCGTCACTGGCATGGGAGGAAAGGCATGGGGCATTCAGAGTCATGGACGTCAGTTCGCCTCTTGGATGGCGGTGAGGCTAGGGACAAGCTGGAGCAGGGGCGCCTGTGTCTGCAGTGATAGTGGCGTGGTTAATGACTGCGCGACTCCCCCCGTGCTCATGCCGACTATGGCAGCATTGTCCATGTCTGGAGGAGGTGTGCTTTTTTCCCCTATGGGGGCTCCTATGGGAGTAGTGAATCCGGTGACTCTTTTTATGAGAGCTGTCTCCTGGAGCCTGTTGCTAGCTGGTGTAGAGCTGCTGTCTGTAGGAGTGCAGCTGGTCCCGTTCCCAAGCAGATGTTGATCTCAGGAGGCGTGGCCAGGGTCCCAATGTCATTGATAACATCAGCAATGATGGGATAGGCATGGCCAGGATGTTATCGAGGGGCAGCGCTGGGGAGCTCCCTGATAGGCTGCAGGCTCTGTCCATCTGCAGACAAGTGCGGGGGGGGGGGGGGTGCCTGAGGTTGATTAGCAGCCATATTATGGGCTGTGCTGATGGTGAGGCCCAGGGGCAGAGCGGAGAGACTTGCCTGTGCTCCGGAGAGCTCGTGGCTGCTTCTTTGCGCTGCGGGAGGAGTGGAGAGACCTTGTTGAGGTGGGCTCAGGATTGGTGAGTGCTGATACGGTGGAGGGACTGCAACCCTGCAGCAGGCCCCGTGGTGGAGGCGTGCTGATGTTGGAAACGGATTTGACAGCTCCTGTGTAGCTCTCTGCCTCAAGTACATAAGTATTGCCATACTGGGACAGATCAAAGGTACATCAAGCCCAGCATCCTGTTTCCAACAGTGGCCAATCCAGGTCACAAATACCTGGCAAGATTTCAAAAAAATTACAAAACATTTTATGCTGCTTATCCCAGAAATGTTTTCCCCAAGTCCAATTTAATAATGGTCTATGAACTTTTCCTTTAGGAAGCCGTCCAAACCTTTTTTAAACTCTGCTAAGCTAACCGCCTTTACCACATTTTCTGGCAACGAATTCCAGAGTTTAATTACACGTTGAGTGAAGAAATATTTTCTCTGATTCGTTTTAAATGTACTACTTTGTAGCTTCCATCGCATGCCCCCTAGTCCTAGTATTTTTGGAAAGCATAAACAGACGCTTCATGTCTACCCGTTCCACTCCACTCATTATTTTATATACTCCTTGAGGGCTGGTTCATATGCAATGGCCCCAAGCAGTGGACGCACAGATCATGTGGGTCCAGTATGCTGAGTTTTTTTGCGCAGCCTGGGCACATTTTGAAGCTCGTCTTCTCCTTCTCTGGCGTCTTGTTTGGAGGTAGGTAAAGAAAACAATATAAGAAAGGAATTTGCTGTGGAGAGCTGAGCAATCCGACCGTTGGGAACGGCAGAAACTGTAAACTGAAGAGGGAAGGGGAGGTGCCTGGGCTTGCCCACCTGGGAGGTGAGGAGGGGGATCAATATCACGCATCCTCAGAGGGATTTTGAAAACAAAAATGTCCTGAGCTATTGGAGAGCATTTTTGTCTAATGGGAGCCATCTGGGTGTTACCTATATGTGACTGACGCATCCTGTTGTAGGAGAAAGACCTGTACCTTCCATCAAGTCTGCCCAACAAGATAAACTCATATCATAAGGTATAATGTGATACTACATATGCATACTTGATCTTGATTTGTCCTTACTTGGTCTTGATTTGTTCTTGCCACCAACTGAGGCCCTTTCTGGATTATAAAATCCCTGAGGTTATGGAGGATTCTGAGACCCTGAGGTGGATTATTAATCCCTAAGGATAGGATGAATTCTGAGACCTTGAGGTGGATTATTAAATCTCTCAGGTTAAGGAGGATTCTAAGACCCTGAGGCTGATTATTAAATCCCTGAGGATAAGGAAGTACCTGAGACCCTGAGGTGGATTTATTTTGAGATCTGCAATGGATGGAGATGGAAGTCAGGTTGAAAAATTGCTTTTTTAATTTATAAAGCCTTTTTTGGCTTAAATTCTGAAGGTTTGACTGATGTTGTTAGTTTGTCAAATAATTACCTAACATCAAGGAATACCCAGAAGTGAAGATTAATTATCCAGCAGGTGAAGGGTCTTAAGCTCAAAATACATTTGGAATCATTATTTCTCTTTTATGGTGTAAGAATTTGGAATAATCCCCCATTTCAGATCTGAATGTTGCCACCTTATAATCTTTTTCACAAAGATTTAAAAACATATTTGTTTTCTAGGACATACTCATGATTGAACAATGTAATTTCACTGTTAAAAATATGTACTATGGCTCCTTCCCTCAAATGAAGAGGTTATCTTGATTGTATCCGCTTAAAATTGTGTTTGAAATAAGTAGAATATACGCCTATATGTAGTATAGTATATAAGTATTAAATCCCTCGTTAGGAAGAATTCTGAGATGGATTATTAATACCTGAAGTTAAAAATATGTCTGATCACCTTTTTGTTTAAGGGACCCCGTTTGTGGTCTCCAAAAGGGCTCCATATCATCATTTTTGATTGACTTTATCTTGTTTTAGTACATGGTATGGCAACATTTTAAAAGTCTAGCATTTTCCCAGGATCATTGAAGCTGTTAGGATCCTTGCTACACCAAAGAGGAGTTGTTGCAATCATTCTGATAGGACTTTACCCCACCTTCCGAAGCTGGGGTCAGTGTGCTCCATTCAGTTTATCCCTCTTCCCTTTCTATAGGGGAAGTTTTTGACTACCTCGTGTCCCATGGGCGAATGAAGGAGAAGGAAGCCCGAGCAAAGTTTAGACAGGTGAGTGAGAACTGTATACGTGTTGATTAGTTGCCCAAAGTACACAATATGAATACCCATTAGGGGTTATTAGGAGATGTAGTATGGGTGCAATTTTCATAGTCCTCATGTAGCTACAAAATCCACGGGGTGTTTTTACCCACGTATTTTGAATCACTTTTCAAAATCGGAATATGAACGTACAGTATATACTCGTCTATAAGTTGAGAAATTTATGTTCTAAAATGCATCAGAAAAAGCAGGGTCATCATATCTATGGGTAAGTCCCTGTAGCACTAAGAAAATTAATCCCTTCCCCCACCTCTGCGGTGGCATGATCTGGAATCTCTCCCATTTCCCTCCCTCCACCTGCCCATGATTTGGCATCTCATTCCCCTCCCCCACACTGTGTAACTTCAAACAGAAGCGTAGCTAGGTGAGGCGCAGGGGGAGTGGTCGCTCCCCCAAAAGATTTTTGAAAAAATGGTGCCTATGCGCCAAGTGCCAGTAACTTTGCCTGCCGCCTGGTCTTGCATCTTTCTTCCAGTTTCTTTTGCTGCCTGCTGTCTCCTGTCATCATTTTTACTGCCCTGAAGAGTTCTCCCTCGGCACCGGCGATTTCACAGTCAGCCTACTGCCAGCGTTGGGGCTTTCTCTTCAGGAGAAGCCCCGACGCTGGCAGAAGGCTGACTGAATCGCCGGTGCTGAGAGAGAACTCTTCAAGGCAGTAAAAATGACGACAGGAGACAGCAGCAGGGTTGCCAGATTTAAATAATTTTTCCCACCCCAAACCAGTTGTAAAGCCGCCCAAAACCGCACAGCCTCGCCCCGCCATCATCAGCTCCACCCCCTACGTTAACAGCTCCACCCCCTACGTCAACAGCTCCACCCCTATGTCAACAGCTCCTCCCCCTATGTCATTAACCACGCCCCCCCCGGGCAAAAATCGCAGCCGGAGAAGGAAAAAAACCCGCCCAACCGAAAGCGAAGCCGCCCAAAAAACTGCAACCCGCACCAGTCGAAAATTTCCCGCAGCAGGTCACGGAAAGCCGCCCAATTGGGCGGGAAAACCGCCCATCTGGCAACAATGGACAGCAGAAGAAACAGGAAGAAATATGCAAGACTCCGGAGGGAGAGCTGCCCAAGGAGGTTTAACATACCAGTGGAAGTGAGCCTTTCTAGTCCAGCAAGGAAGCCAACTTGGTTAATGTGTTTATGAGCTGCTGCATCCACTTTGTCGTTCTTTATTGTTGATCTGTAACAAGGCTAAAGCTGTTTCTGTTAATAGGCAGTGCATTAAAAGCTGGAGGAGAAAAGAAATAAAACGGCTTCAAAAATTATTGCAGCTGGTAGAAAAAGCAATTATAAACTCTGTAGTGTGTGCTCATTTTTCTTCACTGTTCCTCTATACAATATATATGACCAAGATTTAAATGAGGATATCCTGTTTCTTGATGAGTTTATCTTAACTGTTGTTGTACTGTGCCTTGGGAAGCTGGTGTTATAAAGATGATAGAATATATTGAAAAATGGAAGTAGAATTAAACTCAACTTTCATTGGGGCACATGGAATCACATTTTAACGTCATCTCATTTGTAGAAATTTTACATTTTAGATACACAAATGGATTATTCTGTTTTTAGACATGTTTCAGGGACAAGTGGTTTTATAGGTCAAAATAAAAATAAATATTTTTAATGCAGATCTCTTTTGTTTAAACATAACTAAATGGGCTATAAGCCCTTAATGCAGTCCATTGGCTTTCTTATATTTATTTATTTATAACATTTGTATCCCACATTTTCCCACCTATTTGCAGGCTCAGTGTGGCTTACATATTCTGTTTTAGTGGCCTTTACCAGGAGAAAAAAAATCTCTGCACAAATATAACACGTGGTAAAGTGCCTCTATAACTAGCCCCTCCAAATGACACACTGATTACGATTTACAACAAATTACTACTCTACCTGTATTCCGTTCCGTTATTATACTTTTTCTGTGTACATCCGTATACTGCACAAATTGGCATGTTTGAAAATATAAGTGAGATTAAATACAAATGCTACCAACAATAAAGAGTGACAACATGAATGCAGCAGCTCTTAGGTTTGCTTGCTTTGTTTTGAGAGTATGGCGATGATGGCTTCACTGGGAAGGGAAAACTGAGATTGGATATGGTCATAAAGGGGCACTACTGGAAAGGGGGGAGGAGATAGGGACACAGAGGGCACTATTGGAAAGGGGAGGAGGAGACAGGGACACAGAGAGGGCACTATTGGAAAGGGGAGGAGGAGATAGGGACGTGAAAAAGGGATGAGATGGGGGACAAAGAGGTAATTTTGGAAAAGGGGAAAGATGGTAACACAGATCAGTGCCAAATAGATGTAGAGAAGGAAAGGAAGAAGACAAGAAGAGAGAGAAGAAATGGAAAGGCCAACCTGGAAAAGAATTAGTAAGGCTGACTCATGGAACATGGAAAAAAAGACTGGAACCAGCCAAATTCCCAAACAACAAAGGTAGAAAAAACATTATTTTTATTTAATACTTTGTAAGGACTGAGATGTACCTTCTTTTTAAAATGTATATTTTTCTATGTTTATTTTGCAAAGTACAGGAGAAAATGCTTTTCTGTTTCTTTTTACCAGTATTCCACTGTTTATAGAGTCTGGTTTTCTTGGACAGAGAGGAGGGGGTCTCTATTTCAATTTTTGTTGTTATTGGGTTTGTTTGTTTTTTTGTGACTCCCTATTCTGTATTAGATTGGTAGGATGGAATGTTGTCACAGTTTGGGTTTCTGCTTGTGCTTGTGACCTGGGTTGGCCACTGTTGGAAGCTGGATACTGGGCTAGATGGACCTTTGTTCTGACCCAGTATGGCTACTCATGTTATATAGATGAGGGTCTGTTTATGTTCTGCATGTGCGACTGAGGTGAACAATTCTGCTAGCATGTAGTGTCTGTGTAGGAATGTGTAACAGTGCAGCTTTTTCCAGTTTCCCAATAGTAGGTATATTGTGCTCGAGAACCCAGTATAATATATATTGCATTGTCTTTTCATAGGTGGGTTAGGGCTGTTATGGGGTGGTAATTTTTGTGTTCTAGGGCAGCATTTCCCAAGGTGGTCCTGGAGTACCCCTTTGCCAGTCAGGTTTTCAGGATATCCACATTAAATATGCATGAAATTGATTTGCATATACTGCCTCCATTAAATGCAAATCTTTTTCATGCAGATTCATTGTGGATAGCCTGAAAACCTGAATGGCAAAAATATCTAGCCCTATTTGAAAGTGGGCACAGCCACTCTGGGGCAAGGGCCGCCTTTGGTGGTCCTTGTCAACCAAAATAAAAATCCTGAAGACTAGTGGTCTCCACATCCTGTAGAGTCACCACACAAACAAAAGCCCATCTGATTTAAACAAGGTGTCTAGCAGTGGAAGGAATGTGTGTTCTATTCCTGAGGTGATGGTCACGATTTGAATATTTTTACTTTGTAGTTAAGAAGACAGGTTGCCTGCTCTGGCCAGTCCAGGGTCCTCTTCTGCGTCCTGCCTCCTTATGTAACTTACTGTTTCCTTGTAGGCAGGATGCAACAGAGACAGCCTGTATTAATCAGTGCCCGCCACAGTCCTTGAGCAACAACACAGACACTGCTGTCTAGCTGACACCAACCGGCGCCTATTTTATAAAAGTCTGCTCCCTCTGAGATCAAAACCTGGCTACGCCTCTGACTTCAAACCTCTCTTCCATAGAGCAGCGGCAGTACACTGGTACATCTAGACCACCTGCAGCCTTCTCCGCAGCACTTCCTCTGACCTGTCCAACCCGTGCGGAAGCAGGAATTTGAGTCAGAGGATGTGGGATGAGTCAGAGGGAGCGCTCTGGAGCAGACTGCAAGTGATCTAGGTATACCGCTACACTATTGCCGCTCTGTGGAAGACAGGTTTGAAGGTACACGGTGGGGTGGGAGAGGGGAACAAGTGAAAAAAACTGCTAGCTGTGTGAAAAGTCAGCAAAGGAAAGTGTTGCAGGGAGAGGGGTAATACAGAGGTTCTGTATCTACTGGCTCTATGTGCATGGGGATTAGAGAGAGAAGAGCATGCTGTATATAGAGGGTAGTGGGGAAAAAAGACATGCTTGGGTGTATGTGTGGGAGGCAGCAGAGAGACAGATATAGTGGCTGTCTGTGTTGGGGGGGGGGGGGTGGTTAGCAGAGAGATATACTGGGTGTATGTGAGGGGGACATGCTAGCTATATGTGCTGTAAAAAACCAGGACATGCTGCTTGTGTTTGGAGAATGGGAGGAGTGCTGCTGCCTGATCTGGGTCTGGGCAGCATGCTTAGTTTTTGGGATTGTGGTGGTGTACAGACAAACTGGCTTTCATTATAGCAAATGCCTATGTTTGAGCACTGCAATGTGAAGGTAACTTGCTAATAACTCTACAGTGAAACCGGCGCTCCAGGGAAAAAGGAATCCTGGAAACATGTACTGCTGACAATATATGACCTGCAGGGCAGGCCCTGCCACTAAGCAGACTAGACACCTGCCTAGTGCAGCAGCATTTGGGAGTAGAGTGCAGCAGGAGTTCAGCGTTTCATCTTTCCCATTTTCTCTTAGCTCTGTTGTTGCTACTGCCACTGCCACCCGCCTTCTTCCAGAGCAGAAGGGACAAGTGGATTCAACACCTGTATGGGGTCTTTAACCACAGGCCTGCACTCAGCTCTGATGTGTTCCCTGCCCCATGGAAGGAAGTCCTGTATCGGATGGTAGCATCATGTGGCAGTGCTCAAGCATGGGCCTGTTGTTAAAGACCCTGTGCCAGCAGTGAATCCACTTGTCCCTTCAGCCCTGGAGTAAGGAGAATGGCGGTGAAGGTGACACTAGTGGCAGCAGAAGCACAAATCAAGCAGGGGGAAAGAAAGAGGGGTAGAAATGGTCATTGGGAAGGGGCAAGTAAGGAAGAGAAGATGCTGGCCATATGGGGAGAGATAGGGATGGGTAGTGGAGGTGCTGGACTGTGAGAAGATAGGGAGCGGAAGGGGAGATGCTGGACTGTTGGGAATGTATTGGAGGGCAAGTGGAGATATTGGACTATAGGGGTAGGGTGACAGTGCCAATGGCTGAAGGTTCACCTAAGATTGGCCTTAGTGACTTTGGACAAGTGAATACATCTTTCCACAAAAACAATGAAAAGCAAATTTTAAAAAAACCCCAAAAACATTTGGGGATAAACTCGGTGTCTAATGATACAAATAAATAAACCAAGATTGACCAAAGTAAACACTAATACAAATGCAAAAATTAGATGTAAAAATAGGTTTAAAAAGGGCTCAAAACAAATTACAACTATTTGCTCATCAAATGACAGGTCTCAGATTTCACTCAGACAAGTTTTTATTTTCTCAATTTTTGTATATTTGTACAAATAGAGGATGTAAGAAGAGTGGGATAAGAGAGGGCACTGAATAGTTATAAGATCCACCATTCCATGGACAAGTAGTCACAATTTGTTTTGAGCCCTCTTTATATTTTTAATTTTTGCATCTAAATTTGTGTTTACTTTGCTCGTTCTTAATTTTATTTATTTATTTATTTATTTGTATTGTTTGATACTTGAGTGTTTCTACAAATGTTTTTTTGATTTGTTAATTTTATAATTTCAGTTTTGCATGTTATTTGGTAATATATACATGCAAAATGACTCTTATAAAATTGCACAAAGCACAAAAGTACTCAAGATGGCATGCATTCAAGTGTTTTTACTATAGGCATTGCCTGGGGTGTGGTCTAGGTAGAGTCATGAACGCGTAGGTTATAAACTTTCTTAATTTCCATGCATACTTCAATAATCTATGCTTGGTGTAATGACTTCAGCTTCAGCGTAGATGCAGTGTTGTCAGGATTTACATACACTAGTATTTTGTAAAGACAAACAGGTACTTCACTTAACCTAAGCGCACTGTTATAAAATTCTCCACTATGAGGGTGTCTATAAGAATGCACACGTTTTTAGGTGGCAAGAATGCACATAAATGACCAGAATACCAGCATATGAGTGTAAATGCCAATATTCCAGCCACACACTATTATATAACTTTGCACCTAAATGATGTGTAGTTTACACATACTTTTTCCATAGAATACCAGCATAACTTGTCAAACATGGACCTAGAATTGTGGCATGATCACTTAACACTAGCCATAGAGCTGCTGAAAATGCTCACACCTAAATTGCAAAATATCATACATTTAGAGGGGCATTTTCGATATGACGTCTAAATTGGACTTTGGACGTTTTGCGCTAATTATATCAAATAGGAAATGTGACCATTTTCAAAAAAGCAAAATGTCTGTTTTGGTTTTTTTTTTCAAAAATATAGTTTGTAACAAGGTTTTCTGCTCTGTGCATTTATCTTTTCAGGCCATTTAAAAAAAACGCACAAGTGAAAAACGTAGAAAATCAAGCCATTGAGATGTAGGAAGGGCCAACATTTTTAGCAGACTGGTTCCCCAGACATCCCAGGAGAGCAATGGGGCACCCTAGGGGTGCACTTTATACAAATGCTCCCAGGAACACATCTCACCACTCCCTTATCTTGTCTGCTGAGCCCTCCAAAACCTACCCCAAACCCATTGCCCCCAACTGTACACCACTATGATAGCCCTTATTTTCACATTACATTACATCAGGCTTGTAGCCCGTTAACACCTCAACAGTTCTAAGCAGGGGTGTAGCCAGACATCGCGGTGGGAGGGGGCCAGAGCCCAAGGGGGTTACATATTGGTCTGCCACCGCCCTGCCGTTCCTGTCCTGCCGCTTTCCACCCACTGCTGCAGCAAATACCCCCGCCAGCTGAAGCATTGTCCAGCGCCGGTCTCTGGCACCACCGCGTTGCCTGCCCTGCTCTGTCTTCTCCTCACGTCCAGCACACTCCTTTTAGTGAAACTTGTTCCGGACCTGAGGGGAAGACAGAGCAGGCAATGCGGTGGTGCCGGAGACCGGTGCTGGACAACGCTTCAGCTGGCGGGGGTTGTGGACCCCCACCAGCAAAACCAGAGGCCCACAGGAAATTTGGGGGGTGGGGGCGCAGGCCCCTGTGGCCCCACGTAGCTACGCCACTGATTCTAAGCAGGTTTTAATCAAAGAAGCTAGAACACACTTCTGGGATGCAATATTAATACCAATTTTAAATACAAAATTTTCTGAAAAGATATGTTTTTAAATTCTTCCTAAATGATGTATAGGACAGTGCTAGAGAAAATAACTTTGCTATTTCCTTCCATAAATGTACTCCCTGAACTTCTATCAAAAAGGCCTGGCCTTTTTCTTCCTTTAACATATGGAAGTATTAAAAAATTGTCAGTCGAGCCTGTTGGGTTTGGGCAACAGAAGGGGCCTGAAGTGGCAGAGACACCTTAAAGGTATGTGTTTGGCAGCAGCCAAGACTGTTATTGCTAATCATTGGAAACGATCAGAGGGGCCGACCAAAGCTGATATTAAAGCTTTGTTTGGTGGGAGAGCTGGAACGACTTACGGATAAGAGACTGGGACTTTTTGATCTGACTTCTGACCTGTGGACCCGTGTTGTGGTTCTAACTCAACATTCCCAAGGGGGAATATAATGGGGGTGGGTTGGGGGAGGGGGAGGGTAATCGTTAAGGGAGGGGTAGTTAAATAATTGTAGTTTTTTTCAATACAAGTTTGTTAGACCAATTATGCTTAGTTGTAATGAGCATATAATGTCTGTACATTTTTCTTATATTCAATAAAAATTTAACGTTAAAAAAAAAAGTGAAAAAAAAATTGTTAGTCAAATGCATCCGAATTCTGTTAACAGATGTGAAACAGAAGTGATTAGCAAAAAGATCCTACTACACACAAACAATTTTAACCAGCAGTACAGACATAAAAAACAATACCAACTCATAAAGAATCTTATTAATACCAACCCAGTCACATCATCCTACACAAACTGCCCATCGGCTGACCAGCTGGCAAATTACTTCAATAACAAAATCACCAATCTTTGCAGCACAATTTCACAAGATTGTACTAACATTGATTCCTTTCTCGATGAATTGGATCCCTATGGAGATGAAATTCCAGCCGACCGTTCATGGACAAACTTCACCCTCCTTACCACGAAAGAAGTCTCTGTGGCACTCACCAAACGTTCCAAATCTCACTGCCATCTCGACCCATGTCCCAACTACTTAATGAAAAATGCCCCAGAACGCTTTATCATAGATCTCACATCCCACCTAAACCTTCTGCTACAGCAAGGTTCATTCCCCACTGAACATGGCAAGATACTGCTTACACCAATACCGAAAAATCCTAAGAAACCAGCGAGCAATGTCACCAACTACCGCCCCATCGCCTCCATTCCTTTACTAATTAAATTGATGGAAAACCGGGTGACCTCTCAAATCAACGACTACATACAAAAATTTTCCATTCTACATGAGTCACAATAGGGCTTCCGTCCAGCCCACAGCACAGAAACTGTCCTACTCACCCAGTGGTGTGCTGGAGCTGGCTCTGTCCGGCTCGCAAGAGCTGCTTGTTAATTTTTGACAGCTCTTGCGAGCCGGTTGTTGTTTGGGGCGAGCCGGCTCCATTACAGAGGTAAGCATGGCAGGAGGGCGCCATGCTTACCTCCCCTCCCGCTCCCAAACATGTGCAGCGATTTTCCTTCGCCCCCCACCGTCCCCTCCCGCTCCCATCCATCTTGTTTAGTACCTCTCCGTTAAAGCGCCGCCTTATTTAAGCCCTGCTGCGTCTCCAGCCTTCCCTCCCTGCTTGCTTCGATGAGTTATTTCGTGCCCTTAGTCCCGCCTTCTGACGTCATACGTTTCCTTAAGCAGCCCCGGCTGGGATGCGCAGTGTCTGGAACTGAGGAGCGAGGAAGCCCACATGGCTGTGCCGCTCAGGAGAGGAGACGCATGGTGGCGCTGAATGTGGCTTTCGATCGGCTGCGGAGCGTCATCCCCGCCTGGCGGGACGAAAGGAAGCTGACCAAGTCTGAGACCTTGCAAATGGCGAAGATCTACTTGGATAAGCCAACAATCAGCCTAACTGCAGTATTCTCCACCGTTTATAATTTTCTTAATAGACCCTTTGAACAGTCTAAGTAAATCAAATTAATCAAGAGTTGATAACAGTATAGAATGAACTAATCGTTCATATTGTTTAGAATCAAAATATTTTCTTATGGTACAAAGTTTTTTCATTAAAAAAACTGCATTGGCTTCCTATCAAGGACCGGATAACTTTTAGTTTTTAAACAATTTTTTTATTGATGGTTCAGCATGTTACAGCTGTACATACTTAATATTATAAAATGACAAAATTATTGGAATAACGTAACACGCGTGTGAACATGGAAGTTCCTGCTATTGATATTTTTATTCCCCCCCCCCCCCCACCCTCTGTACTCCCCCCTTCACCCTTCTCACCCGTGTAACTCGTAACAGAATGCTTATGGTTATACTGTAAAAGAAACTTCCAAATAAAATATAAACTGTTTACAGGAACTTTGTAGTTGTTGTTTATTATTACACCACTATGATGTACATTCATCTCCCCTCCCCCCAAAGCCCTTTACTTAGAAGTTAACACTTAGAAGTGTGTAAGCAGGAGAAGCACATCTCACCATTTGAAGTTGTCCTTTTCCCTATCCAACCTTTATGTTCCACCCCACCCCCCTCCCAAGCTGCTCCTATCCCCTCCTCCCTCTCTACTCTGCTCCCCCTCCCCAGAGGTATCTTCCAGAGTTTGTGTCTAAATGTTGATTACCCCTTATGCTCCCCAGAATCAAAGGGAATTAAGTACCATATTCCTACTCCTTGTATGTAATGATTGAATATATGGGCCCCAAATGTCCAAAAAAGTCTTCCTCCTCCTAGAGGAGCCTCGCACCGCCCGTCGCTCAAAAAGCATCAGCTTGTGAAACCTATTTCTCCAGTGCCAGAAATTCGGGAGAGAGCCGCCCACCCACTGCCAGAGAAGCAGCTGTTTACCAACTAGACAGGCCTTACGGACCAAATGTTTCCCTGTTGTGCCCTGCAAAACAAAGCTCTCATACTTATCCAACAGTATCCCAACCGGGGAGCGTACAACTTTAGAGCCCAACAAAAAGGACAAATAGTGCAGGACAGCGATCCAAAAACGCTGTACCTGATAACACTCCCATAAACAATGAAACAGAGACCCCGGTAATCTCCCACACTTCTCGCACAAAGGATTCTCAACCCCACCCATCTGAAAGATCTGAGTTTTTGTAAGGTATGCTCTGTGCAGAATCCGGTATTGATATTCCCAGAGACCCGCATTCCCTGTCATCTCCGGAATCCGAGACGTCAACAAATCAAAGTTTAAAGATAATCCCGGTCTGGCTAAATCCCGAGCCCAACACGTTTTTATCAATTCCCTGTCCTTCTTTTATTTTATTTTATTTATACTTTTAATCAATTATTCAAGGATATCCTTGTACAGAAATACAGGCTTGGTGGAGGGGTAGCATTGTATATTAACGAGAGCCTTGAATAGATTGAAAATTCTGCAGGAAACAAAACACTCCTTGGAATCACTGTGGATTGAAATTCCATGTGCAAAGGGGAAAAGGATAGTGATAGGAGTGTACTACCGTCCGCCTGGCCAGGACGAACAGACGGATGCGGAAATGTTAAAGGAAATCAGGGACGCAAACAAACTGGGCAACACAATAATAATGGGGGATTTCAATTACCCGCATATAGACTGGGTTAATGTAACATCTGTGCACGCAAGGGACATAAGATTTCTTGATGAAATCAAGGACAGCTTCATGGAACAGCTAGTTCAGGAGCCGACAAGAGAAGGAAAAATACTAGACTTAGTCCTTAGTGGTGCTCATGATCTAGTGCAGGGGGTAACGATACGAGGGCCGCTTGATAACAGTGATCATAATATGATCGGTTTTGATATTGGCATTGAAGGAAGTGAAACTAGGAAATCAAGTACGCTAGCGTTTAACTATAGAAAAGGTGATTACGACAAAATGAGAAAAATGGTGAAAAAAAGACTGAAAGGAGCAGCTCGCAGAGTAAAAAACTTGCATCAGGCGTGGATGCTGTTTAAAAACACCATCCTGGAGGTTCAGGACAAATATATTCCACGTATTAGAAAAAAGGGAAAAAAGACTAAACGTCAGCCGGCGTGGCTAAACAGTAAGATAAGGAAATCATTAGAGCCAAAAAACAATCCTTCAGAAAGTGGAGAAGAGAACCAACTGAAAGTAACAGGATAGATCATAAGGAATGCCAAGCCAAATGCAAAGCGGAGATAAGGAGGGCAAAAAAGGACTTTGAGAAGAAATTAGCGTTGGAAGCAAAAATACATAGTAAAAATTTTTTTAGATACATTAAAAGCAGGAAACCGGCCAAAGAGTCGGTTGGGCCGCTGGACGAAAATGGTGTTAAAGGGGCGATCAAGGAGGACAAAGCCGTAGCGGAGAAATTAAATGAATTCTTTGCTTCGGTCTTCACCGAGGAGGATTTGAGGGGGACACCGGTGCCGGAAAGAATATTTGAAGCGGGGGAGTCGGAGAAACTAAACAAATTCTCTGTAACCTTGGAGGATGTAATGGGTCAGTTCAGCAAGCTGAAGAGTAGTAAATCACCGTGACCTGATGGTATTCATCCCAGAGTATTAATAGAACTAAAAAATGAACTTGCGGAACTACTGTTAGAAATATGCAATCTGTCCCTAAAAATCGAGTGTAGTACCGGAAGACTGGAGGGTAGCCATGTTACTCGATTTTTAAGAAGGGTTCCAGAGGAGATCGGGAAATTATAGGACCGGTGAGTCTGACGTCGGTGCCGGGCAAGATGGTGGAGGCTATTATTAGAATAAAAATTGCAGAGCATATACAAAAACATGGACTGATGAGACAAAGTCAGCACGGATTTAGTGAAGGGAAGTCATTGCCTCACCAATCTAATGCATTTTTTGAGGGGGTAAGCAAACATGTGGACAATGGGGGAGCCGGTTGATATTGTATACCTGGATTTTCAGAAGGCGTTTGACAAAGTGCCGCACGAAAGACTCCTGAAGAAATTGCAGAGTCATGGAATCGGAGGTAGGGTATTATTATGGATTAAGAACTGGTTGAAAGATAGGAAGCAGAGAGTAGGATTACGTGGCCAGTATTCTCAGTGGAGGAGGGTAGTTAGTGGGGTCCCGCAGGGTCTGTGCTGGGTCCGTTGCTTTTTAATGTATTTATAAATGACCTAGAGATGGGAATAACTAGTGAGGTAATTAAATTCGCCGATGACACAAAATTATTCAGGGTCGTCAAGTCGCAGGAGGAATGTGAACGATTACAGGAGGACCTTGCGAGACTGGGAGAATGGGCGTGCAAGTGGCAGATGAAGTTCAATGTTGACAAGTGCAAAGTGATGCATGTGGGTAAGAGGAACCCGAATTATAGCTACGTCTTGCAAGGTTCCGCGTTAGGAGTTACGGATCAAGAAAGGGATCTGGGCGTCGTCGTCGATGATACGCTGAAACCTTCTGCTCAGTGTGCTGCTGCGGCTAGGAAAGCGAATAGAATGTTGGGTGTTATTAGGAAGGGTATGGAGTCCAGGTGTGCGGATGTTATAATGCCGTTGTATCGCTCCATGGTGCGACCGCACCTGGAGTATTGTGTTCAGTACTGGTCTCCGTATCTCAAAAAAGATATAGTAGAATTGGAAAAGGTACAGCGAAGGGCGACGAAAATGATAGTGGGGATGGGACGACTTTCCTACGAAGAGAGGCTGAGAAGGCTAGGGCTTTTCAGCTTGGAGAAGAGACGGCTGAGGGGAGATATGATAGAAGTGTATAAAATAATGAGTGGAATGGACCAGGTGGATGGGAAGCGACTGTTCACGCTATCCAAAAATACTAGGACTAGAGGGCATGAGTTGAAGCTACAGTGTGGTAAATTTAAAACGAATCGGAGAAAATTTTTCTTCACCCAACGTGTAATTAGACTCTGGAATTCGTTGCCGGAGAACGTGGTACGGGCGGTTAGCTTGACGGAGTTTAAAAAGGGGTTAGATAGATTCCTAAAGGACAAGTCCATAGACCGCTATTAAATGGACTTGGAAAAATTCCGCATTTTTAGGTATAACTTGTCTGGAATGTTTTTACGTTTGGGGAGCGTGCCAGGTGCCCTTGACCTGGATTGGCCACTGTCGGTGACAGGATGCTGGGCTAGATGGACCTTTGGTCTTTCCCAGTATGGCACTACTTATGAGCTGTGTGCTACAAGGAGGGACTGTGTGTCCAGGGACTGAGTTAGTACTGAGCCCAAATGCCTGTGTGAGAGGGCTCAGGGGGAAGAAATCTATGGAAATTGAACTGTGCAAGAAGAAATGTTTAAAATGGAAGATTGCACCGAGTAGGAAGAAATGAAAGGGTTAAGCTGGAAGAACTGTTTAAGCTTGTGAAAGTGTTTTAAGCTAAAAGAAGTGTGCCCCAGAGGCTGGAATAAAGATGTGTATGAAAATAGCGATTGGTGAGACCTGACTATGTTTGCCTCTTTGAGAACCAGGTCACCCCGAGTAGAAAGGGGTAGGATACTAATTTGCATAAAATCTGCATACTGAGAACCAGCTCACCCTGAGTGAAAGAGGGACCTGGGATCCTGAGGTGGGAGCTTCATCATCACAGTAGCCTCATCATTTTCACAATATTTGTTCTATCTTTCCTTCTTTCTCCAGCATCCATCCTTCTGCTTTTACACCATTGTTTTTCCCCTTTCCAGTTTGTCATCTTCTTCTTTCTCACTCCCCCAATTTCAGTCCTTTCACTGCTACCTGCCAGCATCAGCCCTCTTCACTCAGCCCCGGGATCTGTGTCAGCCTTCATAAAGCCACCCACCCAACACAACCCCAGTACCAGAATCAGTCAGTCATTTCCCATTGCCCTCCAGTACTGTTGGATCCTGGTGTCTCTGCCTTCTAGCCGTGCTGGAAGGCCAAGGCATCATCTGTGATCCTGGCACCATCCTGGGCAGCAGCAGAGGGGGACTGCTGTAGCACAGGACCACTGTAATTGGATGTAGGTGAGTGTAAGACTCGGGGTGCCGTGCCTGTTTTGTCTGGGCCAGGGTTTTGTGTAGGGGATCAGGATTCAATTGCGGGAGCAAGAGGGAGATTGGAGCCTGAGGGTGAGGAAGGGGATCCGAACACATGGGAAGGTGAGGAGGGGAATCAGAACTGTTAGTGGGGGGTCAAGAGGGGAGCAAGTACTCGTGTTAGAGCAGTACAGAGTTTTGGATCTGCCAGGGAAGGCTAAAGGGAGGGACATAGGTTTAAGAGTTCTATAATGTGTGGGATTATGGGGGCTGTACATACAGTGTAGATGTTTGTACTGTGCACTTATCCAGTGTTATATTTTAAAGTCAACAGAGGGTAAGAGCAAACAATAACTGACACTTCTAAAAATGGTACTTTGAAAGTTCCAGGTTGCAGGTCTAACTCCTGATATTGACCCTTATGAACATGGACATTCCTCCCCCTTCTGCAAACAGGAATGAACATCCATATTGTTAGCCCACCCAAGTCCTGCCCAGAACACGCTCAGATCTTGCCAGATGCACCTTCTTCTGTTTTAGACATTCATATCCTGGCTTTGTAAAATCATGATTTGGACATCCTTTCAGTTTGGACATCTAAGGTGCCAGTTTATGTTAAATCACAAATAGTGCTTCTAAAGTAAGCACCATAACCATATAACAGTGTTAACCCATTAGTTATGTAGAGAATTGGTTCTAAGTGGGCTTCATTGGTCTGTCCTTTGCATTTTTTAAAGGGAGACCACTTTGCCACCTGGAGATGGGTTTTCTTGGAGCCACTGTAGATGGTCTTCATCTATTTTATTTATTTTATTTTATTTATTGCATTTGTACCCCACATTATCCCACCTTTTTGCAGGCTCAATGTGGCTTACAGAGTGTTATTATGATATAGTCATTACATGATCTTAAATACAGTCGGTAATAAGCTGAAGGTAGATGAGGATTTAAATGGAAAGGTGATAGTAAGGGTCGTGTGAGAGGTGTTTTTGAAGCACTTGGGTGGTTTAGGAGTGATTAGTTTCATTAGGATGTCTTTTGTAGGCTTTGTTGAAGAGATGTGTCTTCAAAGATTTGCGAAAGCTGGTTAAGTTGTCCATGGTTTTCAGGGCCATGGGTAGTGCATTCCATATCTGTGTGCTTTTGTACGCAAAGGTAGTAGCATATGCCTGTTTGTATTTAATTCCTTTACAGCTGGGGAAGTTCAAATGGAGGAATTGCGGGCTGATCTTTTGGTGTTTCTTGGCGGTAAGTCCACTAGGTTTAACATGTAGAGTGGGGCATCTGCGTGAATGATTTTGTGTACGGTCGTGCAGATCTTGAACTCAATTCGTTCCTTGAGCGGGAGCCAGTGTAGTTTCTCTCTTAGGGGCTTCGCACTTTCGTATTTAGTTTTTCCAAACTTCGAGCTACGGTGTTCTGGGCTGTTTGGATTTTTTTAATGGTCTGTTCTTTACAACCTGCGTACAGAGCGTTGCAGTAGTCCAGGTGACTTATCACTAGTGACTGTACTAGGGTGCAGAAGATGTTTCTTGGGAAAAAAGGTTTTATTCTTTTGAGTTTCCACATTGAGTAGAACATTTTTTCGTTGTATCTTCACATGGGTGTCTAGTGTGAGGTTTCGGTCAATAGTGACTCCAAGAATTTTCAGATTTTCTGAAATGGGAAGTGTGCAGTGTGGTGTGGTTATGTTGGTGTAGTTGTTTGTATTATATTGGGAAGTGAGAACTAGACATTGAGTTTTTTCTGCGTTAAGTTTTAACTGGAATGAGTCTGCCCAGGAGTGCACGATTTGGAGGCTCTGGTTGATCTCATTGGTTATTTCGTTTAGATCACTTTTGAACGGGATGTGGATCGTGACATCAGCATATATGTAGGGGTTAAGGTTTTGATTGGCTAGGAGTTTGGCTAGTGGTATCATCATTAGGTTGAAGATAGTTGGTGAAAGGGGGGGATCCTTGAGGGACTCCGCATTCCGGTATCCAAGGTGGTGATCTATCAGTGTTCGTTGTTACTTGGTAGGATCTGGTGGTGAGGAATTCTTTGAACCATTTGAGAACTGGGCCTCCGATTCCGAAGTATTCTAATAGGTGTAGTAATATTCCATGATCCACCATGTCGAAAGCACTAGACATGTCGAATTGTAGTATGAGTATGTTCTTGCCGGTTGCAATTGTTTTCTTGAATGAGTTCATTGCAAACACTAGTACAGTTTCCGTGCTATGATTTGATCGAAATCCTGATTGAGACTCATGTAGAATTGAGTGTTTGGTCAGGTATTCTGTGAGTTGTTTTGTCACTATGAGTTCCATCAATTTTGTTATGAGCGGGATTGAGGCAACTGGTCGGTAGTTGGTTAGGTCCATTGTGCTTTTCTTAGCATCTTTTGGCAGCGGAGTGAGTTAGATATTTCCTTTTTCCGAGGGGAAGAGACCATTTAGGAGTCTGTGGTTTACTTGGTTCGTGAGGTCTTTTTTGAATTGTTTGGGTGCGGCTCTTATTAGGCTGGTAGGGCAAATGTCAAGTTCGCATTGAGATTTGGCATATTTTCTGAGCCAGTATGTGAGTTCCTCTACTGAAATCAAGTCAAAATTGGTCCACAATCGATCGGCTGGGTATTCCTCCGTTTTTGGGTCTAAGCATTCAAGGATGCTTGTGTACTCAATAGTATTGCTTGGTATCATGCGTCGAAGCTTTATGATTTTTTCATTGAAATAGTTCGCTAGGTTGGTTGCCGAAGGGGTGTCTATGCTATTCGATGTGACCTGTGTGATGTTTAGGAGATTGTTTACAAGTGAAAAGAGTTTGTGTGTGTCCTTGTAATTTGGTCCTATTATAGTTTTTCTAGTACGTTCTCTTGGTTTGTCTGATGTTGTATTTGTAATTTCTTTGTAATTGTTTCCACTGTTTGAGTGTGTGTTCGTCTTTTTTTTTTTTTTTGCTCCATGCTCTTTCTAGTCTTCTGACCTGTGTTTTTAGTTCTTTCAGTTCTTCGTTAAACCATGGGATTGAGCTTTTTCTGTGTGAGGTTCTGGTTTGGAGCGGTGCTATCTTGTCTAGAACTGTTCTGCATCTGTTGTCCCATTCTTGTAAAAAATGGGGTGAGTCTGTAGTTGCTGTCCATTCGTCGGTATATACAGTGGTGGAAATAAGTATTTGATCCCTTGCTGATTTTGTAAGTTTGCCCACTGACAAAGACATGAGCAGCCCATAATTGAAGGGTAGGTTATTGGTAACAGTGAGAGATAGCACATCACAAATTAAATCCGGAAAATCACATTGTGGAAAGTATAGGAATTTATTTGCATTCTGCAGAGGGAAATAAGTATTTGATCCCCCACCAACCAGTAAGAGATCTGGCCCCTACAGACCAGGTAGATGCTCCAAATCAACTCGTTACCTGCATGACAGACAGCTGTCGGCAATGGGTCACCTGTATGAAAGACACCTGTCCACAGACTCAGTGAATCAGTCAGACTCTAACCTCTACAAAATGGCCAAGAGCAAGGAGCTGTCTAAGGATGTCAGGGACAAGATCATACACCTGCACAAGGCTGGAATGGGCTACAAAACCATCAGTAAGACGCTGGGCGAGAAGGAGACAACTGTTGGTGCCATAGTAAGAAAATGGAAGAAGTACAAAATCGACAAAGATCTGGGGCTCCACGCAAAATCTCACCTCGTGGGGTATCCTTGATCATGAGGAAGGTTAGAAATCAGCCTACAACTACAAGGGGGGAACTTGTCAATGATCTCAAGGCAGCTGGACCACTGTCACCACGAAAACCATTGTACACATTACGACATAACGGATTGCAATCCTGCAGTGCCCGCAAGGTCCCCCTGCTCCGGAAGGCACATGTGACGGCCCGTCTGAAGTTTGCCAGTGAACACCTGATGATGCCGAGAGTGATTGGGAGAAGGTGCTGTGGTCAGATGAGACAAAAATTGAGCTCTTTGGCATGAACTCAACTCGCCGTGTTTGGAGGAAGAGAAATGCTGCCTATGACCCAAAGAACACCGTCCCCACTGTCAAGCATGGAGGTGGAAATGTTATGTTTTGGGGTGTTTCTCTGCTAAGGGCACAGGACTACTTCACCGCATCAATGGGAGAATGGATGGGGCCATGTACCGTACAATTCTGAGTGACAACCTCCTTCCCTCCGCCAGGGCCTTAAAAATGGGTCGTGGCTGGGTCTTCCAGCACGACAATGACCCAAAACATACAGCCAAGGCAACAAAGGAGTGGCTCAGAAAGAAGCACATTAGGGTCATGGAGTGGCCTAGCCAGTCACCAGACCTTAATCCCATTGAAAACTTATGGAGGGAGCTGAAGCTGCGAGTTGCCAAGCGACAGCCCAGAACTCTTAATGATTTAGAGATGATCTGCAAAGAGGAGTGGACCAAAATTCCTCCTGACATGTGTGCAAACTCATCATCAACTACAGAAGACGTCTGACCGCTGTGCTTGCCAACAAGGTTTTGCCACCAGTATTAGGTCTTGTTTGCCAGAGGGATTAAATACTTACTTCCCTCTGCAGAATGCAAATAAATTCATATACTTTCCACAATGTGATTTTCCGGATTTAATTTGTGATGTGCTATCTCTCACTGTTACCAATAACCTACCCTTCAGTTATGGGCTGCTCATGTCTTTGTCAGTGGGCAAACTTACAAAATCAGCAAGGGATCAAATACTTATTTCCACCACTGTATTTGTTGCCAAAATGTTAGAGGGTCTATTTTGCCTCTTGTAGTATAGGTTCTTTTTTCTTGTTTTTGTTGTGTCTCTTTTGTTTTCCAGAGGAGGGAAGTGTTTGCCTTGTAGTGGTTTGACCATGGTGTGACTGTCCATTTTGTGTCTCTGATTGTGAGGTTCGCTTCTGATGAGAATTTGTGAGTTATGATGTCTAGTGTGTGTCCTTTCTTGTGGGTGGGTTGCATGTTGGGCCAGTGGATTACCCATAATTGGAGGAATTCCTTGCATTCGTGCACATTATTTGTATTAGTATCGTCAAGATGAAGGTTGATCTCTGCTCAAGCTAGCTGACTGTCTTTGCCCCAGTGCTCTAAATTTCTCTTGAGGGATCCCCCATGCCGCGCTCAGTCATGGTGACACTCCTATTTATTGTACACCATTTTACTGTTATCCATGAATAGCAATGTACTAAGACCAATAACACAAAGAGGCATATTTTCAAAGCACTTTGGGAGGCTAAGTTCCATAGGTTTCTATGGAACTTTGAGAGGCTAAGTGCTTTGAAAATGAGCTTGTATAATGTTTTTTACCCAGCCTGCAACAGAACTACTACTACTTATCATTTCTATAGTGCTACTAGATGTACGCAATGCTATACACTTGAACATGAAGAGAGAGTCCCTGTTCGACAGAGCTTACAATCCAAGGTAATTACAAACAAAACCTTTAAGATAGTTTCCCACCAGTATTTAATTCAGAGAGTAAACTCCGAGGGTAGACCTCAGGCTCTTCTAAGCTCTTAAGGGTGTCAAATCTCCTCTTCTGCATCAAATGCTTCAATTATTTTCTGCAGCATCTTGTGGTTGAATTGAGGATTATGCTTTTAACTGCTCTTCCGCTCTGTAACAATCTCCAAGAATGAAGGATCCCTGGGAAAATGAAGCCTCAAAATCTTTTTAACTTCTTTATTTCCGTAAAGTGAAGAACTTCTCCTTTCTTTACTATGCTTAATTTAGTTGGGTACAGTAAAGCTGTTGCATTTCATGCAAGGAGTCTGTTTTTTCACCGCCCAGAAGGCCTGTTTTACTCAGCCCTGTCATCCAGAAAGATTCATACTTTGGTTTCTTTATATTACAAGGGGCCTGCTTTCCTGACTAGATTTAGTATCAGGTGTTTAGGTTTATAGGTAAGATTTTAAGAAGGATTTTTCTATGCCAGTGGTCTTCACTAATTTTTAAGGCAGGGCCACTTTGAATTCTAATGAACTGAAGAAGAGCCATCAAATATCTTTCTGTGTGCAGTACTACTGATCAGTGTGTGTCAGTGATATCCATCCACACCAGCATGCTTTCAAACGTTTCACTGGGGGATATCCTCAAGGAGGAGTGCATTTCCAAATACATTCTCTTGTCTATTGAGAAATACCTTGTCCTTCAAACATAGGCTCTTCCCCTATCACTTTCTCCTTTCTGTTCTGAGCTTAGGTAGACAGGCATAGAGTAGCAGAAAAACCTTTCAGAAAGGCAATGGGGCCGCCATTGGTCCCCAGGCCTTGCATTCAAGAACTGTTCTAGGCATATTGCTCATCAGAGGGAGATGTCCTGGGACCCTATGAGCCCAGATCTTCTGGGAGCAGGGTGGCTTGGAATATATGTCTCAAGAGTTTGCTAATATAAAATTCCAAATTACTTCCTGTCCACCCTTCAGGATCCCCATAAGTTGCATCTCCTTGAGCAGTTTCCTAAGTCTTCAACTTTTTGCATTAATTTCTGCATTGTCTGGTAATACTGACAAACCACTGGAGTGGAAAGAACAACAGTGTCCCACACAAAGTCAAAGCAGCAGGAGGAGAGTAGGTTCAGAGAATCAAGCTATTCAAGGAACAGGCATTGTTTGCTTGAAGAGCCTGATTCTGTTCCCACTCCCCTCCTGCTGCTTTGTTTGGTAATACTATCTTGATTCTTGCTTCAGGGTTAGCAAGATATTCTCCTTGTCAGAAGTACTCTTTTCAGCTTTTTCTGCTCTGTTTACCACTTCCCTGAGTTCAGCCCATGCCTCCCAGAGCTGCACTGTTTTTTCTCTTTAAGCTCCACATTCCCAGTTCAGATTGTTTTGAGTATTACCTCAGAATCCAGTGTTGAAGGTGCAATACTGTCTGCATCCAGGCAGGGCCGGTCTTAGGCAGAGGCAGCCGCATAGGGCCCCGCGCCTAAGGGGGCCCCACGCGGCGTGCCTCGCCTCTGCCTCGCCGACCACACTCGTCTGCCCTCCACCCATGTCCCGCGACGCGAGTCTCCTCGTTCCCCTGCTGCTCCCCCTCCCTCCAACCACCTGAGACATCTCCCGTCTGACCCCCCCCTCCCCGCCACGCCAAACGACCCTCTTCTGTCGCCCGCACCTCACCTGACCCGACCCAGCATTTAAAAAACCCTCCAAGCGGCGGTGCCGGTGCCTCGCGTCTGAGGGAAGAAAACTCGCTTCGTCGTTGGCCGGCCTTCCCTTAAGTCCCGCCCTCTGATGTAACTTCCGCAAGGGCGGGACTTGAGGGAAGGCCGGCCAACGACGAAGCGAGTTTTCTTCTCTCAGATGCGAGGCACCGGCACCGCCGCTTGGAGGGTTTTTTAAAATGCTGGGTCGGGTCAGGTGAGGTGCGGGCGACAGAAGAGGGTCGTTTGGCGGGTCGGGGGGGGGCAGACGGGAGATGTCTCAGGTGGCTGGAGGGAGGGGGAGCAGCAGGGGAACGAGGAGACTCGCGTCGCGGGACATGGGTGGAGGGCAGGGGGGACGGGGGGGGTTACTGGACATAGGTGGATGGCATTGGCAAGGGGGGCAGGAGGGTCGCTGGACATGGGGTGGATGGAGGGGAGGAGGGCTTCTGGACATAGGGGGAGGGCAGGGGGCACAGGAAGGTCACGACATGGGTGGATGGCGGGGGAGGGCATAGGGGACAGGGGGGGTTGCTGGACATGGATGGCGGGGGGGACAGGAGGGTCGCTGGACATGAGTGGATGGCAGGGGAGGGGGGTTCTGGACATAGGTGGAGGGCAGGGGGCACAGGAGGGTCGCTGGACATGGGTGGATGGCAGGGTAGGGGGGTTTCTGGACATAGGTGGATGGCAGGGGAGGGCAGGGGGCACAGGGTCACTGGACATGGGGTGGATGGAGGGGAGGAGGGCTTCTGGACATAGGGGGAGGGCAGGGGGCACAGGAGGGTCACAACATGGGTGGATGGAGGGGAGGGGGTCTCTGGACATAGGTGGATGGCAGGGGAGGACAGAGGGGACAGGGGGAGTTGCTGGACATAGATGGATGGCAGGGGGGACAGGAGGGTCGCTGGACATGGGTGGATGGAGGAGAGAGAAGAAATGCTGGACATGGATGGAGGCGAGGGAAGAGTGAGGAAGGAGATGAGGTGAGGGAAAAGGAAGAGAGGAGAAAAAGTGCACATGGATATAGAAAATAGGCAGAAGCTGGATCCACTGGACAGTCAAGTCTGCGGCGGACCCAGCTTTTACTTACGGATGTAGGGCAAGAAATGAAGAAGAAAGGCGGAAAGTAAAGACATAAATGGAAAGGAAGCCCTGGAAACGGAGTTAAGAGGACAGATAGCAGCACAATCTGATACTGAGCCAGCATGATCAGAAAAACAAAGTCACCAGACAACAAAGGTAGAAAAAACTATTTTATTCAGGATTTATTAATTGGAATATGTTAGTTTTTGGAAATGTGCATCTGTGATATTTTTCATGTAAGTTTTAATTTTTATAGTATTGCTACATACTGAGTCTGACTTCTTGAGGTAACTTTCCAGTTCAGTATTTTGCATTCATGTGTTTTTCAGGTGTGATCAAGGAAGGTGCAGTATTCTGCTAGCGTATAGTTTGCAGCCCTTTTTGTTTGTTTTTTTTCACTAGGTTGTGCACTGGTGTTTTAGAGCCCGGTGTAATTACAGTTGCCTTTCCACGCCACGCATAAGGTGTAGCTCGTCCTGTCCTTGGAATTAGTGCTGTTATGGTTTGTTAAGGTTATGAGTGTGTTTTTGCACACGTTTGTATATAGTGTTTTGCAGTGGAGAGATTGTGTGTTGGCCTTACTAAGGTGGCACCAAACATCGGAAAGGGTGTAGAGCCTAAATCATGACACACTCTCTCTAAAAGGGTGTTTTGTGGCTCTACATGAGAATTGTGATATTATGATCCCTTGCTAGCTTCATATTGTTGATAATCTGCATTTTCCGTATGGCTGGTATATTGTGTATAAGGTATTAATTCTGACTTTTTTTTTTTTACTTATTTTTTTCTGTGTGTTGTCAGACAATTATGGATGACAGAGTCGGAGTCTTCTTGAGTCAGAGAGTTGTGGTATATATTTAAAACAATTTAATACCTTGGTGGTCTATATGTTTTTATATTGTACATTATATTTACATATCACTTAATTTTATTGTATATCTTTTCATTTCATTTTTATTTTATTGCATATGGGTTACAGAGTAATAGGGGAATTTGAAAGTACTGAATCTTTTCTTAATATTTTTCCTTTATTCTCCTTTGTTATGAGAATTGGAACTACTAATTGTAGTGGACTTGAACTGAATAATTTTCTGGGGAGGGGAGGTTTCATGATAGCATTGTGCTTATTATTCAATCAGTTTTTGTACAAGTTTAGCTTCATTTGTCTTTATTTGAAATTTCATAAATAAAAAAATGTTCTAAAAATGGAATAATTTTATCAATGGGGTGGGGCGGGGCTAGGATGGGGCCCACCAAATTGGTCTGCATAGGGCCCCGCACTTGCTAAGACCGGCCCTGCATCCAGGGATGCTGTGCCCAATCCAGGGATCATGCCATCTTTTGCATGATCCCTAGATTGGTGCACTTATTGTTGTTTGCAGGTTGCGACAGCATGAACCCAGGTCCTTGACGCAGACACTGTCGAAACTCTGTGGTGTTGGACATTAGGAGAGACACTGCCAGCTTAAGCCTCCAGTGCATAGAGGAGCTGTGGAGGAGAAGCGTCATATTATAATGGCTGTCGGGTGTGGTGAGTACACCTGACAGCCCTGAAATAAGTGTTATATAGTTATTAAGTTAATAATATCAAAGCTAACATTGAGTAACATTAAGAGTATATTACATATATAGTGTGTGTTCTCTATAAATGTGGGGGAATGTACATTAAGAAGTATATTACATATATATGTGTGGTCCCATAAATGTGGGGGACACATAAAATGCTATGCGACTTGTGAAAGTGTGTGATTGATATTTTTTCACTGTTTAATTGTAATATATTTGTATAGCAGAAGTACAGATTATTGGGGCACAAAGGTTGCTTGCAACAAAAATCAAAATAAAGGTGAGAAATTCAATGATTGTGAAACTTATCCACCCTGTAGGAGTTGCTTTTACCTATCAGTGAGCACTCTGTTTGGGTGAGTTACAACTCTGAGAATTTTTCCTAAAAAATGTATGTGAAGTTTCTATCTCTCTCTCTCTCTCTCTCTATCTCTATCTCTCTCTCTCTCTCTCTCTCTCTCTATATATATATATATATATATATATATATATATATACACATTACTTACAGTAATTTTGGAATTCTTAGTACATGACCCATAAACATTCTTATACTTACTATTGTTATATGTAGTGTGAATACCAGTGGTCACATTGGGATTTATATATAAATCTTTTGCAGGTAAGCATTCCTTCATTGTTTGTTGCATTGTCACTTTTGTTGCATTCATGGTGTTTCACTGGTTTATTCCAAGACATATTAATCTGCCATTTAGCCAAATGCTTATTGCTAAGCCTCCATATTGTGGGGACAATATTTTAGTGTTTTAAAGGAGTGCTTCCACAGCTCAACATGTCCTCCTTTTGCTCCAACATCACGTAATCACCAGGGGTAATAGTGCACCACCATTTTTCATTTCATTTATTAACATTTACAGTAGGGCTGTACTGAATATTCATAGGCAATTCGATTTGGCCCGAATAGTGCTCCAAATACATTGTTCTTATTCAGCCAAATAGTGATTTAAATACAAATAATATGGGTCTGTACTGTGCTAAATTCTACTGAAATGAACACTTGATCTCTGATTTCACATTACTTGTTTGTTTTATTATTTGTTACATTTGTAGCCCACATTTTCCCACCTATTTGCAGGCTGAATGTGGCTTACATAGTACCGTAAAGGTGTTTGCCAATTCCAGTATGAACAAATACAGTAATGTTGTGGTAGAATAAGGTTCATGTGTACAGACACATTAAAGCTCAATGCCCATTATTTGTATTTGGCTGAAAAATATTTTTCATTATTCTTATTTGGCCGAATAGTAAAATTATACTATTTAACTTATACCCTCCTACTTTCCTTTGAAGTATTAGTATAAGAGGTGAAATATTCACCTATAATTTAGATGTAAGCATTTATGCCAAAATTTAGATGCACTCATTTATGACAGGTCAATGGCTGGAGTAAGTTGGTGTATCTAAGTATGAAACTGATAGTATTCCGTAAGTTGTGCCCATGGCCTGCTATGTGTAGCTGTAAGTGACTTTATAGGGGACATAATCGAACGGAAACGTCTATCTCCATGGGCATTTATCTCCGAGAACGGGTCCATGAAGGGCGGACCGAAGCGGTATCTCGAAAAACATGGACGTTTATCTTTTTTTGAGCTGGGCGTTTTTGTTTTTATCAGCGATAATGGAAAACCGAAAGCGCCCAGTTCAAAAAACGAATAACTCCAAGACATTTATTCGTGGGAGGGGCCAGGATTCGTAGTACACTGGTCCCCCTCACATGCCAGGACACCAACCGGGCACCCTAGGGGGCACTTTTACAAAAAAAAAAAAAAAAACAAGGTAAAACAGCTCCCAGGTGCATAGCACCCTTCCCTTGGGTGCTGAGCCCCCCAAATCCCCCTCAAAACCCACTGCCCACAAGTCTACACCATTACTATAGCCCTAAGGGGTGAAGGGGGGCACCTACATGTGGGTACAGTGGGTTTGGGGGGCGGGTTTGGAGGGCTCCCATTTACCAGCACAAGTGTAACAGGTGGGGGGGGGATGGGCCTGGGTCCACACTGCCTGAAGTCCGCTGCACCCCCTAATAACTGCTCCAGTGACCTGCATACTGCTGCCAGGGAGGTGGGTATGACATTTGAGGGTGAAAATAAAAGTTGTGAAACGGCATATTTTTGTGGTAGGAGGGGGTTGTGACCACTGGGGGAGTCAGGGGAGGTCATCCCCGATTCCCTCCAGTGGTCATCTGGTCATTTAGGGCACTTTTTGGGGCCTTATTCATGGAAAAAACAGGGTCCAGGAAAAGTGCCCTAAATTCTCGCTAAAAACGCATATTTTTTTTTTCCATTATCGGCGAAAGGCGCCCATCTCTGATCGGCCGATAACCACGCCCCAGTTCCGCCTTTACCACGCCTCGACACCCCCCATCAACTTTGTCCGCATCCGCGACGGAGTGCAGTTGAAAATGTCCAATTCGGCTTTCGATTATACCGCTTTATTCGTTTTGTGAGATAAACGTCTATCTCCTGATTTGGGTCACAATATAGGCGTTTTTCTATTTTGATTATAAGCAGGTTTGGCACATACTTTAAACAACAGCACCTACACTAAAAATTTATGTAATGCCAATTATTGGTGTCTCTGGTGCACATAAGTGCTGGCATTCTATAAACTACATGCACACTTGAGGCCAAGTTATAGACTGAGGGGATAAGTTTGTATCTGAGGCCATACAGGGTTAAGTGACTTGCCCAAGTCCATAAGGAGTGTCAGTGGGATGTGAACCTTGGTCTCTCTGGTTCATGGCCTATTTGAGACTTGATGAGTACTCTACTGTATAGTAAGACTGTAGCCCATTATTCCATTTGTTTAATTGAGGATAACAAGTACATGTGCTTCTGTTCTTTATTTGGATTATTTTATTTGTAATTGTGTATGCTGTTTTGTTGACTGCTTTAATTATAGATGTTACTTTCTAATCTGCTTAGTTTAAGTGGACTATAAATACTTGAAAAAATAAATAAAATACTCTCTAGGCAGTGAAGTGATGATAGCTCTCGTATCAAGCCTGCTCACTGTCCTGGGACACTTTTTACACAGCAGCTAGGAAACGCAGGTGTTTGAAGGGGCAGCTAACAGAGCTCATCCCTCCAGCCACTGCAGAGTGGAATCTTGTTGTGTGACAGAGGCTTCGCAGCACGCCACTGAAGAATATCTTAGGCTTGCAACATTGAGGAAGGTAGAGGTAAAATGGGGACGAGGAGAACTAACAAATTCAGTGGGAGGGAAGATTCCCCTACCCCAAACTACCTCTCTTCTCATCTGGTACCCAAGGGGTAAATATTCAACTGGTGGCAGTCAGCATTTTTTCGGCTGTTGCTGGCGTTATGCTTATGGATATTCAATGCCAGGCCATGTCCCGGCACTGGCATTGAATATCTGGGTTTGTGCTGCTGGCTGTCCCTTATCCGGTTAAATGCAATATTCAGCAGTTAACCACCTAAGTGAAATTGGACAAAGGTAGAACTTTGTTTTATGCAGTCTGATTTGTCTGATTAACTTTAAATTCTGAGAATTGGCAAGTAACCGAATAAGTGTCGACTCTGCTCCTGGACCACCCACAAAATTGTTGGCTGTGGCTTCAGTAGTTAGTGCTGATATTCAGCCACACTAACCAGTTAATTGCAGTTGAATATCAGCAGATAACCCCATACAAATGATTTAACAGGGCAGGAGTCCTCCTGCTCGTTTAAATTGCTTTGAGTATAGACTCCTATATATATTTTTTTAAACCCTGACTTTAGACTAGCCACTGTCAGGTCTGATCCTGCATTTACATTGTTTATGTTTTTAACTTCCTAACTGTGAGAGTGGGTCCAGTGCAGAAATGTGTTACCGAGACATTTTTTATTTTTTAATTTGGATTTTGCTCACACCTTTTTCAGTAGTAGCTCAAGGTGAGTTACATTCAGGTACACTGGATATTTCTGTGTCCTAGGAGGGCTCACAATCTAAGTTTGTACCTGAGGCAATGGAGGGTTAAGTGACTTGCCCAAGATCACAAGGAGCAGCAGTGGGATTTTAACCAGCCACCTCTGTATTTCAAGACCGGTACTCTAACCACAAGACCATTCCTCCATGATGGGATCTCCATAAATGGAAGATAAGAGCAGGCCGGACACACCTTTGTCTAGGATGATGTAGGCACAGGGGAACCAATAATGATTACTTCTCCAGGCCCCTTCTGGCTTTATTTTTCTTTGCCACTGGTTCTCACAGATTGAAAGAGGAATAGCTATCATGGCATGCTAACAACTGGCATGGTACATTAACTGGTGTGTGACAGGTGGGATAGTCTGGCAAGGCACATGGAAGGTTAGCTGGCTGTAGAATTTGCCCTGTGATCCCTCATTTCCACCCAGTTTCCTGTTGAGTTCACACTGATTTCCTGTACTTTTTTTTTTGTCAGATTGTGTCTGCTGTTCACTACTGTCACCAAAAGAACATCGTGCACCGGGATCTGAAGGTGAGATGTCTCTCCGCTCTCTGCTCTAGGACACTACTCTCTTGTGCTTCCTGAGGTAGACAATTATACCTCCTCTTCCTCCTCCTTCTCCTGCCCACTCTCCCTAGTCTATCACAATCTGGTATTCTCATTCAGTGTACCTCACAGTCCTTCCCAGTGTACCTCGGCTAACCTCAACTCAGAGAATGGAGGCTTTTAAAACATTTTTTTGTCCAGTGAATACACATAGTTCACTTGGACTTCTAAAACCATGCACACACTTTGGAGTTTGAAGATGTGGTATTTTATTTGTATTTTGAGCTTTTGAAATATACAATGAAATGTATAGCTTCCTAGGAGCATTCCAGGGTAGGGTTACCATATGTCTGGATTTACCCGGACATGTCCTCTTTTTGAGGACATGTCCGGGCAACCAGGTGGGTTTTGCCAATCTGCCCATTTGTCCGGATTTCTGGACAAACGGGCAGGCTGGTGGGTGGGCCGTCCTGTAGGACAGCCTGCCCGCCAGCCTGCCCGTTTGTCCAGAAATACAGACAAACGGGCAGATTGCTAGCCTCTCTTCCCCTTAGTTACTACTGCCCTGGTGGTCTAGTGACCTCTTCCGCCTTTGGGGCAGGAAAGAGCCCCCTCTTTCCTGCCCGGAGCACTGCCCTGAAGTCTCGCGAGGTCACTTCAACTCTCGGTGGCCATTTTGAATCGGCACCAAGATCACCAACAGGAAGGATGCATGCAGGGCAGCGCTCCGGGCAGGAAAGTGGGGACTCTTTCCTGCCCCGAAGAGGTCACTAGACCACCAGAGCAGTAGTAAGGTAAGGGGAGGGGGGTGACGGGGTGTGTGACAGGGGGGAAGGGAAAATGTGAAAGGGCAGAGCGAGGGCGTGAAAGGGAGTGGGGCGGGTGGGGGCGGGGCTTGTGTCCTTTTGGGGGGACAAAATATGGTAACCCTATTCCAGGGCCACCGAGAGACGCCCCGCTCCCCCCACTGCTGCCACCGCAACTTCGCCTGATTCAGTATTTCTCTTTTTTTCTCTCCTCCCCTGGCTGGCCTCTGAAGTGTTTCCTCTGTTGTGTGTCCTGCCTGTGTGGACACAGGAAGTTGTGTCAGAGGAGGCAGGACAAAGCAGAGGGAACAGATCAGAGGCCAGTTGGAGGCAGGTTGCTTTCATTTTTGATGCTGCCAGTAGCATGGAGGAACACTGCGGAGGGGAATTTTGTCCCTCCTGTCTCCCCCCCTCCCCCCCCCCAGCAATCCTAGAGCATTCAGAACTCCAAACATTTCATTTCACCTCTGAGGAAGCAGAATAACAATTATTCCTATCTTATCAAGTATGGATTTTGAAAGTTGTTGTGGTTTGTTTGTTTTTAATTTTATGCATGTTTGCTTTTATGTGACCTGCCCTGGACAAATCTGGACAAATTTATTTTATTTTATTTTTTAGATTAGCAGGATATAAGCTTTTTAACATAAAAATCTCTACTGTTTCCCTCCATCCCCTTCCCCCAAAGGCAGAAAACTTGCTCTTGGATGCTGATACCAATATCAAGATTGCTGACTTCGGTTTTAGCAATGAGTTCATCCTGGGGTCCAAGCTGGATACATTCTGTGGGAGCCCCCCCTATGCTGCCCCCGAGCTCTTCCAGGGCAAGAAGTATGATGGGCCTGAGGTGGACATATGGAGTCTGGGTGTTATCCTCTACACCCTAGTCAGTGGTTCTCTGCCCTTTGATGGCCAGAACCTGAAGGTGAGTTGAACTGGAGCATTAGGAGTCCCAAGTATTTGGTACATAATCTGAACTAGCCTAGGGTCTCTCCGAAGGAACCAGGTAATTTGGCAGATCTGCATTACATGTTATTTATACAGTGATGTTGTGTGCTTGGACCTGTATGTTGTGAAACACTTGATGGCAAAGTCTGTACTCCAGAGAACTTATGCGTCTCATGTGGACTATGTCTGTCTCCACTAGTGCAAGGTGTCTCTAACATAATACAAAGGCTTTTGTCTGAGTGTGGCTAATTATTTCATTTAATTTAATTTAATACAAAGTTTTGTAACCTATCATTTTCAGCCATAGGCTGTACAGAGTGGGGTACAATACACTACAAAATATAAAATAAACTCCCCTTTGCTGCTCACCCTAAAATTCTCCACTCTGCCACTTGTCGCCTGCCCCCAATCTCCATAACCCCTCCCAAATATCCCCCCCCCTCCTAAAATCCTTAAGTACTGTCCCTAATCAACAAGAAAAAATGTCTGTAAAGAACCTGGTCTTAAGTTGTTTTTTAAAACCCAAATAATTTTGGGCACTTTTTAAATTCTCAAACAGTCTATTCCGTAGTCCATGCACCATCCCTGAAAAGACAATAAATGTGTCCTGACCAATTTAAACTCCTTAGTTGCAGGCATTGCCAAATTCTCTGACCCACTAACCCATAGCTATCAATCATGGTGTGTACTGTCTCAAATAGCTACCCAAATAACAAGACCCTAGTCCCCGAATTACCTTCAAATCTGGAGAATACACTTTAAAATGAATGTGAGCCTCCATCAGCGTAGTGCATAAAGCAAAGGTGTGACCATATCTCAAAAGCTTATTATAGGTCATCATATATATCTGAATCTGCTGCAGTTTCTTCAAAACATCCTTAAGCAACCCAAAATAAATAGCATTACAGTAGTTCAGGAGACACTCCCATCATCCTGCACCACTGTACAGAAATCATGAGATCTCGGAGAAGATTGCAACTGCTGAACAGCCTTCAGCTTCTGCCAAGCCACCGATACCACCAAATCAACCCGAGAATCCACTGTAAGAGAAGAAAAAAACAATACTGCTAACATCTTAACTTCTGAAACAACCGTAGTATCCTGAAATAAACAACAAATTGTACAGATCTCATGCAGAAGGTCTCCTTTACACATTCAAGTGGAGACAGTTATGAACCAACACACTCATTCAGGGCCACCAATCAGTAACCAAATTTCCTTTTCAATCCATCCATAGAATCACCCACTAAAACAAAAAATTGAACATCATCCACATAGAAAAATGGAGAAAAATTAAATGCCTAAATAACATTAGTCAAAGGCTGAAAATATAAATTAAAAAGGAGTGGGGATAGTGGAGAGCCTTGAGGCATGCCTTCTAACAATCTATGGTCTGTGATTCACCCCTCTCACCCACAATTCTAAATGTTCCTTTTGGAAAAATAATAGAATGGTACATGTCCCTGCAATATATCAAGCTACAGACTGTGCCAGCACATATCACAGGACCCCACAATTACTTACATGGGACAAACATTCAGCATAAGGGGATCCTTCTCAAGCTCTTCTTCAAATGTAAGTACAGTACAGTCTCTATTATCTGACAAATGAGACTGACCCATTGTCAGATAAGGAAAAAGTTGGATAATACAGAAAACACTGCATAAACCCCTCAAACTATACATAAACAAAGGCATAGGTTTACCAATGTTAAAAAATTGATTTAAATCAAAGATTTTTATGTTTAAATGTTTTATTGGAGTCACCAAATTAAATATAGTAACATAGTAGATGACGGCAGAAAAAGACCTGCACGGTCCATCCAGTCTGCCCAAGAAGATAAATTCATATGTGCTACTTTTTTTATTTGTACTGTCCTCTTCAGTGCACAGACCTATAAGTCTGGCCAGCCCTATCCCCGCCTCCCAACCACCAACCCCGCCTCCCAACCACCAACCCCGCCTCCCAACCACCAGCTCTGGCACAGACCGTATAAGTCTGCCCAGCACTATCCCTGCCACCCACCACCGGCTCTGGCACAGACCGTATAAGTTTGCCCAGCACTATCCCCGCCTCCCAACCACCAGCTCTGGCACAGACCGTATAAGTCTGCCCAGCACTATCCCCGCCGCCCAACCACCAGCCCCGGCACAGACCGTATATGTCTGCCCATCACTAGTCCCCCCTCCCAACCACCAGCCCCAGCACAGACCGTATATGTCTGCCCACACTAGCTCCACCTCCCAACCACCAGCTCTGCCACCCATTCTAGGCTAAGCTCCTGAGGATCCCTTTCTTCTGCACAGGATTAAACACAAACAGCAATAACATTTTCATAGGCAATAGAACGAAACAATATACACTCCCATTAATGTGACCTCAAGGAATTTTATTAAATGCACCCCTCGTCAATATATACCCTCCACCAAAACTAACAACCTCCTCCAACCTAACCTAACCCCCTACCCTCCCACTATGACCACATATATCCCACACTCTCTAATAACTATACAATCTGGAGTGAGCAGTCATTGTAAAATTACATCTCCAATGTATTCAAAAAGGTGGAAAGCACTCTCATCGACAAGGTGATCAAGTATTTATTCCACACTTTGAGAAATCATTTTTTAGCCCTGGGCCCTCTTACATCTACCATATAATGCTTCATAAGCAGGAGTTCATACGTTCATACGTTTGATTGCACCATTGCATTATAGTGGGGGCCTGATCCCTAATCCATTGAAACATAATACAGCATTTGGCTATCAAGTATCAAGACAGCCTTATAAAACAAAGATTTTTTAATAGAAATAAATGTGATGATGTCAGATATGCCAGATGGTTGGCTTAGCTATGATCGGATAATCGACACTGTATTGTATAAATATTATTCAATGCAAAAAATATAAAGAAGGATGTTAGGTTGGGGAGACAAGCTAGATGCTAATAACAGGAATCAACTTACACAGACATCATATTAAATGCCATAAAGCTAACGAGGCAGATCCTAAGAGAATTGTGGAAAAAGAGGTTATGATCACCTGGGACATCCCCTTCCTGATAGATAAGAAGCTGGATGTAAGTCCCAAGTGATTACTACAAATCACATGGAGAGAAAGAAGATTCTTAAGTACTAGCAAATGTAGTCTGAGACCAAAACGTGGTAGAAAGATACAGAAATATTTCCCATCATTTTGGGTGCTACAGGCTTGATCAAAAACAATTTCCAAACATACATGGACAGGTTGCCTATACATGTTACATCTTATGAACTCCAGAGGGAAGGTCTCTTTAGTACTATGCAAGTTTTACAGTGAGTATTAATAATGAATTTGAGAGCCCTGGCTTAGGAGTAAGGTTTATTTTTGTCATGATCTGCACAAAACTAACCCATTTGGAGAAATTGACTCCTGAAACTAACTACCTCTGTGGGAGAGCACTTTGTGGTCAGAATACTAAAAGGAAATCTTGAAACAATCCAGGAACATAGAACCTTTGAAGTTAAAATTATGAAATCCTTTGACACCCACCAGACATAACTTAACAAAGATATGGATTTCCTATCACGTTATAAACTGTAAAATTATACTGCTTTGTCACCCTCAGATCACCCAACCATCTGTCCCTATTTCTCATTCTCCCACACTTCTACATTTCCCATGAGATTGTCATTGGACTGCTTATGTTTCACTTACATATGTTGATGTTTGTCATCTTTTGCTCATTTCTGACCCAAAGAAGAAGGTATTGCCTTCAAAGGCTGGTCAAAAAGGTATTAACCCCTGTTTGCTAAGCCATGCGCTAATGCCGACACAGCTTAACTTAGTAAACGGGGGGGGGGGGGGGGGGGGAGTAAGTTAAAGAGGTTCTGGAAGCCAAATTGATACTGTTAGGTAGAAAGCTCAAATCCAGAACCTCTAGGGTAGCATTTTCTGAAGTGCTACCCATTCCACGCTCAGGGCCTAAGAGGCAGGCAGATCTCCGCAGTCTCAAGGCGTGGATGAGACGATGGTGCAGGGAGGAGGGTTTTAGATTTGTTAGGAACTGGGCAACATTCTGGGGAAGGGGGAGCCTATTCCAAAAGGATGGGCTCCACCTTAACCAGGGTGGGACCAGGCTGCTGGCATTAGCATTTAAAGAGGAGACAGAGCAACTTTTAAACTAGAAACTGGGGGAAGGCCGACAGTCACTCAAAAGCATATGGTTCGGAATAAGGTATCTTTCAAAGATATCACCAAAACAGGGAAGATAGGGTACCCCAATAGTGAGGTTGCAAAAGAGACCATAGTAGGATCAGGTGTCCTTAACTAAAAATAAAAATCAGACAAAAGATTGCAAATTAATACTGTCAACTACTGAGCATGATGTAAATAGGAACAACAAATATAGTTTGAAATGTCTATATTTGAATGCAGGAAGCCTAAGAAGTAAGATGGGAGAGTTAGAATATATTGCACTAAATGAAAAATTAGATATAATAGGCATCTCTGAGACCTGGTAGAAGGAAGATAACCAGTGGGACACTGTCATACCGGGGTACAAATTATATCGTAGTGATAGGGTGGATCGAATTGGTGGAGGGGTAGCATTGTATGTTAAGGAGGGCCTTGAATCAAATAAATTGAAAATTCTGTGGGAAACAAAACACATCTTGGAATCACTATGGATTGAAATTCCATGTGTAAAAGGGAAAAGAATTGTGATAGGAGTGTACTACCGTCTGCCAGGCCAGGATGAATAGACGGATGTAGAAATGTTATCGGAATTTAGGGAGGCTAACAAACTGGGCAACACAATAATAATGGGTGATTTCAATTACCCCTATATTGACTGGGTAATTGTAACATCAGGGCATGCTAGGCAGGTAAAATTCCTTGACGAAATCAAGGACTGCTTTATGGAGCAGCTGGTACAGGAGCTGACAAGAGAAGGAAAAATTCTAGACCTAGTCCTTAGTGGAGCATATGATCTGGTGCAGGAGGTAATGGTGCTGGGGCCGCTCGATAACAGTTATCATAATATGATCAGATTTGATATTAGCTTTGGAGTAAGTATATGCAGGAAATCCAATACGTTAGTGTCAAAAAGGAGACTATGATAAAATGAGAACAGTGAAAAGAAAACTTAGAGGAGCGGCTGTGAGGGTCAGAAATTTACATCAGGCGTGGATGTTGTTCAAAAATACCATCCTGGAAGCCCAGGCCAAATATATTCCACGTATTAAAAAAGGAGGGAGGAAGACCAAACGATAGCCGGAATTGTTAAAAAATGAGATGAAGGAAGCTATTAGAGCTAAAAGAAAATCCTTCAGAAAATGGAAGAAGGAACCAACTGGAAATAATAAGAAACAACGTAAGGAATGTCAAGTCAAATGCAAAGCACTGATAAGGAAGGCAAAGAGGGACTTTGAAAAAGAGATAGCGTTGGAGGCAAAAACACGTGGAGGGGAGGAAGTGACGTCAGCGCTGGTGAATGGACGCCTGAAGAGAGAGCTCCGTTCCCGACGGAACTAAAATAAGACAAAACTCCCCCAAATCGAGCGCAGCACTCGCAACCCTCTATCGGAAAGATAGTTAAACTGATGGCAGCCCGAAAGAGTCTCGCAAAGTTTAAGTTTGCAGGCGAAAAAGGCGAGGCAAGCAAAAACGCAGGATCGCGTTCAAGCACACGAGGCGGCAAGATGGCGGCCGGAGACTCCGAAACAGATCCGGACCCCGAGGAACCTGCAGCGAGTGGCATAGACGTGGACAGAAATGAGATATCACGCTGGTTCAAAGAACTAAAGGCAGAGATGATAACCACCCGGAAGGGAATACAGGCCTCCGTGGCAGAGCTCCGAGAGGAGTTGAAGGACATTGGATTGCGGGTAGCTGAGACGGAGGAGCGCGTGGATACGTTGGGAGATGAAGTGCAGACGCTACAAATAGCATTGAAGAAAGAACAGCAGTCTAGATCAGAACTGGAGCAAACTGTGGAGGATCTGGAAACCGCTCTAGGAGATGTAATCTGAGGTTTAAAGGCATACCGGAGGAAGAGCAATTTAGAGATGCTATGAAAGTGGTGCAAGAAATCAGTGCACACATACTCAAAGAGCAGCAGGGAGGTGGAGATCAACAGGAGAGAGAATTACCAGTCCTGGACAGAGCACATAGGAGCCTGGGGCCACAAAGAGGTGGGCAACCCAGGGATATTATTGCATGCTACCATGAATTTGGAGTGAAAGAAGCAGTATGGAAAGCAGCCAGAGCAATGGGAGACTTTAATTGGAAAGATTGCAAACCAAAAATTTACCAAGACTTGGCTCGAGTCACCCTCCAGAAACGGAAGGAATTTAAAGAGGTGACTCAATACTTGCAACGGATGGGCCTAAGATATCGATGGCTATACCCATTCGGGCTTCAGGTTACAGTTGGAACTACACATAGAAGGTTGCAGTCGCCTAAGGGAGCCTGGAAGACCTTGAGAGAAATGGGGTGTGAGGACTTGCCAACTGGAGAAAGCTCACCAACTCATCGTAAGAAGACACCAGTGAAAGATCGGAGCTTCAGAGCGAACCAGATGAGAAGGGAAAAAGATCCTAACATTGAGAGAGAGAGGCAGAGAGAATCTGAAGATGAAGGAGTGGACTGAACAAATCAGATAAGCTATTCATGGGAACTTAAGTTAACACATATAGTGAATAATGCTATAGACTATAAAGACATATGAAAGTTTACTGAGGTTGCGAGATGGAAAAGGAGGTTTGATTGGGGAGGAGGGGGAGAATATGGAGGAGTTTTATGTTGGGGGACATTTCCAGCAGGAACTCACTTCCTTTGGGAGGAACTGGCGAGAAGGGAGGAGAGCCAGTTGCAGGGGAAGGGAAGGGGGGGGGGAGGGGGGAGTAGAGGGAGGGGGGGGGGAGGGGATGGGGGGGATCTTGAGGGTAGGATCTTGGAATGTAAATGGTCTCAACAGCCCCGGGAAGAGAAGTATTATCTTCCGAGAATTACGCAGGCTGGAGTGGGATATAGTAATGTTACAAGAGACACATATACAAAAAAAGGATGAAAAATTGCTAAGGAACCGGGTACTAGGTGAGGGGTACCTATACGCGAACCCTAAAGGGGGGAAAACAGGGGGGTTGGCAATTTATATTAAGGACAATCTGCAATTTATCAAGGAACAAGAATTCAGGGGGAGGGAAGGTAGATGCCTGGCAATCAAAGGATCAATTAAAGGGCACCCAATTACACTCATAAATATCTATGCACCAAACGAGGGACAAGGGGAATTTTTTGAAACACTACGTACAAGTCTGATACCTTTTGTTGGGGGTCAAATACTGCTGGGGGGTGACTTAAATTTTCCTGCAGCGGGGCTTGACCACTCAACAGGAAAAGAACAAGGGGCGAAATACACAAGAGGGAAACTGACTAAGCTAATGAGGGAATTAGACTTGCTAGATTTTTGGAGATTGCAACATCCAGGACAAAAAACTTACACGCATTACTCACATGCACAGAAGACATATGGCAGGATAGATGCGATATGGGGCAGCCGTTCTCTATGGGGAGTTCTCAGAGGGTCTGAAATTGATACTATACACGCCTCAGATCATGCACCAGTGTGGGTTATGGTGGGAGGATTGGGTAAGGAAAGAGAGGGAAGAGTATGGAGGCTTAACGAGTCATTGATTGACACAGAGGAAAATTGTAAGGAAGTTAAGGACATAATCAAGGAATATCTGAAGTTTAATGATACCACAGAAGTGACAGACGGGATCTTATGGGATGCCCTTAAAACTGTTGTGAGGGGGCATTTGATTAAAAAAGGGGCGCAAAGGAAGAGGGAACAAGGGATAAGGGAAATGAAAATACGTCAAAGGTTGGCAGAGTGTGAAGCGCTCCACCAGGCAGAGGGGAGTTATCAAGTATTTAAGGACCTATTGGCTTGTAGAGCTGAACTGCAAAAGTTACAAATTGGGAAGATGGAATTTCAACGGAAACTAGTAAAACAAAAATTCTTTGAATATAGCAATAAGGCGGGTAGTATGTTAGCCCGGAAATTACGCTGCAGACAGGTACAAAATACGATATCCAAACTAAAAAGGGGAGGAGGAAACATGGTGCATCAGGATAGGGATATCAAGGCCGAATTTGTGAAATATTATATGAAACTGTACTCGAAGGAGGAGGGAGCAACACTAGAGGAGAAGCGGAATTACATAAGGGATCTAGACTTAAATAGAATAACGGAGACTCAAAGGGTGAATCTAGAAGCCCCAATATCACTGGAGGAAGTGTTAGGAGTCATTAAAGGATTAAAAGGGGGGAAAGCGCCGGGAATGGATGGATACACGGGGAAATATTATAAAGTATTTCGACATGAATTAGCTCCTCTGCTGACAAGAGTGGGTAATGCGAGCTTTAGAGGGGAAGAGATGCCTATAAGTATGCATGCAGCGGGGATTACAGTACTGCTCAAGCCTGGGAGAGACCCCACTCTATGCGGATCCTACAGGCCAATATCCCTGCTGAATATAGATGTCAAGATTTTGGCCAAGGTGATAGCGGAGCGTCTAGGCAAGCTTTTACCATTCTTGATACATGAAGATCAAGCGGGGTTTGTGCCACATAGGCAAGTAGCGGATAATATTCGCAGAACTTTAAATATTAAGTGGGGAGCCCAGAGGAGAGGGGACTCCCTGACCCTTTTAGCGATCGATGCAGAGAAAGCATTCGATAGAGTGGACTGGGAGTTTCTATGGGAGAGTATGGCACAGATGGGGATGGGGAAAAACCTTATAGGCTGGTTGCAGAAATTATATACACGCCCGGTGGCAAAGATTAAAATCAATGGGGGATACTCTGATCATTTTGATATTCAACGAGGAACTAGGCAGGGGTGCCCACTTTCCCCATTATTATTTGCGATTGCCATAGAGCCATTTGCCCAGAGGATCCGCTCGCTCCAAGAGATACGGGGGGTTAGGATGGGGGGTAAGGAGCACAAGATTGCATTATTTGCGGATGATATTCTATTTTACATCTCATCCCCTATGACGACAATGCCTACTCTGATTAAGGAGATGAAGCATTATGGATGGGTATCAGGTTTTAAGGTGAACTATGATAAGTCAGAGGTGATGGGGGTCACTATACCAGAAGGGGAGGAAGAAAGAATAAAAGAAGGGTTTAAATTTAAAGTAGCTAAAGATAGCTTTAGGTATCTAGGGATACAGATCCCGCGGAACCTCACCAAATTATACCAACTAAATTATATACCCTTATTAAAAGAAGTGAGAGGGGATATGACAAAGTGGCAAAAGGGGTGGCTTTCATGGTGGGGTCGTATTGCATCAGTAAAGATGAATATTCTCCCCCGGCTTCTATTTTTGTTCCAAACACTACCAATCCCAGTACCTAAAAGGGAGCTCATGAAGCTGCAAAAGGATATAGGAACATTTATTTGGGGGGGAGCACCGGCAAGGTTAGCACGGACAATAATGTGGGGCACACCGGACCAAGGAGGGAGGGGGATACCAAACATCCTATGGTACTATTGGGCATCACAGCTTAAACAAATTGCGGTATGGGGAAAGGTGGATTTATCATCAATAACAAAATTAGAACAGATTTTTGTCCAAGAAGGGGCATTAGAGGGATTGTTATGGGCCCAGATTCCGGAAAATACATATAGGGGACTCACCCTGAACCCCTTCGTATCGCATCTCTTAGTATTATGGGGTACTTTAAAATATAGGCTGAGAGGATCTAGGACCAAGTCCACATTTGCTTGGATCACACAGGATCCAGGCTTCCCTGCTGGGACTCAGGGTGGAGTATTTAAAACATGGTTCCATAAGGGACTGATTAGATTTCGAGACCTACTGACAGATGAGGGAATTAAACCCTTTACGGAATTACAGGAAGCTTATGAATTACCACCATCTGATATCTATGCGTATCTACAAGTAAAGCACTATGTAATTTCCGCAAGGTGGATTAAAGATAAATTAGTAGAAAAGGAAAAAATGGAGGATACATGGGGGAAGATTGATTTATGGGGAAGGGGAATTTCCAGATTATATGATCATATACGAGGGTCACAATTTATAAAACATAAGTACATGCAGGCCTGGGAGAGGGATCTGAAACAGGAATTCACCGATTTGGAGTGGGGAAGAATGTGCAAAGAGATTAAAAAAGCTTCAGTTTGTGTATTACTGAAAGAAAATGCATATAAAGTATTAAGTAGATGGTACTATACGCCAGAGAGAATAAAGGTAATGTTCCCAGATGCCTCAGATATATGTTGGCGATGTAAGGAGGAAAAAGGTACTTTCTATCATATATGGTGGGAATGTGTACACATACAGAAATTTTGGGAGGGAGTTACGGGTATGTTGACAGAGGCTTTGGACACTCTCTTCCCAAAGGACCCAAAATGGTGCTTACTAGGGTGGGGGAACCAGAAAGGAGTGAAATGGGGACAAAGGATTAAGAGGTTAAGCCTAGCGGCTGCAAAATCTGTAATAGCGGCATTCTGGAAACAAGATAAAGGGCCCACTTTACATAACTGGATTGGGAAGGTTGAGAACCTAATGGTGATGGAGGAGTTGACGGATAAAAGGAGGGGTAGGTTTAATGCACAGGCTAAGGAATGGGAACAACTTGATCGAATAGTGGGGAAAGAAATGTATGGGGGGGGGGAATAAGGAGGGGTTCTCGGGAATTGAAGGGACTAAGGAAATGAGAATGGGGGGGAGGGGGGGAATGGGAGGGGGGGGGGGAAATGGAGGAGACTTTGGAGGGGACAGTTTATACTGTATATATGTTTGTATTTTGAGGTTTAGAAAAGGGAATGAATGTTGTTACCAGAATTTAGGATGAAACACTACAATGTAACTTGTATAAGGTATGATTAATAAAAATTTATTAAATTAAAAAAAAAAAAAACACGTGGAGGGGCATTTTCAAAAAGGACGTCCAAGTTGCAATTTGGACGTCCTTGCAAAACAGCGAAAGCCAGGGTCGGAGAAACCCGTATTTTCGAAACAAGATGGACGCCCATCTTTCATTTTGAAAATACCATCAGGGATGTCCAAATCCTTAAATTTGGACATCCCTAGATTTGGACGGCCCTAGACATGGATGCTTCTGACTTTCGGTGGAAGACTGGCCTAGTGGTTAGAGTGGTGGACTTTGGTCCTGGGGAACTGGGTTCGATTCCCACTGCAGGCACAGGCAGCTCCTTGTGACTCTGGGCAAGTCACTTAACCCTCCATTGCCCCAGGTACAAATAAGTACCTAAGCCGCATTGAGCCTGCCATGAGTGGGAAAGCGCGGGGTACAAATAAAAAAAAAAAAGACGTCCATGTCAAAAACGGCCAAATACAAGCCATTTGGTCATGGGAGGAGCCAGCATTTCTAGTGCACTGGTCCCCCTGACATGCCAAGACACCAGCCAGGCACCCTACGGGGCACTGCAGTGGACTTCATAAATTGCTCCCAGGTACATAGCTCCCTTACCTTGTGAGCTGAGCCCCCAAAAACCCACTACCCACAACCTTACACCACTACCATAGCCCTTATGGGTGAAGGGGGGCACCTAGATGTGGGTATACTGGGTTTTTGGTAGGTTTTGGAGGGCTCACTGTTTCCTCCACAAATGTAACAGGCAGGGAGGGTGGGCCTGGGTCCGCCTGTTTGAAGTGCACTGCAGTACCCACTAAAACTGCTCCAGGGACCTGCATGCGCTGTCACGGACCTGAGTATGACATCTGAGGCTGGCATAGAGGCTGGCACCACATATTTTTAAAGATGTTTTTTGATGGTGTGAGAGGGTTAGCGACCACTGGGGGAGTAACGGGAGGTCATCCCCAATTCTCTCCGGTGGTCATCTGGTCATTTCGGGCACCTTTTTGTGCCTTAGTCGTAATAAAAATAGGTCCGGGTGAAAACGTCCAAGTGTCCGTCAAGGACGTCCCTGGTTTTTTTTGATTATGGGTCAAGGACATCCAAGTGTTAGGCACGCCCAAGTCCCGCCTTCCCTACACCTCCGACATGCCCCCTTGAACTTTGGACGTCCGTGCGACGGAGTGCAGTTGGAGACGTACTAAATCGGGTTTCGATTATATCGATTTTGGACGTCCCTGGAAGAAAGACGTCCATCTTCCAATTTATGTCGAAAGATGGATATCCTTCTCTTTCGAAAATGAGCCCCATAGTAAAAAAAGCTTTTAGGTATATTAAAAGCAGGAAGTCGGCAAAAGAATTGGTTGGACCGCTAGATGACCGAGGGGTAAAAGGAGCGATCAGGGAAGACAAAGCCATAGTGGAGAGAATAAATGTATTCTTTGCTTTGGTCTTCACCAAGAAAGATTTGGGAGAGAATCCAGTGGCAGAAATAGTATTCAAAGCTGACGAGTCAGAGAAACTGAATGAAATCTCTATAAATCTGGAGGATGTAATGGGGCAATTTGAAGAGTAGCAAATCTCCTGGACCAGATGGTATCCAACCCAGAGTACTGATAGAATTGAAAAATGAACTTGCGGAACTATTTTAAAGATTTATCTTTAAAATCGAGCGTGGTACCAGAAGATTGGAGGGTGGCCAATGTAACGCCAATGTTTTAAAAAGGTTCCAGAGGAGATCTTGGAAATTATAGACCAGTGAGCCTGATGTCGGTGCCGGGCAAAATGGTAGAGACTATTATAAAGAACTAAGTTACAGAGCATATTCAAAAGTATGGATTAATGAGACAAAGCCAACATGGATTTTGTGAAGGGAAATCTTGCCTCACCAATCTATTACATTTCTTTGAAGGGGTGAACAAACATGTGGATAAAAGTGAGCCGTTTTTGTGTGTGTGTATCTGGATTTTCAAACGGCATTTGACAAAATAACTCATGAAAGACTCCAGAGGAAATTGGAGAGTCGTGGGATAGGAGGTAGTATCCTATTGTGGATTAAAAACTGGTTAAAAGATAGAAAAGAGAGTAGGGTTAAATTAATAATATTCTCAATGGAGAAGGGTAGTTAGTGGGGTTCCCCAGGGGGCTATGCTGGGACTGCTGCTTTTTAACATATTTATAAATGACCTAGAGATGGGAGTAACTAGTGAGGTAATTAAATTTGCTGACGACAGAAAGTTATTCAAAGTTGTTAAATCACAAGAGGATTGTGAAAAATTACAAGAGGACTTTACGACACTGGGCATCTAAATGGCAGGTGACATTTAATGTGAACAAGTGCAAAGTGATGCATGTGGGAAAGTGGAACCCAAATTATAGCTACGTAATGCAAGGTTCCACGTTAGGAGTCACCGACCAAGAAAGGGATCTAGGTGTTATCATTGATACGTTGAAACCTTCTGCTCAGTGTGCTGTGGTGGCTAAGAAAGCAAATAGAATGTTAGGTATTATTAGGAATGGAACGGAAAACAAAAATGAGGACGTTATAATGCTTTTGTCTGAAAAAAGATATAGTGAAATTAGAAAAGGGGCGACAAAAATGATAATGGAGATGGGACGACTTCCCTTTAAGGAAAGGCTCAAGCGGCTAGGGCTCTTCAGCTTGGAGAAAAGGCGGCTGAGGGGAGATATGATAGAGGTCTATAAAATGAGTGCAGTGCAAAGGGTAGATGTGAAGCATCTGTTTACTCTTTCCAAAAATACTAGGACTAGGGGGCATGAGATGAAGCTACAATGTAGTAAATTTAAAACGAATCGGAGAAAATTTTTCTTCACTCAACGTGTAATTTAACTCTGGAATTTGTTGCCAGAGAATGTGGTAAACGCAGCTAGCTTAGCGGGGTTTTAAAAAGGTTTTGACGGCTTCCTAAAGGAAAAGTCCATGGACCATTATTAAAATGGGGAAAATCCACTGTTTATTTCTGTGATAAGATGTTTTGTACTTTTTTGGGATCTTGCCAGGTATTTGTGACCTGGATTGGGTTTGATGGACCTTTGGTCTGTCCCAGTATGGCAATACCTATAAGTACATATCATCTTTTTTGTTTTTATTTTTATTTATTACATTAAAAGACTGAAATCAAGTTAAATCTGTACCCCTTCCCACCTTTCTCAGCCTGTCCAATGAAATGGTATGGTTCAGTGAATCATAGGCTGCAGAAATATCAAAGTTTACTGATAAACCGGGCCCACATATGTCCAAACACTGAGGCATTTCTTTCGACAAAGGCACCAGAACTATTTCTGTACTGTACCTTGGATGAAAGGCTGATTGACCTGGATTAAACGTTTTTACTTTTTCTAAATAATTTTGCAACTGTACACTTACACAAGACTCTACCATTTTCCCCAATAATGGAAGATACGAAATTGGCCTATAACTACTCACCGGAATCACTGACAAAGTAGGCAGGCAACTTCAAAATCGGTCTTACTAACACCCACTTAAGTGCACTCGCCAGATGATAAAGATTTTAAATGCTTCACAGAAATGAAAAGCAATCAGTTGGCAGTGCTCAAAACATTCATGCAGGGCACAGATCTGCAGGATTCCTACTTCTGGATTTTATCCACAAAAAAAAGATGCCAAATCCAGACCCAAGGGTAGAGAATCAGTTGAACTCATCAAGTCCTCCACGGGATTCCCACCTCTGGATTTTATCCACACAGAAAAAAAAAGGTGCCCAATCCTGACCCGAGGGTAGGGCATCAGTTGAACTCATCAAGTCCTGAGCCTTCCCTCGGTTCTTTGATCGTCTGAAACAAGTTTGTAGTCGCATTAAGAGCGGTCAGAATTCAGTCTACATAATAATGGCTCGTATTTCTTTACCCTGATGAGGACAGAAAGAAATGTTGGGAAGATAAGAGTAAGGGTCTGGACCTCAGGTCCCATTGTCCTACCAGGGCTGGCATTAGAGGTATGTATACAGGGCAGTTAACCAGGGATCCTTTGTTATAGGGGAGTCCATCAAATCTGAAGGTAATACAGCCTATTGGTGGGTTTTGGGGACTCCTGCCACATTTCTCGCCTGGGATCCAGCAGGTTTAACATGGGCGCTGTACCCCACTTAACCTATTAGTGGTAACTTGTACTGCAGCACAGGAAGGGTATGGGAAAGTTACAGCATGAGTTCTACAGTATATTCCTTTTTAGACATTTCAATTCAGATCTGAAGCATGTTTGCTTGTTTTTCTGTTTTGCATCCTTAAGTCTGTTTTACATGTATGTGCTTGTCAGCTTGTGGATATGCACGTGGGTATGTATGAGTACAAATATATGCAAACACTTCTCTGTATGCATTCCTGCACAGGCAAGGTATTGTCTTTCCTGTGCTGTAGTCGGACACCTTTTTTCATTCTGCTGTTACTAGGGCGATAAGGGAGACAAGAGGAGGAAGGGAACAACTGATTGGTCTTTTCTAGTGACTGAGGTATTGAATCCTGTCATTTGGTGGCCTGATACCAATATCTTCTCTGACCAGCAGTAAAGAATGTGATATAGCCCCTTCTGCCATTTCCCCCTGGCAGTACCCTCCACTTCCTGCCAGCTTTGATGATAATTAACCTGTTCCTTTCCTCATCTCAGTGAAAAGCTATATTTGAACCTTCATTAACCCCCACACCTGTCTTCAACTCAGCAGATGCCACTTCATTATAAGGCAGTATCTCTGTCTCATCTCCTGCCTGCCCTCTTACTATAAGGTGCTTACCTCTCTTACATGCCATGTAACCCTGGGTTTGTGTGTTCCCCTAGGCAGCTGCCTCTTCTACAGCTGATTTGAAACACATGTACAAACACTTTATAGTACTAATCAGAAGGGATAATAAAAGGGGAGGGAATCATGGATTTGATTTAACGCCTTTCTGTGGTATTACTACTACTGGTTATCATTTCTGTAACACTACTAGATGTACACATTATATGCAGGTTCTTTCTCTGTCCCTAGTGGGTTCAAAATCTAATTTTCTTTGTATCTGGGGCAATGAGATTAGAGTGGAGGAATGAACTGGGGGAGAGAATTAGTTTTGGGGAATCAAAGTGGGCAATGGGCCTTTGCTGGTTGTGGTAAAGAGGGAATGACTCTGGGGAACTGAGCCTGTAGAGGAGGAGGAAGTGAGCCCAGAAAAGATGAGAATGAGTGGATATGCCTGATCCTGGGAGTATGGTGGGGAGGGGGGGAGCCATGGGTGAGTGGTTGATCTGGGAAGGGGAAAAGAATGAAAGGTTGAGTTTGGGGGACTATGAGCCTTTTATTGGAAAGTGAGGTCAATAGAGGGGATACAAGGGAAAGGAAGGGGTAGGGAACACATTGAGAGATGACAGAATGGAGAGAGAAGGAAGAAGGGAGAGAGAGGCAGACAGAGGGGTAATAATAATAAATAATAATAAAACTTTATTTTTAGCCCACTGTATCTGACACAATCCAAGAGAAGAGGAGATAGGGGGGAGAGGGGAAACTCGGGCATCACATACTACTACTACTACTTAGTATTTCTATAGCGCTGCCAGGGTTACGCAGCGCTGTACAAGTTTAAACATGGGGAAGGACCATCCCTGCTCAAAAGAGCTTACAATCTAAAGGTTACAAACTATGTAGTCAGTGTAGGTATCATGAGTGGGGAAGGCGGTTATGCGCCAAAAGCAAGGGAGAAGAGATGGGCTTTGAGTAAGGACTTGAAGATGGGCAGGGAGGGCGCATGACGTATGGGCTCGGGAAGGCTGTTCCAGGCATATGGTGATGCGAGGCAGAAGGGGCGGAGTCTGGAGTTAGCGGTGGTGGAGAAGGGTACAGATAGGATTGATTTGTCCTGAGAGCGGAGGTTACGGGTGGGAACATACGGGGAGAGGAGGGTAGAGAGGTAATGGGGGGCTGCAGATTTGAAGGTTAAAAGGAGAAGCTTGAACTGTATACGGTAGCGGATCGGGAGCCAGTGAAGTGACTTGAGGAGAGGGGTGATATAAGAGTATCGGTTCACGCGGTAGATAAGACGTGCGGCAGAATTTTGGACAGATTGATGGGGGGATAGATGGTTAAGCGGGAGGCCAGTGAGAAGAAGGTTGCAATAGTCAAGACGAGAGGTGACGAGCAAGTGGATGAGGGTTCGGGTGGTCTGTTCAGAGAGGAATGGGCGAATTTTGCTAATATTATAGAGGAAGAAGCGACAGGTCTTAGCTGTCTGCTGGATATGGGCAGAGGGAGGAGTCGAAGATGACTCCGAGATTGCGGGCTGAAGCGACGGGGAGGATGAGGGCGTTGTCAACAGAGACAGAAAGTGGGGGAAGAGGAGAAGAGGGTTTGGGTGGAAAGACAAGGAGCTCAGTCTTTGCCATGTTCAGTTTCAGATGCCGGTTGGACATCCAGGCAGCGATGTCTGAAAGGCAGGCCGAAACTTTCGCCTGGGTTTCGACCGTGATGTCGGGAGTGGAGAGATAAAGCTAGGTGTCATCAGCATAGAGATGGTACTGGAAACCATGTGATGAGATCAGCGAGCCCAGGGAAGAGATGTAGATCGAGAAAAGAAGTGGTCCAAGGACAGAACCTTGAGGAACCCCAACAGAGAGCGGGATGGGGTGGAAGAAGAGCCATAGAATATACTCTGAAGGTGCGATGGGAAAGATACGAAGAGAACCAGAAGAGGACGGAGCCCTGGAACCCGAATGAGGACAGTGTGTCAAGAAGTAAATTATGATTGACGGTGTCAAAGGCGGCAGATAGGTCGAGGAGGATGAGGATGGAATAGTGACCTTTGGATTTGGCAAAGAACAAGTCATTACAGACTAGAGAGTGCTGTTTCTGTCGAGTGCAGTGGGCGAAAGCCGGATTGGAGCGGATCGAGGACGGCCTGAGAAGAGAGGAAATCAAGGCAGCGGCTGTGGACAGCGCGTTCAAGTAATTTGGAGAGGAAGGGTAGAAGAGAGATGGGACGGTAGTTGGAGGGACAGGTGGGGTCTAGTGATGTTTTTTTGAGAAGTGGTGTGACTACAGCGTGCTTGAAGGTGTCAGGGACAGTAGCAGTGGAGAGAGAGAGGTTGAGAATGTGACAGATTGAGGGGTTGACTGTAGGAGAGATGTTGTTAAGCAGATTGGTGGGAATGGGATCAGAGGAACAGGTGGTGCACTTAGAGGAAGAGAGAAGGTGAGCAGTTTCCTCTTCAGTGATCTCAGGGAAGAAGGAGGAGGAGGCCAGGCTAGGTTGGTTGGGGGAGTGGGTTAAGAAGTCACAGGGAGGAGAAGGCTTGGAAGTGAATTCAAGGTTTATCTTCTGCACCTTATCGCGGAAGTAGTCAGCTAGTGTTTGAGGAGAGAGTGAGGGGGGGTGGGAGCAGAGGGCACTTTAAGTAGGAAGTTGAGGGTGGCGAAGAGGCGACGAGGGTTGGAGCCAAGAGAATTAGTTAATTGAGAATAATATTCCTGTTTGGCAAGGAATAGGGAGGACTGGAAGGAGGATAGCATGAATTTGTAATGGGTGAAGTCTGACAGGGTGCGAGATTTCCTCCAGAGTCGTTCAGCAGATCGGGTGCAGGAGCGAAGGTAACCTCACTCGCCTACCACATTCCCAATCCACTCAGTCACAAATGTCCATTCCCATCCACTCACTCAAATACCCACCACATGCATATATACATAAAAAAAGCACTGTATCCAGTCACTGAAAGACATCACGCCCAAATACTAACCACACAGTCATGCACTCACATTTACTCAAGTCACACACGCATTTGCAGTCACTCAGGCACATGTACACAAAATTCCAAACCATGTACTTCAAATATCCTCACTCATTTAAAAAAAAGCACACTATACATAGTCACATCCAAACACTATCCAAGCAGTCACAACCCTCCCACCCAAAATCACCCAGATTCACTTCTACACATACTCCCTTGTATTCCCTTAGACACATGCCCAACTATACACTTGTAGACATGTTCTCACCCTTTACCCCATAGCTCCCAACTCCAATCTAACCTCCAACCTACCCTGAAGCAGGACTTTTGGGTGGTACCGTTTTGGTGCCGCCATATTCGCACCACTGTTACGTTGCTGGACTTTGGATACAGGATTTTTGGGCACTGGAAATTTGGACACTCAAACAGCTGTGCCAAAAAGTTCTCTACTTTTCTCCTTTCTCCCATGCACTGATGTCCGGTACTCATGGGGAGCAGGGACCGGGCCTGCTTGCTTCTGTAGCCAGGGGCCCTGGGGCAGAAGGGAAATGTGGACTTCCCTAAATGGTGCCTTTGAAAGAGGACAGAATAGGTTTCCTGAACAACCAATCCTCCCTTACAGACACCACCTGGGGCAGCCCACATATACCTTCTGCCCAAGGATCCCCAGCTGCAGAGGCGAGCAGGCACGATCCCTGCTCACCATGAACACTGGAGGTCAATGCATGGGAGAGAGGAAGGAAGTAGAGGACATTTTGCAACTTCATAGGCATAATTTACCTACTTCATTTGGCGAGGGGGGGGGAGCAAGAGATAGGTAGTAGAAGAGGGAAAATTTTCTCCCCCTCAGATGGGCATTGATTAGCTTTCTCCCTCCCCTCCTTCTCTTTTGTTTTCATCTTTTCCCTGCGTTTCCCTTGATTCCACCTATACTCTTCAATTTGCATTTCTCCTGCCCTCCTGCACGTATCCCTCAATTCTCACCTTTCCACACACGTTTGTTCTCCCCAGCACTTCATAATTCCCTCATCCTTCACCTCTTTCCACCTCCCTCCCTCCTTGCATCTCTCCTCCATACCACACTCTTCCTTCTTTCTACTTTGGCTCTTCCCACATCTTTCCTCCCTAACCCTCTCTCAGTAATTCTTACTCCCCTCTCATCTTTCTCCTTTCTCCATCCTCACCCTCCCTGTACTCTTGATTTTTTCTTTTTCTCTCTAACCATTACCTCTTTCCTTCTCACTTCTCACAACCCACCTCCTATCTCTCCCATCTCCCCAGCACATACTCGCTCTCTTTCTCCTTTCCCTTTTTCCTCCTGGCACTCTCTCACCCTCCAACCCACACACTCTCTCCATCTTTCTCTTTCCTTCTCCACCTCCTGGTACTCTTCCTCAGCAGCATCGGAACATCTTTTTACTTGAGAGCGTCAAACAAACCAAGCTGTCCCTGCCCCCCCCCCCCCCCCCAATGCTTGATACTATGTGGAGCAAAAAATTGGCAGGGCCATGGTCCCTGTGACCAGTGGTGACTGGAGCCGGGAGCCGGTTAAATTTATTGGCATCTTGCGAGCTGGTTGTTGCGAGCCGGCTTGCCTCTCTTCCCCACCCCGCGAGCTGCAGGCTTCCCCGCTCCGTAGGTCGTCCATCATCTCCTGTCTGCCCTCAGCTCCCCGATAGCCCTCGTTTCCTTCTTGCCGCCGCCCTGCCTTTAAATATTGTATTTTTCCTCGAGTCGCAGCGTCAGCATTGAAAGCAGCAGGCTCAGCTCGGCTCCAGCCTTCCCTCGCATGGTTCTGCCCTCTTCTGATGTATTTCCTGTTTCCGCGAGGGCGGAACCATGCGAGGGAAGGCTGGAGCTGAGCCTGCTGCTTTCAATGCCAGCGCCGCGACTCGAGGAAAAATACAATATTTAAAGGCAGGGCGGCGGCAGGAAGGAAACAAGGGCTATCGGGGAGGTGAGGGCAGACAGGAGATGATGGATGACCTGCGGAGCGGGGGATCGGGAATCGGAGGGGGGGGCTGGAAGAAGGCAGGAAATGTCTGGCGAGTAGAGGAGGGGCTAGAAGGGAGATGGTTGACATGGGCTGCTGGGGGGGAGGGCAGGGGGGAGAAGAGGGTTGCTGGACATGGGGAGATGGAAGGGATGGCAGGGGGAGAGGAGGGTTGCTGGACATGGGTGGATGGAGGGGAGAGGAGAGAGAAGAAATGCTGGACATGGATGGAGGGGAGGGAAGAGTGAGGAAGGAGATGAGGGAAAAGGAAGAGAGGAGAAAAACTGCACATGAATGAAGAAAATAGGCAGAAGATGGATCCACTGGACAGTCAAGTCTGCGGAGGACCCAGCTTTTACTTACGGATGTAGGGCAAGAAATGAAGAAGAAAGGCGGAAAGTAAAGAAATAAATGGAAAGGAAGCCCTGGAAACGGAGTTAAGAGGACATATAGCAGCAGAATCGGATACTGGGCCAGCATGATCAGAAAAACAAAGTCACCAGATAACAAAGGTAGAAAAAAATCATTTTATTTTCATTATAGTGTTTGGAATATGTCCACTTTGAGAACCAGGTGCTCAACATTAAAAGTTTATATTTATTTACTTATTTGTGGCATTTTATCCCACTTTAAACATGAATTAAATTGGAACCTGGGATCATTTTAAATTTTTTTTCATGGAGTAATGCATTGCACCCCCCCCCCCCCAGGCTCACTCCCCGGCTATAGCCAGCTCTGCAATTTGGGGAGGGGGGGGGGCGCAGAGGTGGACCGGGGAGAAAGCCTGTTGTTAAACATTTACCAGCACACCACTGCCTGTGACCTATCTTATTCCACTACCTATGCACTCCCTCTCACCCCCTTCCCCAACACATTTCCATTCTCTCTCCACTGCCAGATACTGTGTGAAGTAACACAAAACCCTGCAAATAGACACAGAAGCTTACTATACTATACCAGCACTAAGTCCAAGAACTCAGCCCTGCCTATGATAAGTCTGCAGTATACCTCCATTTGGGAAAAGAGGACAAGGCAGACTGCTACAGATTCCTACACACAACCTACATGTTAACAGAATCTCTCACCTCAGTTACACATGGAAAAGGCCCAAGACTCTTACAGAAGAAAGAGAAATGCATTTCCTCCAGAACAAAATATAAGTAATGCACATTTTCAGAGGCAACATAATTTATTTTAATTAAAACATTAATATTTGTACCTCTGTCTGGTCATTTTATTTTTCCAGTTAGGTTGGTCTTGGTCTCTCTTTACCACTTCCCCTTATTTTTGCTTAAGTCCTTCTGCAGGATCTCACATCCATTTTCTTTTTTTTTTCACCCCTCCATCTTCTTCCTTTCGTCTCTCTCTAAGACCAATCCTTCTCCTTCAGGTTTTTTCACCTTTTTCTTATCAGCTTTTTAAATCTATTTTCAGTTAGATTTTATTACTCCTTTTTCTACTCCAGCCCTGTATCCCTCCAATTCATATCCTTATTTCTCTAGTTCTTCCATTTCCACTTGTCTCTCATTCCCATTTTTCAGCAAACTTCTCCCAGTTCCCAGGCCCAGCATCAAATAGCAGCTCCTTTCTCCCAAAGCCCAGTCCCAGGATTGGCCTCCATCTCCTCTCTCTCCTTTCCATGCCCTCAACCCTTATAGCCCAATATCCTTCCTTCTCTCTCCACCCTCCTCTCTTGTTGCCAAACATCTTCCCACTCCCCCCCCCCCCCATATTTGTATCCTAGCATCTTTCCCCCTATCTTCTTCCCCCTATGAACTTTGTGGCAACACCAAAACATGTGTCCTAGATTCCCTGTGATGTTAAAACATTTGAGACAATCAGAGGAGTTCACATCCTGCTCTAAATGCTCTGACTGGAGAAAAGTAAGCTCTATGGAACATTCGGAACAAACATTCCCTATAGTCAGGTCTCCCCAATATATTTGGGATTCTGGGATCAATCTTCCCTTTGTCAATATTTCTACATTCAATCCTCAGCTCCTCAAAATGAGCAGTCAGATCCCCGTATGTATTTGCTGAAGGAGGGTTAGGATTTTCGCTATGTAAAATCTCCTATAACCTCCATGGAATTTCAGCAGTCAAGGCCCCTGAGTTTAATGAAGGAACTTAATGAGGCAGTTGCCGTATAAACTCTAAGAACCCGATATTCAGACTGTCATTGAATAACCAGTTTATTTTTGGCTGGTTCAAATTTAACTGGCCAAGCCAATATAATATTCTGGCAAGAGATCTACCACAATGAATGGACAACAAAGGCAAACACAAACCAATTCCTCCTAGAATGGGACGATAGATGTAAATTAATATTAGACAAGATAGCCCCAATTCAAACCAGAACCTCACGCAGAAAAAACTCAATACTATGGTTCAATGAAGAACTGAAAAAACTCAAAACACAAGTTAGAAGACTAGAACGAGCGTAGAATAAAAAGAAAGATAACTCCACACTTAATGCCTGGAAACAACTCCAAAGAAAATATAAATATACCATAAGACGAACCAAAAGATTATTTTACAAAACTGAAATTGGACCTAACTACAAAGACACACATAAACTCTTCCAACTTGTGAACAAACTACTAGACATCACACCAATCACAACCAACAGTAAAGACACACCAGGAGCAGACGATCTCGCGAGATACTTCAATGAGAAAATTGTACAATTACGACTAAAAATACCTGCCAGTACCACCGAATACGCCATACTCCTTGATTGCCTAGATCCAGACCCTGGTATATACCCAGCAGACAGAACCTGGACCAACTTTGAGATATTAACAGAAGATCTCATCTCCCAAACGCTCAAAAGATTCGCCAAATCTCATTGCAAATTAGACATATGTCCAAACAACCTTATGGCAATTGCCCCTCAACAATTTATAACAGACCTAACGAATCACTTGAACTTTATGCTACAAAATGGACTCTTCCCGAAGGAAAAAGGAAATATCCTACTCACCCCCATACCCAAAGACACAAAGAAAAGTGCTAGTGAATTATCCAACTACAGACCAGTAGCATCCATCCCCCTAATAACCAAACTAACAGAAGGGATGGTGACCAGACAACTCACAAACTATTTAAACAAATTCTCAATACTACACGACTCCCAATCAGGATTCCGATCTAACCACAGTACTGAAACAGTACTAGTAACTCTCATGACTAAATGCAAACAAACGATAGCCACTGGCAAGAACATACTACTTCTGCAATTTGACATGTCTAGTGCCTTCGATATGGTCGATCATGGAATTCTACTACACATCCTCGAGTACTTCGGAATAGGAGGTAACGTTCTTAACTGGTTCAAGGGGTTCCTAACCACACGCTCATATCAAGTGATACCTAACTCAATCACATCAGCCACATGGACACCTGAATGCGGAGTTCCACAGGGATCCCCCCTCTCACCAACCTTATTCAACTTAATGATGATACCGTTGGCCAAACTACTATCAAATCAAAACCTTAACCCATACATATACGCAGACGACGTAACGATTTACATCCCATTCAAACAAGATCTAAACAAAATTTCAAATGACATCAACCAAAGTCGACATATCATGCACTCATGGGCGGATGTATTTCAGTTGAAACTCAACGCAGAAAAAACCCAATGCCTAATACTCACATCTCAACACAACATGAACAAATTCACCACCATTAACACACCAAAACTGAACCTCCCAATTTCGGACACCCTAAAAATTCTTGGAGTTACTATTGATCGACAGCTGACACTCGAGAGTCACGTGAAAAACACAACCAAAAAGATGTTCTACTCAATGTGGAAATTAAAAAGAGTAAGACCTTACTTCCCAAGGACCGTTTTTCGCAACCTGGTACAATCAATGGTTCTCAGTCATCTGGACTACTGCAATGCACTCTACGCTGGCTGCAAAGAGTATATAATCAAGAAACTTCAGATAGCCCAGAACACTGCAGCTAGACTCATATTCGGTAAAACAAAATATGAAAGCGCCAAACCCCTACGAGAAAAGTTACAATGGCTCCCACTCAAAGAACGCATCACGTTCAAAATATGCACTCTAGTTCACAAAATCATCCACGGTGACGCTCCAGCCTACATGACAGATCTGATAGACCTACTACCCAGGAATGCTAAAAAATCATCCCGCACATTCCTTAATCTTCACTTCCCTAATTGTAAAGGTCTAAAATGCAAACTAATACATGCGTCAACCTTTTCCTACTTGAGTACACAATTCTGGAACGCATTACCACGCAACTTTAAAACGGTCTATGAACTGACTAACTTCCGCAAACTACTGAAGACCCACCTCTTTGATAGAACATACCACAATGATTAACACATGAACTCTTCCACATGGAACCAGAACTGTCCTACTCTATTACTTGCTAAGATATTATCATGTTTTATTATTATTATTATTACCTAACCCTTACATCCTTTTGCTATACTAAATGTATTTTTTCAGACAGATTTCCACAGCTCATGATGTATTGTAAGCCACATTGAGCCTGCAAAAAGGTGGGAAAATGTGGGATACAAATGCAATAAATAAATAAATAAGATATTCAGTGCTGGCCAATTAAGTTTGAACTGGCCAAAGATAGGACTAGTATGCAGGCAAATATGGCTGGCAAAGTTACGTAGAAAATTGGCAGATAGTCAGTTACATCACGCAATATAACTGGCTAACTGCTAACCACAAATTTTCAGCGGGTTGTGTCTGGCCATATCCAGCTGAAAAATTGTGAATAGCCAGTTACAGGGCATTTAACCGGCAGGTGCTGATCCTGGCTGGTTAATTGTTTTTGAGTATCAGTGGGGGATAAAGATATAAGCTTGCCTCCTCCTTGAACTATATGGTCCAGCAGCAAGATTTATTTTGCCCTCCAGCTGGAAAACAGAATACTTTCATATCCTGGGGGAAAATTTGCATTACCTAGCAAAAGAAGGAATCAAGAGCAATAGTCTATACCTCAAAGATTATGTAACAACCTCCATACCTCACGGAGGGTCTCAAAAGTGTACTATTCTTAAAAAACAGTGGGAGCTCACTTGTCCTGAAGTAAGTTATTCAGATGCCACAGAGAGAAATGATCCCACTCATAATTCCCAAGAGCGACTGTCGGTCTTCCCCCCATTTCTAGCTTTTAAACTAGAAATGGGGGGAAGGCCGACAGTCGCTCAAAAGCGCATGGTTCGGGAAAAGGTATCTTGCAAAGATACCTCACAAACAGGGAAGATAGGGTTTCTGGATAGTGAGGTTGCACAACAGACCGTGGTAGACCAGGTGCCCTTAAATACAACTAAAGATCAGACAAAAGATGTCAAATCAATAGTGTCAGGTACTAAGCATCATGCAAATAAGAACAACAAACATATTCTGAAATGTCTATATGCAAATGCTAGGAGTCTAAGAAATAAGATGGGAGAGTTGGAATATATTGCACTAAACGAAAAATTGGATATAATAGGCATTACTGAGACCTGGTGGAAGGAGGATAACCAGTGGGACACTGTCATACCGGGGTACAAAGTATATCGTAGTGATAGGGTGGACCGGACTGGTGGAGGGGTAGCACTGTATATTAACGAGAGCCTTGACTCAGATAGATTACAAATTCAGCAGGACACAAATCACACCTTTGAATCATTGTGGGTTGAAATTCCATGTATAAAAGGGAAAAAAACGGCGATAGGAGTGTACTACCGTCCGCCTCGCCAGGATGAGCAGGTAGACACAGAAATGATAAAAGAAATCAGAGACGCGAACAAAATGGGCAATGTGATAATAATGGGTGACTCCAATTATCCAAATATAGACTGGGTAAATGTAACATCGGGACACGCTATAGAGATACAATTCCTTGATGAAATCAAGGACAGCTTTATGGAGCAACTGGTGCAGGAGCCGAGGAGAGAAGGAAAAATTCTAGACTTGGTCCTTAGTGGAGCGCATGATCTGGTGAGGGACGTTATGGTACTGGGGCCGCTTGATAACAGTAACCATAATATGATCAGTTTTGATATCGACCTTGAAGTAACTGTACACAGAAAGTCAAATACGTTAGCGTTTAACTTTAAAAAAGGAGACTATGATAAAATGAGAAGAACGGTTACAAAAAAAACTTAGGGGGGCAACTGAGAGAGTAAAAACTGTACAACAGGCGTGGACGCTGTTCAAAAATACCATCCTGGAGGCCCAGGCCATACATATTCCGCGAATTAGAAAAGAAAGACTGAACTCCAAAAGACAGCCGGCCTGGTTGAAAAGTGAGGTGAAGGAAGCTATTAGGGCTAAAAGAAACGCCTTCAGAAAATGGAAGAAGGAACCGTCTGAAAATAACAAGAAGCAGCATAAGGAGTGTCAAAGCAAATGCAAGGCGCAGATAAAGAAGGCCAAGAGGGATTACGAAAAAAAGATAGCATTAGAGGCAAAAAAACATAGTAAAAAAAATTTTCGGTATATTAAAAGCAGGAAGCCGGCAAAAGAATCGGTTGGGCCACTGGATGACCGAGGGGTAAAAGGGGCGATCAAGGAAGACAAAGACGTAGCGGAGAGACTGAATGAATTCTTTGCTTCGGTCTTCACCGAGGAAGATTTGGGTGGGATACCGGTGTCGGAAATGGTATTTCAAGTGGACGAGTCGGAGAAACTTACTGACTTCACGGTAAACCTGGAGGACGTAATGGGGCAGTTCGGCAAACTGAAGAGTAGCAAATCTCCTGGACCGGATGGTATTCATCCTAGAGTACTGATAGAACTGAAAAATGAGCTTGCGGAGCTACTGCTAGTGATATGCAACTTATCCTTAAAATCGAGCGTGGTACCGGAAGATTGGAGGGTGGCCAATGTAACGCCCATTTTTTAAAAAGGCTCCAGGGGAGATCCGGGAAATTATAGACCGGTGAGTCTGACGTCAGTGCCGGGGAAAATGGTAGAGGCTATTATTAAAAACAAAATTACAGAGCACATCCGAGGACATGGATTACTGAGACCGAGTCAGCACGGCTTTTGTGTGGGGAAATCTTGCCTGACCAATTTACTTCAATTCTTTGAAGGAGTAAACAAACATGTGGACAAAGGGGAGCCGGTTGATATTGTGTATCTGGATTTTCAAAAGGCGTTTGACAAGGTACCTCATGAAAGGCTACAGAGGAAATTGGAGGGTCATGGGATAGGAGGAAATGTCCTATTGTGGATTAAAAACTGGTTGAAGGATAGGAAACAGAGAAATTAGAGGGTCATGGGATAGGAGGAAATGTCCTATTGTGGATTAAAAACTGGTTGAAGGATAGGAAACAGAGAGTGGGGTTAAATGGTCAGTATTCACAATGGAGAAGGGTAGTTAGCGGGGTTCCTCAGGGGTCTGTGCTAGGACTGCTGCTTTTTAATATATTTATAAATGATTTAGAGATGGGAGTAACTAGCGAGGTAATTAAATTTGCTGATGACACAAAGTTATTCAAAGTCGTTAACTCGCGACAGGATTGTGAAAAATTACAAGAGGACCTTACGAGACTGGGAGACTGGGCGGCTAAATGGCAGATGACGTTTAATGTGAGCAAGTGCAAGGTGATGCATGTGGGAAAAAAGAACCCGAATTATAGCTACGTCATGCAAGGTTCCACGTTAGGAGTTACGGACCAAGAAAGGGATCTGGGTGTCGTCGTCGATAACACACTGAAACCTTCTGCTCAGTGTGCTGCTGCGGCTAGGAAAGCGAATAGAATGTTGGGTATTATTAGGAAAGGTATGGAAAACAGGTGTGAGGATGTTATAATGCCGTTGTATCGCTCCATGGTGCGACCGCACCTTGAGTATTGTGTTCAATTCTGGTCGCCGCATCTCAAGAAAGATATAGTAGAATTGGAAAAGGTGCAGTGAAGGGCGACTAAAATGATAGCGGGGATGGGACAACTTCCCTATGAAGAAAAACTAAGGAGGCTAGGGCTATTCAGCTTGGAGAAGAGACGGCTGAGGGGAGACATGATAGAGGTATATAAAATAATGAGTGGAGTGGAACAGGTGGATGTGAAGCGTCTGTTCATGCTTTCCAAAAATACTAGGACTAGGGGGCATGCGAATAAACTACAGTGTAGTAAATTTAAAACAAATCGGAGAAATGTTTGTACGTTTGGGAAGCTTGCCAGGTGCCCTTGGCCTGGATTGGCCGCTGTCGTGGACAAGATGCTGGGCTCGATGGACCCTTGGTCTTTTCCTAGTATGGCATTACTTATGTACTTATGTACTTATATATCATCATAAATCCAATCATTTAGATGATGCAACAAGCATGGCCAGGTATATTTTTGAAACTCCGGTAGCCCCAGACCCCCCCTGTTTTCAATTTCCCACCAGGAAATCAAAGCACATATTCGGCTTCTTCCCTGCCCAACAAAATTTTAGTACCTCACGCTGTAAAATATGTAGATCTTTACGCAACAAACGGAGGGGAAGACTCTTCAAAACATAAAGTCATTTTGGAAATAAGACCATACTAATTAATGCTATTCTGCCTGATAGAGATAGTGGAAAACTTTACTAGATGCAGAGTTGTTGTTTGGTAAATTGAAGCAAGCTGGAAATATTTATCGTATATAGTTGACATTGTCAATTGAATTCCTAATTAAGTAAAAAAAAAAAAATCAGCTCAGCAGAGTGGAAAATTCCCCCTCCAATTACAACACAAGGTGTCATTCATTGATAAAGCTTCTGACATATCTATATTAATTTTAAATCCTAAGAAATCTCCAAAGTCCCATAAACTTTCCATGAGAGTTTGTAAAGAGTTTTCAGGAGTTATCAAATGTACTAATAAATGATCAGCAAAAGCTGCGATCTTAAGCATATGTGATCCGATTGCTACTCCTCTAATGTCTTGATTATTCAGAATTTCCCAGATTAGAGAATCCATCACAAGCACAAACAATGGGGTCAGGGGACAACCCTGCTTGGTACCTCTGGAAATGGAAAACAAATCTGAATATACACTAGCCCAAACCATTGTCTTTTTTTTTAATATCTTTGACACCAGTAGCACCATGTAAACATCATACTAGTACAAACAATACCTATACTGTCAAAAGCTACCCAGTACCAAGTGACAACATCACATTAACCAGCAATATAGAGACTGTGTCCTTAGGGCCCAACAAGGGCTGCCAGTGTATTTTATAATAAGAACTCCCATATAACAACCCCACTCCACCCTCCTATACTAATCTAAACCCCGCTCTCCACCTCTACAACCCACCCATCCCACAAGCTGCACCATACAACACTGGAAAAAAAGAAATGAGAAATGTTCCCCATTAGATAAAGAGGTCATATGCAGTTCCAATTCACAATATTGTCGGCAGCCTGAAGGAATGGGAGGTTGATACTGAGAAGCAGTCCAAGTTGCCATCTCATTCATCAAGTTCAGCCATGCAGCAGGCGAGGGTACCACCTGAGTTACCCAGACCTATAGGATACATTTCTTAGCCAACAGTACAGCCAGTAAAACAAATTGACATTGAGAATCCGTGAGCCCCTGTTCCCTCAAAAACAAATCATTTCCCATCAGCAGTATGCAATAAGACCATTCAAAACTCAATTGAAGCACTCACTCTAGGCCCTCAATCACAACTGACCAAAAGCCCTGCAGAACTGGGCACTCCAAAAAGGAATATAGAAGGGTGCCAACACTCACCTGCATCTAAAACATTGTGGGGTTTTCCACAGCCCCATCTGAGCCCCCTTCTGTTTGGTGATATGGACTTGGTGTAAAATCTTAAATTGTATGACCTAGAGCAAGTCATTAGGGGTGGTACCTTTGATTGCATCAAAGCAATGCTGAAGGTGTTTAATGGAGACAGTCTGGGCCATATCAGATCCCCAAGTCTGGGCAAGACAGTCCAAATGGGAAGCTCTCCTATTATCTCTACAAAATTGGTACCACTGAGAGAGCTTATTCAGCATGGGCAGCAACCTTATCCAATTAGTAAAAAAGATCATGAGGTCTTGCTGCCGCATCATGGATAAATAATAATGGCAGGCCTGTAGAAATGCAATAAAATGTTTATTAGGAAGGGCCTTTCCCCATCTGAGCTGATTAAAGGATGGAAAATGGCCATCCCCAATCAACTCTAATTCTCCTAAAAATATATTATCCCCGTCACACCAAACTCCAAAGGCAGAGGCGCCCATTCCAGCCGGGAAATTGACATTCCCACATAATGCCAAAAAGGGGTCAACACTCTGAGCTTCACCTACAGTACGCCTCCACCAGGACCAAGCTCTACTCAAGGCCCACAAGTATGTGTTACCTTTTAAAGATCCCCCTAGTTTAAAATAGTCAGTATTGCTGATTACATTAAAAGCCGAATAAGGCACACACCAGCCATTCCAAAAGTCCCCAAGGGCAAAAAAAAGCCTGGTGGGTATGGAGTTCATGGAGCCACCTCATCAACGTTGCAACATTATATATCCTGAGGTCAGGCAAGTGGACCCCACCCAAACTCCAATCCAAAATTAACTTAGAAAAACTAATAAGAGGGCATCTTCTGTACTAAATAAAAGAACCAGCAATAGACCTATAAAGCCTATCATCTTGTGGGGTGACCTACAACGGGAGCATTTGGAGAGGATACAACAGTTTTGGAAGGAGCATCATCTTAAGCAGGGCCACCTGCACAGGAAGTTAACTGGAAGATCCTTCCATCTAACACAAAGCTGTTTAACGGCTTCCAACTAGTCGCACACATTCTATTTATATAGCCACTTAAAAAAACACCAAGGAATTTAATCCCCACCACCGCCCAGGAAAGGGGAAAATTGAATATTTGAACACTTCGACAAGGGTGAGAGATGAGCAAGGTCTCCGATTTGGCAAAATTAATCTTTAGACATGCAAAGGCCCCAAACTCACAAATAATCCGCATAACTTGGGGCAGATTAACAGTTACCTGGTCTATGATCAGGAGCATGTCATCTGCAAATAGATGTATGCGGTACTCAAACTCTCCGAGCTGGACACCCAACAAATCTCCATCCTGTTGAATTTTTGCCGCCAGTGGCTCCAAAGAAAGAACAAAAAGAAGTGGAGAATAGTGGGCATCCTTGTCGCATGCCCCACCCAAATGAATCACCGGAGAAAAGAGAGTTATTAAGAATAATTTGGGCAGAGAAATTCTTATAGAGAGCCTGGATCCACTCCAAAAAGGTCCCCTGATACCAAATCTTGCCAGGACGCAGAACAGATACTTTAGGTGTTAGGTTGATTGTGAGCCCTTGGCCTAGGGCAGACCAAGCTCAAGCTATACAGAGACAATGGGCTACAAAGCCCAGCACACTCAGGGAGACCAGCGAGCACCACCAGAAAGGGAAATACACCATTCATACAGGCCACAAAGCCAAACTGGAACCCGTGTGTACAGAGACGTATGGGCCGCAAGGCCGAACTGGAAACCAAACACACAAAAGGAAAGGGAAAAAGAACAGAGAGAAGGCCCAGAGGGGACTGGCTCTTGGGCCATGCACACAGCGCCACACACAATCACCAACGAAAGGTCACCAGACCAAACACCCAGATGTAACCAGAATAAGGGAACCCATGCAGAGAGGCAACCCAAGCTGTGTCACACAGCTTAAACAAAGGAGCGGCCTACACAGGATCCAAACAAGAGCTACAGCAAGAATAGGGTAAAAGGGAAACCACACAGAAAGACAGCTAGGTAAAGAGCAATCCACAGTAGAAGCAAGCAGCAGGTAAAGGGTTGAGGCAGACTGTACAGAGAGACTGCACAAGCTACACAGCTTAGACAAGAAGCAGTACTCACAAGACCAGATACATAAGGTAAAGGGTTAGGGCAGGCTACACAGACTGCTTCAAGCTACCCAGCTCAGATGAGGAGCAGTGCTCACATGAACCAAGCAACAGATACAGCAGGTAAAGGGTTAAGGCAGGCTACTCAGAGTGACTGCTAGAAGCTACACAGCTCAGAAGGGGAGCAGTGCTCACAAGAACCAAGCAGCAGCAGATACAGCAGGAAAAGGGTTAAGAGAGACTACTCATGCAACACAACTTAGACAAGGAACAGTCCTCAACAGATACAGCAGGTAAAGAGTTAATAGGAAAACCCAAACGAAGGAAGTAAGCCCCCACAGACTCACCCAGCACATACAGCAGGAAAGGGAAAGGTGAGGCATACAGGGAAGCAGCATACACAGAGAAGCTGAACATAGCTGAACAACAGCAAAGCAGTCAGAGGGAGCTGACTCCTACAGACTCAAAGAACAAACACAGACAAAGAGAATAATGGCAACTATACAATAGGGAATTCACACTGTGCCACACACACAGAATATTCAGAAGCAAGGTAAGCTCACAGCTGAAGGAGATAACGCTAGAGTGTCCTATGCAGGCAGAGGTATGCTTAAATAGAGTCTGGCATCTGACTTCAACTGCCTCAGACGTCAGCCCAGTCCCTGACATGGTCAATCAGGAGCATGACCAGTCACTACCCTGCCTGTCCCAGTAGGATCATAGCATCATCCCCCACACCCCTCAAGGGCCCCCTCTACCTTGGATCTGGGGTTTAGGTTGATGAGGAAAGAGTCGATGGAAACGTCAGACCAATACAGGAGCATGCACTTGATCAGCAGCTTCCCAAGTATTCTCCACTGGTCCATACCCTTTCCAAGAAATGATATTGAAGTTGCCTCCTGAGGCGTTGAGCATCAAGGATATCTCGAGCTTCATATTCCCCTTGAGAGACCGATACAGCTGGTCAAGAAGGCAAATAGCCCTTTCTTAAAACCACTGGTTTAAGCAAAGATACATGAAACGAATTGGGTACTTGCAAAGTAGGTGACAATTTGAGCTGATAGCTGACTGGGTTGACTTGTCTTAAAATGGGATATGGGCCCACAAATCACAGAACAAATCGAGTGGAAGGAGTCTTCAGTTGAAGATTGCTGTGACCAGCCACACCAAATCACCAGGTTGAAACTGAGACCTGAATCGTCCAAGCTTGTCCAGTTGCCATTTCATATGAGCAGTGGTTTGCTGAAGTGTCTTCTGGACCAATAACCAAATAGATTTGAGGGAGTTTACAGCTCTGGCTGCCGATCGAACATCCAAGTTAGTTTTCAATGGAAATGGAATACGTGGATGTCATCCATGGACGATATAAAATGGAGAAGACCCAGTTACAGAGCTTACTCTGTAATTATGGGCAAATTGCGCTCAAGGAAGTAATTGGCTCCAATCATCATGATGAGTAGTAACGTACATTCGCAGGAACTGTTTGAAACACTGATTAATACGTTCAGTTTGACCGTTTGATTGCGGGTGATATCCTGAAGAAAAATTCAGCTTCACACCTAGAGCCCGATTCAAGGCTCACCAAAACTTGGACACAAATTGCATTCCATGATCTGAAGTGATAGATTCTGGTAGTCCATGAAGACAGAAGATTGCCGTGATGAAATGTTGCGCCAGTTTCACAGCAGAAGGAAGGCTGGACATAGGTACAAAATGTGCCATTTTAGAAAAACGGTCTACTACCACCCAGATGACTGTATCCTTCAGGGGATGGGAGGTCAGTAATGAAATCCATGGCTATATGGGTCCATGGTTTTTCAGGCACTAGTAGTGACAGGACCAGACCCTGGGGTCTCTAATGATCAGCCTTATGCTGGGCACAATCCAGGCAGGCGGCAACAAATTCTTGAACATCATGGTTGAGTGTGGACCACTAATACTTCTGCGAAATAAATCATTTAGTCCCCATGGTACCAGGATGTCTTGCAATTTGGGAGGTATGACCCCATCAAAGTATCTTCTCTCTCAAACGAGGAGGTACAAATGTCATACTGGGGGGCACCACAGCCACCATAGCTGGAATGATAGCAGCAGGTTCAATCACATGCTGCGGGCATTCATCTTCTAGATCAGGCTCCAAAGATCTTGGAAGAGCATCCGCCTTGGTATTTTTCTCCGCTGGACGGTAAGTCAAGGAAAAATTGAGGTGGGAGAAAAATAATGCCCAACGAGCCTGTCGGGGAATTCAGTCGTCTCGCTTCACATAGATAAACCAAGTTTTTGTGATCCGTGAATACTGTAAAAGGCATCTGTACTTCTTCTAAGAGGTTCCGCCACTCCTCTAGGGCCAGCTTAATGGATAGCAGTTCCTGATCTCCTGTGGAACAATTCCTCTCGGCTGGGATGTACTTCCTAGAAAAGAAGTCACATGGGAGAACCCTCTAACTAAGTACATAAGTATTGCCATACTGGGGCAGACCAAAGGTCCATCAAGCCCAGCATCCTGTTTTCAACAGTGGCCAATCCAGGTCACAAATACCTGGCAAGATCCCAAAAAAGTACAAAACATTTTATGCTGGTTATCCCAAAAATAAGCAATGGATTTTCCCCAAGTCCATTTTAATAATGGCCTATGGATTTTTCCTTTAGGAAGCTGTCCAAACCTTTTTTAAACCCCACTAAGCTAACCGCCTTTACCACATTCATTGGCAGTGAATTCCAGAGTTTAATTACACGTTGAGTGAAGAAACATTTTCTCCGATTTGTTTTAAATTTACTGTTTTGTAGCTTCATTGAATACCCCCTAGTCCTAGTATTTTTGGAAAGAGTAAACAGACACTTTATGTCTACCCTTTCCACTCCATTCATTATTTTATAGACCTCTATCATATCTCCCCTCAGCCATCTTTTCTCCAAGCTGAAAAGCCCTAGCTGCTTTAGCCATTCCTTATAGGGAAGCCGTCCCATCCCCTTTATCATTTTTGTCGCCCTTCTCTGCACCTTTTCAAATTCCGCTATATCTTTTTTGAGATATGGTGACCAGAATTGAACACAATATTCGAGGTGCGGTCGTACCATGGAGCGATACAAAGGCATTATAATATCCTCGTTTTTGTTTTACATTCCTTTCTTAATAATACCTACCTTTGTATTTGCTTTCTTAGCCGCCACAGCACAATGAGCAGAGCATTTCAACCAAGGGCGTAGGCAGACTTCAGCGGGAGGAGGCGTCCAGAGCCCGAGGTGAGGGGCACATTTTAGCTCCCACCCCAGCACCGCCGATCCCCCACCACCACTTTTGCCCCCCTGGCACTTGCTCCCCTCCCCCTCCCTTTCAACCCCCCTCCCGCCGCTGCCATCAACCCTCCCCCACCACCGCCAGGTACCTTTGCTGGCAGGGGTCCCCAACCCCCACCAGCCGAAGTCCCCTTCAGCGCCGGTCTCCGAGTCCGGCGCATTCACTGATCTGGATTCTGTTTCTGTGAGTCCTGACGTCCAGATCAGCAATGCGCTGGAGACTGGCGCTGAAGAAGACTTCGGCTGGCGGGGATTGGGGACCCCCGCCAGCAAAGGTACTTGATGGCAGCAGCGAGAGGGAGGGTTCAATGTGGTGCAGGAAGGTCAGCAGGGGGGGGGGGGGTGAAAGCATGGGGGCCAGGGCTAAATCTGCAGGGGCCCATGCCCCCGTGGCCCCACCTAATTACGCCCCTGATTTCAACGTATCATCAACAATGACACCGAGATCCCTTTCTTGGTCGGTAACTCGTAACATGGAACCTTGCATTATGTAACTATAGTTCGGGTTCCTCTTTCCCACATGCATCACTTTACACTTGCTGACATTAAACATCATCTGCCATTTAGACGCCCAGTCTCCCAGATTGTAATTTTTCACAATCCTCACACGATTTGAATAATTTGTGTTGTCAGCAAATTTAATTACCTCACTAGTTACTCCTATCTCTAAATCATTTATAAATATGTTAAAAAGCAGCGGTTCCAGCACAGACCCCCTGAAGAACCCCACTATCTACCCTTTTCCATTGAGAATACTGACCATTTAACCCTACTCTCTGTTTTCTATCCTTTAACCAGTTTTTAATCCACAATAAGACACTACCTCCTATCCCATGACTCTCCATTTTCCTTTGGAGTCTTTCATGAGGTACTTTGTCAAACACCTTTTGAAAAACCAGATACACAATATCAACCGGCTCGCCGATAGATTGGTGAGGCACGATTTCCCTTTACTAAATCCATGTTGGCTTTGTCTCATTAATCCATGCTTTTGAATATGCGCTGTAATTTTGTTCTTTACCATTTTGCCTGGAACCGACGTCAAGCTCACCGGTCTATAATTTCCCGGATCTCCTCTGGAACCTTTTTTAAAAATCGGCGTTACATTGGCCACCCTCCAGTCTTCCGGTACCAGGCGTGTTTTTGGGACTTGGAGGTGTTCGTGAAAGATTTTTTTCCCCTGACACAGCCATATAGTGGCGAAACAGGGCTTCCCTGTTGGGAATTGGGAATTGATGAGAGTGCGGGAACAGACTGAATGAGATACTGCACCAACACGAAGAAAACCACGTTGGTTTCACTATCCAAGCTAAGTAACGGCTTTTAGCCATATTATATTGTCTTCTTAATGAGTGTTTGAAAGGGTGTTATGGCATACACAGTATGAAAGAAGTTTATGTGGAGTTTTTTTGAGACTGATGATTCAGGAGGTCCCCTCTCTATCTAAAAGGCGTGTCCTTTAAACAAGAGGAATGTCCGGTTTCACTGAGGTCTTTTTTTCTCCACCAACTTTCATGTTTGGGAATCTATATTCACCCTTGAACACTGTTGCAGCGTAGAAGTTTTGAAGTTGTGGTAATTGAAATCACCCATTATTATTGTGTTGCCCAGTTTGTTTGTGTCCCTAATTTCCTTTAGCATTTCTGCATCCGTCTGTTCATCCTGGCCAGGCGGATGGTAGTACACTCCTAACACTATCCTATTCCCCTTTACACATGAAATTTCAATCCATAGTGATTCCAAGATGTGTTTTGTTTCCTATAGAATTTTCAATCTATTTGATTCAAGGCTCTCCTTAATGTACAATGCTACCCCTCCACCAATTCGATCCACCCTATCACTACGATATAATTTGTACCCCAGCATGACAGTGTCCCTCTGATTATCCTCCTCCCACCATGTCTCAGAGATGGCTATTATATCTAATATTTCATTTAGTGCAATATATTCTTACTCTCCCATCTTATTTCTTAGGCATCTTGCATTTGCATATATAGATATTTCAAACTATGTTTGTTGTTCCTATTTACATCATCATGCTTAGTACTTGACAGTATTCATTTTCAATCTTTTGTTTGATTTTTATTTAAGGACACCTGATCTACTATGGTCTCTTTTGCAACCTCACTATCAGGATACCGTATCTTCCCTGTTTTGGTGATATCTTTGAAAGATATCTTATTCCGAACCTTTTGCTTTTGAGCAACTCTCGGTCTTCCCCCAGTTTCTAGTTTAAAAGCTGCTCTAGCTCCTTTTTAAATGCTGATGCCAGTAATCTGGTCCCACCCTGGTTAAGGTGGAACCCATCCTCTTGGAATTAGACTCCCCCTTCCCCAGAATGTTGCCCAGTTCCTAACAAATCTAAAACCCTCCTCCCTGCACCATCGTTTTATCCACGCCTTGAAACTGCGGAGCTCTGCCTGTCTCTTGGGCCCTGCGTGTGGAATGGGTAGCACTTCAAGAATTTTACCCTAGAGGTTCTGGATTTGAGCTTTCTACCTAAATTTGACTTCCAGAACCTCTCTCCCACATTTTCCTATATCATTGGTACCCACATGTACCAAGACAGCTGGCTCCTCCCCAGTACTATCTAAAATCCTATCTAGGTGACGCTACCCACATGTACCAAGACAGCTGGCTCCTCCCCAGTACTATCTAAAATCCTATCTAGGTGACGCGTGAGGTCTGCCACCTTCGCACCAGGCAGGCAAGTCCCCAGGCGATCCTCACATCCACCAGCCACCCAGCTATCTATATGCCTAGTGGTTGAATCACCAACTACATTAGCTGTCCCAACCCCTCCTGGGCAGAACTTGAGGACATATCCTCTGTGCGAGAGGATAGTACATCCCCTGGTGGGCAGGTCCTGGCTACAGGAATACTTCCTACTTCACCAGGGTGATGCTCTCCTTCTAGGAGACCTCCCTCCTCCAAGGTAGCACAGGGGCTACCAGACTGGAGGTGGGACTTCTCTGCAACATCTCTGTAGGTCTCCTCTACGTACCTCTCTGTCTCCCTCAGCTCCACCAAGTCTGCTACTCTAGCCTCAAGAGAACGGACACGTTCCCTGAGAGCTAGGAGCTCTTTGCATCGGGCACACACGTATGACATCTCACCAACTGGGAAATAATCATACATGTGACACTCAATGCAAAAGACTGGATAGCACCCCTCTTGCTGCTGGACTACTGACTCCATCTTAGTATTTTTGAGTTTATCAATAATTTAAAACTTGCTAAAGTATTAAGGATATTAGCCTAATATGAAAATGTCTTTTAGTTTATATGATATATTGTGTGATTTATTTAGTGTTTCCTTTTTAGATGGTAATGAAATGTACTTAGAACTCTATAAGAGGGTTCCTTGCTTGTTTTCCTAATTACAATAACTGACTATAAATGAAGAGTTGTGCTAGGGGTGGGCGGGATGAAGACTGAACTAGGTCCTGTAGTGCCTGCTAGAGCAAAGTTCAGGATTTAAAACTAGGGGGAAAAGGGTATGGAGATTAGTTGATAAAATTTGCTGTTTTATATTTTTATATATTTTTATTCTGCCTATCACTAATCTTCAATTCCTCCTTTAAACCCCAGTCTTTAAGTTCCCAAAGCACAAAGCAAAATAGTGTTCACTTACCAGAGAAATGTTCTCTTCTCTCAGAACTTCTTAGAAAGAAAGTTCAATGGGACCTTTCCTCTTTATATAGTTTTGAATTTAAGGGGACTTTTTTAAAACAGGCTCTTTCAAGCTAACTCATGAGTCAGGTTGCCCTTAGTAACCTGTGCAGATATTCTACTTCCTCACACCTTAATTAACACCTAATTGAGGTTAGTGGCCATGCTACCTCTCCAGCAGCCAAAGAACAGAAACTAACTGTCTTTTTAAAACAAGATTTGAGTCTTCCCTCTATCTTTTAAAGTTTTTTTTGGCTGTTAAGTTTCTACCTCTAGAAAAGGTTCTAGTTTAAAACCATGGGAAAAATGTCTACTTCTAGAGAAACTTTCAGTTTAAAACTATGAGGAAAGGGTTGTACTCTATGGAAACTAGTTAATAACTAGGAAAAAATGCCCGTTTCTGAGCGCAATGAAAAGGGCGCTAGCAAGGGGCCCCGTCCCTCCGAGCTACTTGCCTTGTTAGTTGTTCGCTGTGGCATTTCCGTTTCGGCCCGCGAGTGTCATAGCTCCGCCCTCGACGTCATGACGTTTTGACGCGAGGGCGGTGCAGACACTCCAGGGCACACCGGATATCTCGGGCGCCTCAACTTCCGTGGAGGCTTCAGAACGTTGGGGTTGCCTTTTATATAGAGAGATGCTTTTTCTTTTTTCTCTCTCTCCCCCCCCCCCCTTAATACTAAACTAGGTCCTGCAGTGCCTGCTAGAGGCTGTGGTACAAAATTCAAGTTTTAAAACTAGGGGGAAAGGAGTATGGAGATTATTTGATAAAGTTTGCTGTTTTATTTATTCTGCCTCTCACTAACCTACAATTCCTTCTTTAAACCCCAATCTTTAAGTTCCCAAAGCACAAAGCAAAATAGTGTTCACTTACCAGAGAAATGTCCTCTTTTCTCAGAAAGAAAGAAAAATGAGCCTGTAACAGTACAGTCCCTGTACCAACCAATGAAGCATCTACTTCCACCAAAAATGTTTTCGCTGGATTAGGATGTTGTAAGATGGGTGCAGCTACAAATCCTGTTTAAGATTCTCAAAGGCTTTGCAAGCCTCCAGCGACCAATGACGAGCATCAGCATTCTTTCTAGTCAGAGCACTGAGAGGAGCGGTCAACAAAGAATAATTCTGAATAAATTGTCTATAATAATTGGCAAATCCTAGGAAGCGTTGCAATGCTTTATGCCCTGTAGGCTGTTGCCACCGCAAAATTGCGGTTAATTTACTGGGATCTAGTCCTTGGTTTGAAATAATGAATCCTAAAAAAGGTAGTTCAGAACGGTGAAACTCACATTTTTCTAATTTCACAAACCATTGGTTTTCTCTCAACCGCTGCAATACGGTCTTCACATGTTCATATGATTTAGAAAGCATAAGAATATCATCTAGATAAACCATAACAAATGTATATAAGAGGTCTCTAAAAATATCATTAATGAAGGACTGAAACACAGCTGGGGCATTAGCCAGCCTGAAGGCATCACTAAATACTCATAGTGCCCGTCACAAGTGTTAAAAGCAGACTTCCACTCATCACCCTCTCTTATCCGAATGAAGTTGTAGGCCCCTCTACTTGGAGAATATTTGGGCTCCTTGTAGACAATCAAACATTTCAGAGATGAGTGGCAAGGGATATTTGTCCTTCACCGTAATAGCATTGAGACCTCTGTAATCAATGCAAGGGCACAGACACACTTACCAGAGAAATGTCCTCTTCTCTCAGAACTTCTCAGAAAGAAAGTTCAGTGGGACCTTTCCTCTTTATGTATTTTTAAATTTAAGGGGACTTTCTCAAAACAGGCTCTTTCAAGCTAACTCAGGAATCAGGTTGCGCTTTGTAAGGATGTAGAATATCTACATAGGTTACTGAGTCCACCACTGTCAATATATACCTTTTCCCAGTCTGGCTAGGGACAGCTAGAGGCCCCACTATATCCACAGCTATCCTCTCAAATAGCTCACTGATAATGGGTAAAGATTTCAGGGGAGGCTCGAGGGTGATCTTGGGTCTTAAACAGTGGCACACATCACAGGTTCGACAGTAGTCAGCTGCAGCTCGAGATACGGCCAATATAAGTTCTGTGTCAATCTAGTGTGTTTTGCCCCTGATGTCCTGCTAGTGAAATATCGTGTAAAATCTGTGGGAGTTGTTCTCAGTATGCTTTGGGCACTATAAGCTGTTTGCTTGTCCAGGGCCTGTTAGGATCAATGGGATCAGACTCTCTCTATACAGCAAGCCCCCTTTCCATAGGATACGATCATTACAAGTCTCACTAGTTGGCTGATTAGCCCTCTGCCACAGTGCTTCCAGGTCATGGTCAGAGTGTTGTGCTTCCTGAAAAGCATGTCTCTGTCATATATCAGTATCCATATCTTAAAGGGTCTCTGCTGGTGACTGACAAATCAGTGTCAATAGTTTGATCAATAGGTGTGTCAGACTGTCCCATACTCGTGGCCTCGGCCACCGCTGGAACTGGTTCTGCTGGAAGCACTGGGCTGTCTCCTCCTGCTTGGTCAGCTGGTACCACCTGGAGTGGCTCAGGATCTGGAACTGGAGAGGTGGTCTCTGCTGCTTCTGCTTGTTGAGACACCCATGCCTGACTACGGGTCACCATAGCGGAAATGCTGACTCCGCTATTAATGGTAATATTCATTGGACCCATGTCGGTTCCACACAGCATTGGTACTGGCATGTTTTTCATTATTCCTACTTCTCTGTATCCAAGTTTGGTACCCCAATACAAGACTACTCGAGCAACGGGTACAGTCTCTCTGGATCATTGGCTAACACCACCTCCGCAGTGTGCCCTGGAAGAATAGCATCTCCTGTCACTAGCTCTGGTCGCAATAAAGTCATGCTAGACCCAGTGTCCACAAGCCCAACCACTTGGGTCTGATTCACAGTTACTGGTGTGCTGTAGTGTTATGGAAGCCCATCTGCTTCCTTGCTTGAAGAATGACCAGTAACTTTCTGTGCTGCGGCGACTGCATGGGCCTCCTTCGTGGGACTGGAGCCACCCACAAAAGCCAGCAGCTTTGAGTGCAGGAACAGAAATGCTCTTTAGTACAGGCTTAGGATTATCTGGGCAATCCGCTGTGAAACATCCTATATGCCTACATTGGTAACAAGGACGTTTGTGCCGTATGTCTTTAGGTTTTGTGGGAACACTGGAGAGTTTGCTGACAGTCTCTGAGGTTGCAGGAATAGTTGGCTTAGGGCCCTGGCTGCCATTAGATCCCGGACACTGTGGATACGGACATCTTCTCTTTTTTAACCAGGGACGGTTATCTACAAAGATGTCAGCTAATTCAGTGGAGTACGGGGCTGGTGATTTTAAACATGTTCCCTCTTATAAATGATCTAGAGATGGGAGTAAATAGTGAGGTAATTCAATTTGTTGACAACTCAAAGTTATTCAAAGTTGTTAAATCGCAAAAGGATTGTGAAAAATTACAAGAGGACCTTATGAGACTGGGAGACTGGGCATCTAAATGGCAGATGACGTTTAATGTGAGCAAGTGCAAAGTGATGCATGTGGGAAAGAGGAACCTGAACTATAGCTATGTAATGCAAGGTTCCACATTAGGAGTCACCGACCAGGAAAAGGAATCTAGGAGTCATTGTTGATGATACATTGAAACCCTCTGCTCAGTGTAAGGCAGCGGCTAAGAAAGCAAATAGAATGTTAGGTATTATTAGGAAAGGAATGGAAAACAACAATGAGGATAATATAATGCCTTTGTATCGCTCCATGGTGCAACTGCACATCGAATATTGTGTGCAGTTCTGGTCACCGCATGTCAAAAAAGGTATAGTGGAATTAGAAAAGGTACAGAGAAGGGCAATGAAAATGATAAAGGGAATGGGATGACTTCTCTTTGAGGAAAGGCTAAAGCAGCTAGGGCTCTTCAGCTTGGAGAAAAGACAGGTGAGGGGAGATATGATAGAGGTCTATAAAATAATGAGTGGAGTGGAATGGGTAGACAAGAATTGTGTCAGGTTCAGAGCCCGCGGGGCCGGGCTCTGGAGCAAACATGAGCCCTTGGGCTGCTGACGAGGAGTGACAGCAGCAGGCAAAACCCACCAACCAACGCTGGGCAAGCACACCGGCAGGGACTGCAGGCACCGCCCAGTGAGCTGGAACACACGGACTGGAATCCCCCGGACTGGAGGACACAGGATTGGAACACTGGACTGGAATCCCCTGGACTGGAGGACACAGGACTGGAACACCGAACTGGAATCCCCCGGACTGAAGGACACAGGACTGGAACACTGGACTGGAATCCCCCGGACTGGAGAACACAGGACTGGAACACTGGACTGGAGCACACTGGACTGGTCCGCACAGCTTCACCTGCACTTAGCCACTGCCCCCCAAGGGTTGAGCCCCTGGGTTTGAGTGGCCGGCAGGACTTACTGGATACCGGATGACACAGGGACCAGGACTAGAACAAGCTGAAGCAGGAGTGCTCCAGGTACTCAACTAACTGAAGTGCTCCTAAATCTTAAACTGACAAACCTAAGCCCTATCCTACCAGGGGTGCTCCTAAGCCCTGCTCAACAAAGGGCCTTCCTAAGCCCTAAACTAACAGAGCAGGGAACTAAACACAAAGCTAACACAGGTGCTACTAAGCACCAAGCTACAAGCAGTGCTCTACAACTCTAAACTAACTAAGGTACTCCTATGCACCAAACAACCAGAAGTGCTCCTAGCACTAAAAGGGACACCGGGGAGCCACAAGGGAAAAACAAGGAAGAAAAAACACAAAAACTAGCAAAGGTGCTTCCTAAACACCAAGCTACAGCTGTGCCCCACAGCACTAAACTAACCAAGCACTAAACCTACAGAAGTGCTAGTAACAGAAACTAACAGGGGAGCAGGGGAGCCACAAGGAAACAAGCAGGGAAGCTAAACACAAATCAAAGTGCACACTGCACTAACACTAACCTGGACCTTTAGCAAAAGCAAGCAGGGAAACTAGACACAAAGTCAGAAGTGCACACTGCACCACCCTACCTCAAGCAAATGATGCAAAGGCCCTGAAGGAAAGAACACCACTTCCTGATCAAGGCCCTCCCAGATGATGTCACACTCCCTAGACCCAGGCATACAGCACACTGAAACCCAGAGAGGCCCAACCCACACCAATGCAGCACCGTGAAGCACTTGAAGCCAGTATACCCAGAGAGAGGTAGAGCTAACTCAGTCCACCCATCCAGCTGCAGTATACTGAAGCAATTAGAGTCATGCTGCTGGAAGCTGCCAGCATAGAGAGAGAGAGCTAGCTCAGAAAGGACAGACAAAAGAAACAGAAGCCAGCTAAGAAGCTGACCCCGAGGAAAAAGGTACGTTTGAGAGGGGTTCTGACTACGATCATAACAAATTGCTTGCTTACTCTTTCCCTAAAATACTAGGACTAGGGGGCACACAATGAATCTACAAAGTAGTAAAGTTAAAATGAATCAGAGAAAATATTTCTTCAGTCAACATATAATTAAACTCTGGAATTTGTTGCTAGAGAATGTACTAAAAGCAGTTAGCTTAGCGGGGTTTTAAAAAGGTTTGGGTAGTTTCCTAAAAGAAAAGTCGATAAGCCATGGACTTGGGGAAAATGGACTTGGGGAAAATCCACTGCTTATTTCTAGGATAAGCAGCATAAAATATATTGTACTGTTTTGGGATCTTGCCAGGTACTTGTGACCTGGATTGGCCACTTTTGGAACCAGGATGCTGGTATGGCAATAGGTTTTGGCAGTCCTCCAGGATTTTAACCTTGGCTCCACTGAGCCACCACTAGTGCTGGTATCTTAACTGGATCACAGACTCGCTGTGAGTATCATCTGCCCCCTTGTGCAAAGTCCAGAACTTCAGTATGTAGGTCTGGGGGGTAATGGCTTAACGGTTCAACAAAGCTTTGCACACCTCCTCAAACTGGGAGCACATCTCCATGGACAGTCCTTGGAATGCCTCAAATGCTCTACCATTGAGCTTTCCTCCCAAATAGCGCACCAAGAGGCTGCAAATTTTTCAAAGGCAGTTATATATCCATCTATGTCACCTCGGGTATCATTAAACTGCACCACCAGGTTGGGCCCGATCCAAGCTATGGATCCTGTCTCTGGCCTTGACACAGGGGTTGGGTGGCAGCTTTGGATACAGGCCATTTCCATGTCCAGTTTCATTCTCTGCAGCTGGAACTTGTGCTCCTCTAGCTTCTGTTTCCATTCCATTCGCCGCTGTCACTCTAGCATGTCGATCTGTAGTTATTGTGGCATTTGTCCCTGCCAACTCACAGGCCTCTGCCCACAAGGGTTCTGGTCTCCCTCCAGGAGAACTCTGCGCAGGCAGGTCCTGAAGCTCCTCCTCGCTGAGGTCATCTGGTCACTCTTGTATGAGGACAGGCATATCCGGTGTCTGACGGCCGCTGTCAGTCGTAGTCAGCATGCTGCTAATCTCCTAACACTACAAAAAAAACAAACTGAATGGGGAAGGGACCCCTGTTATTGCTGCACTCATTCACTATGTGTGGAGGTTACAGATTAAAAAAGACTGTGAACCACTCAGTGGATGGTGACCCTCACTCCACACACAGAGCCTGACAATCCCACCATGCTGCCACCTGTCACGGTCTCAGGTTCAAAACAAACAATCACTAGAACGTGAGCCCTTGGACCACTGCCAAGGAGCGGCAGGCAAGACCCCCAGCTGGGACTGGGCAAACAAGCGAGGCTGGAGCTGGAATCTGGAATGGACTTGGCCAGAATGACAGGACTGGAATTGCGGCTGTAGGCAGACAATGCTAGAACCACAGGACTGGGATAACAGGAGGCATACAGGATTGGAGCAGCTCCGGGTTTCACCTGCACTGACCCGCCGTTCCCCAGAGGTTCAGCCCCTGGGTGCGGGCGGCCTGCAGGACTTACAGGATGGAGCTGGACTGGATCAGGATTCAAAGACAGACTAGGCAGACAGGGCATACATACAAGCTTGGCAGAAGCAGGGTTCAAGATGTACACACAAGCTAGGCAGAAGCAGGGTTCCGGATGTACACACAAGCTGGGCAGAAGCAGGGTTCAGGATATACATACAAGCTTGGCAGGAGCAGGGGTTAGGATATACATACAAGCTTGGCAGGAGCAGGGTTCTGGATATTCACACAAGCTTGGCAGGAGCAGGGGTTCAGGATATTCACACAAGCTTGGCAGAAGCAGGGGTTCCAAACAGAGGGAAGAAAGCTGAAAGCAGACAGGGTAGAACAGGAGCAGACCACCTGCACAGCAGAGAGCTAATTAGGGGCAATGCTGGCTACTGCAGACACTCAGAATGACAGACCAGAGCTCCACACACAGGCAACAGAACAGAACCAAGACGTGAAGGCTGCCAAGCAGCCACAAACAGAAACACATAGGCACAGTCACAAGAACCAAGGCTGAAGGCTGCAAGGCAGCTATAAACAGGAATACAGACAGTGAACAAGGCAAAACAGAAGAGCTGGAAGCCCACAGACAGGAGCAAGACAAAGCAGAAGGGCAAGAGCCCACAAAACAAGGCTAGGAAAACCGTGCAACAGCACACCGTCTAACCTGACGACCCTTGGCAATGCAAAGGCCCTGAATGCAAGTACATCACTTCCTTATAAAGACTCTCACTGATGATGTCACCTACTGCAGGACAGGAGCAGGGAACACACTGACACCAAAGAGAGGCTTGGAACACACAGGAAGTGAGCACACAGGAAAGACAGACAGGAGCCATCTTGGAAGCTGAACAAACAGGAGCCATCTTGGAAAAGGCTTGGAACACACAGGAAGTGAGCACACAGGAAAGACAGACAGGAGCCATCTTGGAAGCTGAACATCGGTAAGTAAGGTGAGTAAAAGAGGAGTCACGACCACAGTCGTAACACCACCCTAAAAAAAAGGACCAAAGGTTTGTCACAAAACACCTAGCACCCGCCTGGGGCTAACCCTGCGGCCACCTGGAGTGTCTGCCCTTAGCACTGCTCAGGCCCACATGCACCTGGGCATGTGCTCTATACTAGCACCCTCCACCCCACTGGGTCCCACTTGCCTCTGGGCGCGTCTCCCACTCTCAAGTTATTCCCCAGTGGTTTCTAGGTCACTGGAGCCACAGTCTCGGGGGTCCCACAGTTCCTGGAAAGCACCCACAGACCCAACACACAAACCACCAGGAGTTTTAGTCAGTCCAGAACAACAGAGCCAATAAGCTAATAAGTTTTATTGTCACAAAATTAGAACAGTGAACCTTATTAAACAGATGGAAAAATAACAGGCAATAATGGGTAACTGAATAAGGATGAATTTTAAAACTGTCTAAACACTTGGTTACTACCTGGGTAGCACCTAGGAAGCTTCAGGAAATTAACTGCTCACAGGTCTTGAACAGGGTCTCAGGACAGAGATGTTTACCTCTGTGCTCCCGTACTGAGACTAAAGATTTCCTCAGTGAGGTGAAGGAAGCTATTAGGGCTAAAAGAAACGCCTTCAGAAAATGGAAGAAGGAACCGTCTGAAAATAACAAGAAGCAGCATAAGGAGTGTCAAAGCAAATGCAAGGCGCAGATAAAGAAGGCCAAGAGGGATTATGAAAAAAAGATAGCATTAGAGGCAAAAAAAACATAGTAAAAATTTTTTCGGTATATTAAAAGCAGGAAGCCGGCAAAAGAATCGGTTGGGCCGCTGGATGACCGAGGGGTAAAAGGGGCAATCAAGGAAGATAAAGACGTAGTGGAGAGAATGAATTCTTTACTTCGGTCTTCAATGAGGAAGATTTGGGTGGGATACCAGTAATAGTATTTCAAGCGGACGAGTTGGAGAAACTTACTGACTTCACGGTAAACCTGGAGGACGTAATGGGGCAGTTCAGCAAACTGAAGAGTAGCAAATCTCCTGGACCGGATGCTATTCATCCCAGTGTACTGACAGAACTGAAAAATGAGCTTGCGGAGCTACTGTTAGTGATATGCAATTTATCCTTAAAATCGAGCGTGGTACCGGAAGATTGGAGGGTGGCTAATGTAATGCTGATTTTTAAAAAAGGTTCCAGGGGAGATCCGGGAAATTATAGACCGGTGAGTCTGACGTCGGTGTCGGGGAAAATGATAGAGGCTATTATCAAAAACAAAATTACAGAGCATATCCAAGGACATGGATTACTGAGACCAAGTCAGCACGGTTTTAGTGAAGAGAAGTCTTGCCTCACAAATCTACTGCATTTTTTTGAGGGGGTGAACTGCCCCATTACATCCTCCAAGTTTACAGTGAAATCATTTAGTCTTTCTGACTCGTCTGTCGGCGTACCTCAGGGTTCTGTTCTTGATCCCCTCCTCTTTTCTATCTACACTTCTTCCCTTGGTTCATTAATCTCATCCCATGGCTTTTCCTACCATCTCTATGCTGATGACTCCCAAATCTACCTTTCTACCCCTGATATCTCACCTTGCATCCAAACCAAAGTTTCAACGTGCTTGTCTGACATTGCTGCCTGGATGTCTCAACGCCACCTGAAATTAAATATGACCAAAACCGAGCTTCTCATTTCCCCCCCCAAACCCACCTCCCCGCTCCCCCCGTTTTCTATTTCTGTTGATGGCTCTCTCATTCTCCCTGTCTCCTCAGCTCGAAACCTTGGGGTCATCTTTGACTCTTCTCTCTCCTTCTCTGCTCATATCCAGCAGACCGCCAAGACCTGTCATTTCTTTCTTTACAACATCCGTAAAATCCGCCCCTTTCTTTCCGAGCACTCTACCAAAACCCTCATCCACGCCCTTGTCACCTCTCGTTTAGACTACTGCAATCTGCTTCTTGCTGGCCTCCCACTTAGTCACCTCTCCCCTCTCCAGTCGGTTCAAAACTCTGCTGCCCGTCTCATCTTCCGCCAGGGTCGCTTTACTCATACTACCCCTCTCCTCAAGACCCTTCACTGGCTCCCTATCCGTTTCACATCCTGTTCAAACTTCTTCTACTAACCTATAAATGTATTCACTCTGCTGCTCCCCAGTATCTCTCCACACTCGTCCTTCCCTACACCCCTTCCCGTGCACTCCGCTCCATGGATAAATCCTTCTTATCTGTTCCCTTCTCCACTACTGCCAACTCCAGACTTCGCGCCTTCTGTCTCGCTGCACCCTACGCCTGGAATAAACTTCCTGAGCCCCTACGTCTTGCCCCATCCTTGGCCACCTTTAAATCTAGACTGAAAGCCCACCTCTTTAACATTGCTTTTGACTCGTAACCACTTGTAACCACTCGCCTCCACCTACCCTCCTCTCTTCCTTCCCGTTCACATTGATTTGATTTGCTTACTTTATTTATTTTTTGTCTATTAGATTGTAAGCTCTTTGAGCAGGGACTGTCTTTCTTCTATGTTTGTGCAGCGCTGCGTATGCCTTGTAGCGCTATAGAAATGCTAAATAGTAGTAGTAGTAGTATCCCTCCCAATTCCTCCTCGGTGAAGACCGAAGCAAAGAATTCATTCAATTTCTCCGCTACGGCTTTGTCTTCCCTGATCGCCCCTTTAACACCACAGTCGTCCAGTGGCCCTACCGATTCTTTAGCCGGCTTCCTGCTTTTAATATACCTAAAAAAAATTTTGCTATGTGTTTTTGCTTCTAACACTAACTTTTTTTCAAAGTCCTTCTTAGCCCTCCTTATCTCCTTTTTGCATTCAGTTTGACATTCCTTATGTTTTATCTTATTGTCTTCAGTCTGTTCCCTTCTCCATTTTCTGAAGGATTGTTTTTTGGCTCTAATAGCTTCCTTTACCTTACCGTTTAGCCACGCCGGCTGACGTTTGGTCTTTTTTCTCTTTTTCTAATATGCAGAATATATTTGTCCTGTACTTCTAGGATGGTGTTTTTGAACAGCATCCACGCCTGATTCAAGTTTTTTACCCTTTCAGCTGCTCCCTTCAGTCTTTTTTTCACCGTTCTTCTCATTTTATCGTAATCTCCTTTTCTAAAGTTAAACGCTAGTGTATTTGATTTCCTGAGTTCACTTACTTCACAGCCAATATCAAAACCGATCATATTATGATCACTGTTATCAAGCGGCCCTCGCACAGTTACCCCCTGCACCAGATCATGAGCTCCACTAATGATTAAGTCTAGTATTTTTCCTTCTCTTGTCGGCTCCTGAACCAGCTGTTCCATGAAGCCGTCCTTGATTTCATCAAGAAATTTCACCTCCCTTGCGTGTACCGATGTTTCATTCACCCAGTCTATATCCGGATAATTGAAGTCACCCATTAATATTACATTTCCCTTTTTATTCGCTTCCCTAATTTCCCTTGTCATTGCTGCGTCTGTCTGCTCGTCTTGGCCAGGTGGATGGTAGTACACTCCTATCACCATTCCTTTTCCCTTTTCACGTGGAATTTTAATCCACAAGGATTCCAGTCGGGGTTTTGTCTCCTGCAATATTTGCAGCCTATCTGAGTCAAGGTTCTCATTTACATACAGCGCTACCCCTCCTCCAATCCTATCCACCCTATCGCTGCGATATAATTTGTAGCCCTGTATGACTGTGTTCCATTGGTTATCTTCCTTCCACCAGGTCTCAGAGATGCCTATAATATCCAGTTTTTCATTGTGTGCAATGTACTCCAGCTCTCCCATCTTATGCCTCAGGCTCCTGGCATTTGCATATAGACATTTCAATGTATGCGTGTTGTTCTGTATTTTATTACGTTTAATACATGGCATTATTAATATGTTGTCTTCTGTCTGGTCATTATTAATTTTATTTAAGGCTATCTGATCCTCTATGATTTCTTTTTTATCCTTATTCACAAGTAACCCTATTTTCCCTATCTGGGTGATTCCTCAGAAGATACCTTCTCCCGAACCATGCGCTTTTGAGCGACTGTCGGCCTTCCCCCCATTTCTAGTTTAAAAGCTGCTCTATTTCCTTTTTAAAAGTTGACGCCAGCAGCCTGGTCCCACCCTGGTTAAGGTGAAGCCCATCAGATCGGAATAGGCTCTCCCTTCCCCACAATGCTGACCAGTTCCTGATAAATCCAAAACCCTCCTCCCCACACCATCGTCTCAGCCACACATTGAGACTCCGGATCTCTGCCTGTCGCTTGGGCCCTGCGCGTGGAACAGGTAGTATTTCAGAAAATGCTATCCTAGAGGATCTGGATTTGAGCTTCCTTCCTCAAAGCCTAAATTTACCTTCCAGAACCTCTCTCCCACATTTTCCGTATGGTAGAATTTCCTAGGTGGCTGTATATACTTCAGACCTTACCCTTACGTCTACGGAATAAAGATATAAAGCTCTTCATATGGCGGGGGGGGGGGGGGGGACCCAAGATGCCGATGGAGTTGTTATTGGGTTCTTGGAAAGTGGGGGGAATGGGAATCCCAGATATCAAAAGATATAATCAAGCTTGTCTGTTGAGACACCTAGGAGATTGGTTGTTGGGCAGGCAGGACTTTACCCCACAGAGAATGGAGCAGGCTTTCTTTGAGCCATTTCACCTTCATTACCTGCTTCATGGCCCGCGAAGTGCGGTGCCGCATAAATTTAGGCAACGTCTTTTGTTAGGGCCTATGAGAGAGATTTGGAGAGATTTAAATAGATATTGGGGACTGGCAGAAGATACCTCAGACTTGTTGCCATTGCAAGGTAACCCCTCATTTTCCACAGGTTCGGATAATATAGTGTTCTGAAGATGGGCATCTATGGGCATCACGAGAGTAGAACATGTATTGGGGACGAACGGAGGCCTGTTAAATTTGGGGGCGTTGGGGGTGGGCATAGATACAAGCCAGGAGTTTGCCTATCAGCAATTAGCCCACTATATCAGGACCCTACATTTGGAAAAGTTGAATAGCGGACATGGGAAGCATGTTAGACAGTTTTTTATGGCAATGCCTGGAGAACGGCTCTCAATATTGGGCCTGCATAAGCTGTTGTGGGCAATGGGACCCCCCAAAAATACGCTGGTAGTCACGGAACGTTGGGCACGAGATCTGCAGAAACCTTGCTTAGCATTAGACTATATCAAGCTGGTGTCCCGTATACCCATGGTCTCGGTCAATGCAAATTTACGGGAATGTCAATTTAGAATTTTGTATAGAGCCTACATGACCAAAGCTCAAGTGTTTAAGATGGGATGAGTGCCGGGCCCGCTGTGTTCGAAGTGCCACCAGCGTGAGGGAACGTTCTATCACAGTCGCTGGGAATGCCCTGTCATACAAAAGTATTGGAAAGCGATAATAACATATCTAGAAAACTTAGTAAACTCTCGGATTAGTCTTGCCCCCATGGGGATTATATTGGATAAATTTGAGCTCTTTGCCCTCCAACGCGGAGGTAACCAACAGTTAATCCGTAAGGCCTGTATGATGGGGAAGAAATTAATCTTAAATGGGTGGCTGGGTGGGGATCCACCAGATTACTAGCACTGGGGGAACAGATTTCATGAGATGCTTCTGCATGAGCGAAGGGCAGTGGGACCCTCCCAGAAGAGAAGAACACGATTTTTAGAAATATGGAGACCCTATATACAATCCCTTTCTTCGAGTGCGCAAAGTTTAGTCTTAAATGGTCCGTAGTTTTTTTTTTGTTTTTGTTTTCTTTATAAGGAGGGGGGAGGTAGGGCAGGTATAGAAGATTAGCTAGCTAAATAGATAGCAAAGATAACGTGAATGTGTAATCTTATGCTGATGCTGGGTTGTCTTTTTGAGTTCTGCAGCTGTAATTTGTGTATGTCATATGACAATGTTGTTGTTATATTTTTGTCCTCAGGAAGAATGATCTGAATAAAGAACAGGAGGCTCTGAGAAGCCAGGACTTCAGTAGGGACTCAAATATATGATTGAAAGTATTTTGGATACTCCCTGACAGATGTGGATGCCTTAATATGTTCTTTTAGTTATCAGACCATAGGAGTGTCTGGACAAATAGCATAAATTGTACATGTTGTGAGTGTAATAAATAAACCCTGATGTTTAGAAGTTTGGGAAGTGGGTGGGTTTAAGGAATAGATAAGGTAGGAAGAAATGTGTTAAAATGTTGATGATAATGAGTTTTGTTTTGTGCTTGAGTGGACAGTTTAGATTTGAACTATGTTAAATCTGGAACATGTACAGTATATTTGGCTTCATCAATAAAAAACTGTTAAACCTTGATTCAAGGCTCTCCTTAACATACAGTGCTACCCTTCCACCAATTCGATCCACCCTATCACTACGATATTTGAACCCCAGTATGACAGTGTCCCACTGGTTATTCCCCCTCCACCATGTCTCAGAGATGCCTATTATATCTAATTTAACATTTAGTGCAATATATTCTAACTCTCCCATCTTATTTCTTAGGCTTCTGGCATTCGCAAATAGACATTTCAAACTATGTTTGTTGTTCCTATTTACTTCATGCTCAGTACTTGACAGTATTAGTTTGCAATCTTTTGTCTACTTTTTATTTTTATTTAAGAACACCTGATCTACTACGGTCTCTTTTGCAACCTCACTATCAGGATACTGTATCTTCCCTGTTTTGGTGATATCTTTGAAAGATACCGTATCCCGAACCATGTGCTTTTGAGCGACTATCTGCGTTCCCCCAGTTTCTAGTTTAAAAGCTGCTCTATCTCCTTTTTAAATGCTGATGCCAGCAGCCTGGTCCCACCCTGGTTAAGGTGGAGCCCATCCTTTCAGAATAGGCTCCCCCTTCCCCAGAATGTTGCCCAGTTCTTAACAAATCTAAAACCCTCCTCCCTGCACCATCGTCTCAGCCACGCATTGAGACTACGGAGCTCTGCCTGTCTCTTGGGCCCTGCGCATGGAATGGGTAGCACTTCAGAGAATTTTTCCCCTAGAGTTTCTGGATTTGAGCTTTCTACCTAAGAGCCTAAATTTGACTTCCAGAACCTCTCTCCCACATTTTCCTATGTCATTGGTACTCAGATGTACCAAGACAGCTGGCTCCTCCCCAGCACTGTCTAAAATCCTTTCTAGGTGACGCGTGAGATCCGCCACCTTCGCACCAGGCACGGAAGTCACCAGGTGATCCTCACTTCCACCAGCCACCCAGCTATCTATATGCCTGATGATCGAATCACCAACTACAACAGCTGTCCTAACCCTTCCCTCCTGGGTAGCACTTGGAGACATATCCTCGGTGTGAGAGGATAGTTCATCCCCTGGTGGGCAGGTCCTGGCTACAGGAGTACTTTCTACTTCACTAGGGTGATGCTTCTACGAGACCTCCCTCCTCCAAGGTAGCACAGGGGCTACCAGACTGGAGGTGGGACTTCTCTACAACATCCCTGTAGGTCTCTTCTATGTACCTCTCTGTCTCCCTCAGCTCCACCAAGTCTGCTACTCTAGCCTCAAGAGAATGGACACGTTCTCTGAGAGCTAGGAGCTCTTTGCATCGGGCGCACACATATATGACATATCACCAACTGGGAGATAATCATACATGTGACACTCAATGCAAAAGACTGTGACACCCCCCCCCCCCCCCCCCATTACTCCCAGCTCACCTGTGTGACTCCCTCATTATAAGACAATCAACCATCTCCTCTCTCAGGAACCCCTCACTATAAAACAGTCAACCGAGTCACACGTCCTATGTCTTTTCAATTCGGAATCACCCCTTACTATAAAGCGGTAACCCTCTAACACCTCATATCTCTGTCAAATCTGTGACCCTCCTCACTATAAAGCAGTCATTCTCACACTGCCTGTCTCTCACACCTCTCAGTAACCCCTCACTATAAAGCAGTCAGCCTTATCTCCTCCCTGCCCTCCCTCTCTCACTTCTCACAATAACACTCTCTTCCCTCCCAGTATATTGATGACAACTGAAGCTTAATAGTCAGTCCAACATTGTAATATCACCAAATCTTTCACCAATAATTTCTTATCTTTTTACATAATACTTTTCAATTTCCTTGGTGACCTCAGCGAAGCCCCTTGCCTGTGTCTTTGCACGTACGGCAAGAAAATGGGCAACCACCTCCTCATCGGTACACCCAATTTTAAATTTTACTTTATTCTTAATTTATTCTTAGTTTTACTTTGAAAATATTAGATTGAGATTGTACTCAACTTTTACAGACACTGGGGACGTAGCATCTGACATGCATGTTTCGCCTCCACAGGCTGTTTCAAGGATTATCCCCTGCAAAAACATAAATCACTGTGTGAGAACCAGTCGTTCCTCTTCCCAAACAGTGAACAAAATTTACTTCTTTACCTTAAGCCGTCTTGACGCCATCCCAGCTTTCATTTGCGGGATAAACCTCTGCTAAGATGGCGATTGCGTCTTCCCCACTGTTTTAAATGCCACTTCCTGGCAGTTGTCATCACCTCTTCTGCTCTGGGCGGTCCATATGTATCAAACCCACTTCAGTGGATCTTTAATAGTGATTCCCATTCTAGTTCCAAATTTAACCCCCCCCCCTCCCCCCCAGTATCACCGTTTGGAGTTGATAAATCAACTGTTGCTCTCTCTAGTTCAACAGTCTCTCCACTGAGCCTCCTCCCTAATCCCTTCACCTCACTAATCTCTCACTATTAAGCCTAAGTACATAAATATTGCCATACTGGGAAACACCAAAGATCCATCAAGCCCAGCATCTTGTTTCCAACAGTGGCCAATCCAGGTCACAAATGCCTGGCAAGCAGTCACCCTCTCAACACCTACCTATCATAATATTTCAGTGACCCCTCATTATAAAGCAGGTACTCGTTCAGACTTCCTACCTCCTTCACCTCTGAATAACTCCCTCTCTGTAAAGCAATCACTCTCTCCACTTCCTACTTCTCTCACTTTTCAATAACCCCTTCACTATAAAGTAGTCACAATCTCATACCTCCTACCTCCCACACCTCTTAGTGACCTCTCACAATATGGCATTAAGCTTTGACATCTCCTCCTTGCCTTCATCTCTGTCACCTCTCACAATGTCAATCACTCTCTCACATATCCTATCTCTCCTCACTTCTCACTGATTGATCACCATAAAGCAATTACATCTCCTATCCCCCTCCCCCCTTACCTGAGCAACCCTTCTCCACCTCCTACCTTCCTCATCTTTCAGTGACCCCCCCCTCTGTATAAAGTAGTCACAAATAACAATTTTATCTCCTACCTTGCACACCTGTCAGTGATCCCTTGGTATAAGACAGTCAGCCTGTGATTTCTATCTCCCCTTACTTCAGTGACCATGTTGTCATGAAGTAGCTACTCTCACACCACCTACCTTCCCTTACTTCTCAGTGTCCCTCATTATAAAGCAGTCACTTTTTCAACCCTTCTAGCTCTCCTCACTTCTCAACCACATCTTACTATGAAGAAAGATTAAGGAGGCTAGGGCTATTCAGCTTGGAGAAGAGACAGCTGAGGGGAGACATGATAGAGGTATATAAAATAATGAGTGAAGTGGAACAGGTGGATGTGAAGCATCTGTTCACGCTTTCCAAAAATACTAGGACTAGGGGGCATGCGATGAAACTACAGTATAGTAAATTTAAAACAAATCGGAGAAAATTTTTCTTCACCCAACGCATAATTAAACTCTGGAATTCGTTGCCGGAGAAAGTGGTGAAGGCGGTTAGCTTAGCAGAGTTTAAAAAGGGGTTGGACGGTTTCCTAAAGGACAAGTCCATAAACCGCTACTAAATGGACTTGGGAAAAATCCACAATTCCAGGAATAACATGTATAGAATGTTTGTACGTTTGGGAAGCTTGCCAGGTGCCCTTGGCCTGGATTAGCCACTGTCGTGGACAGGATGCTGGGCTCGATGGACCCTTGGTCTTTTCCCAGTATGGCATTACTTATGTACTTACTATTAAGCAGTGAGATTTACATAACTTTAATGGGATGGCAATCTTCACGTGTTGCCTAAGGAATACCTTAACTGATAAATGTGAAAAAACAAAACAGGAGATTCTTTACAAAGTAACAGTAAACAGTAAAATTACATTTATAATGTTCAGCAAGGTAAATAAGAATAGTGTTCTGGTTCTGATCCATATTAGCCCTGATCAGACCACATTTCTTATCTGGTGGCATGATACAGTCCAGCTGATATTCAGCCCATGGGAGGCAGGCTGGCTAAATGCTGCGATCAGTGCTAAGTCCGGATATTTAATGCTAGACCATTTCCGGTGACCGGCATTGAATATCCCTATTTTTTTTTTTGTGGACAGCTTAAACTTAATCGGCCAAGTTAATATTCAGCGCTGGCCGATCAAGTTTATAGCAGCCAAAGATAGGACTGTTATTTATGCAGTCCGATTTGGGCGCTACACTTAGCCTGTGAAACACTGAATATTCGTGGCTAGCTGGCTACATTGTGTAATATAGCTGGTTAGCCACTATGGAACAGATTCTATATATGGCACCTAGATTTCTGTGCAGAATACTTGCATAACTTAATTGGTGTAACAAGCCAATCAGTGTTTTAACAGCACTTAACAAGCAATAATGAGCACTAATTGGCAATTATCACAATTTGTTCGTGGAAATTGCTAAGCGTATTCTATGAAGAACTGCGCCTAAATTGTAAAGCGCACAGTTCAAAATAAACGTGCGTACATTAAAATGGGCATTTTTATCGGTGTACAATCTTGCCAACTACTTCAAGGAAAAAATTACAAAGCTACGACTCATGATACCTATCAACACAACTGATTATGCAAACCTCCTCGAATGTTTAGACCCAATACCTGGAGAACATCCAGCAGACCGATCATGGACCAACTTTGACATACTCTCAATCGACAACATTTCCCAATTGCTCGGAAGATACGCTAAATCGGAATGCAAATTAAACATCTGCCCCTATAACCTTATAAGATCTGCCTCTCAACTACACAAAGCAGACCTCACGAGGCACCTGAACTACATGCTACAAAATGGGCTCTTCCTAAAGGATAAAGGAAACATTCTACTTACCCCTTTACCGAAAGATGCAAAGAAAAGTACAAATGACTTAACCAACTACCGCCCAGTGGCATCTATTCCACTGATAACCAAACTTATGGAAGGCGCAGTGATGAAACAGCTCACTAACTACCTAAACAAACACGCAATTCTTCATGAATCTCAGGATTTCGGTTGAACCATAGCACTGAAACAGTACTAGTGACTTTAATGAATAAATTTAAACAAACAATTGCAACTGGCAACAACATACTTCTCTTACAATTCGACATGTCCAGTGCCTTCAACATGGTCAACCATGAAATATTACTGCATATCCTAGAATACTTTGGAGTTGGAGGAAACATTCTTAATTGGTTCAGAGGATTCCTGACCACAAGGACATACCAAGTAACAGCTAACTCGACTATATCAGCCCCATGGACACCTGAATGTGGAGTCCCCCAAGGATCCCCTCTCTTGCCAACCCTCTTCAACCTAATGATGATACCCCTAGCCAAGTTACTAGCCAATGAAAACCTCAATCCATACATATATGCAGACGATGTTATGATCTACATCCCGTTCAAACATGATCTAAAGGAAATCACCAAGGAGATCATCCAAAGCTTCCAAATCATGCACTCCTGGGCGGACGCATTTCAGCTAAAACTCAACGCAGAAAAAACACAATGTCTTATACCTCACAACATAACACTAGTAAGTTCTCTACCATAACCACACCAAACGTTTCCCTCCCCGTCTCAAACACTCTGAAAATTCTGAGAGTTACCATTGATCGAAATCTTACACTCGACTGTCACGTGAAGAATACACCCAAGAAGATGTTCCACTCCATGTGGAAACTCAAAAGAGTAAAATCTTTCTTCCCAAGATCCATTTTTCGCAACCTGGTACAGTCACTGGTATTAAGTCACCTAGACTATTGTAACGCACTCTTTGCCAGCTGCAAAGAACAGACTGTCAAGAAACTCCAAACAGCCCAGAATACTGCAGCCAGACTCATATTTGGAAAAACAAAATATGAAAGTGCAAAACCCCTAAGAAAAAAACTACACTGGCTCCCACTTAAAGAACATACCACGTTCAAGATCTGCACGATTGTTCATAAAATTATCTACGGAGATGCCCTGTCCTACATGCTAGACCTTGTAGACCTCCCTCCCAGAAATGCTAAAAAATCTGCCTGCACATTTCTTAATCTACACTTCCCCAGCTGCAAAGGAGTAAAGTACAAATTAACACATGCGACCAGCTTTTCCTACACAAGCACGCAGCTGTGGAATGCACTACCAACTAGCTTGAAAACAATTAACGAAATAACTAACTTTCGCAAATCTCTGAAAACATACCTCTTCAACAAAGCCTACCACGAGAATCCATAGCGTAATTATAACACTTCACCACTCCAACCTTCCCTGAAACTCTTCTTTATATAACTGCTTGATTAGTTCTCTTTGTTATCCTTGATCTTTTGGAATACCAACCGTATCTTTATCCTTGATCTTTGTAACACAAAATGTATTTTTTACCATGGAATGACAATGCCATAACAGGTTTGTGTAAGCCACATTGAGCCTGCAAATAGGTGGGAAAATGTGGGATACAAGTGCAATAAATAATTCTATTCGTGCGGATTTACACCAGGTTTTTATTGGCGTAAATGGGCTATCGACTAAGTGTATTCTATAAACCGCTCCTAAATCTTGTAGAATACGCTTAGTTGCGTGTGGATTTTTTAGGTGCCATATAAAGAATCTGCTCCTATGTGCTAGTATTCAGCAGAGATAACTGGCTGTTTCGTGCTGAATATTAGCATTTAGCCATATAAGTGCTGTTTAGCAGGCCAGGAGCAATTCCTGGCCAGTTAAATAGTGCTGAATATTGGGGGAAATATATTTTGCTGCTATAGCTGCTCTTTCTCCTCTTTCCTCCAAAATATACAGATTTTTTGTGGGGAGTCTTTGATTTTCTCTGTTAGTTTTAGGAAATGTGTCTATGTTTTTGTATTTTGCATTTGACCGTAAGAAATGCATTTCTTTTTCTATTTCTCCTTGTTTTGCCTCCTCTGTCCCCTCTTCTTATATCAATTTCCTCTTTATTTTAATGGTAGCATGATCTTGAGGGGTCTCTGGAGATAGATGGGGAGATACTTGTTAGATCCTGGATCTCTTCATAGCTGACCAGTGCTGACTTGTTTCTCCTTTGGTCTTCCCAGGAATTACGGGAGCGAGTTTTGCGGGGGAAGTACAGGGTTCCCTTCTATATGTCCACAGACTGTGAAAACATTCTAAGAAGATTCCTGGTCCTAAATCCCACCAAGCGCTGCACCTTGGAGGTAGGTTCATGGACCCACAACTTATTACTCTTAAAGGGATGTGGGTGAAACAGGGTTAGCCTCTGCTGTCCTTACAGAAACAGGGGATGAAGGAAAAGTGGACCCCCAACCTCTTCTGCCCTTATAGAGAAAGAAGATGAAGGGGGATAGGGATCATGACCTTCTGCTCAGTGTGTGGCGGCAGCCAAAAAAGCAAACAGGATATTAGGAATTATTAGGAAAGGAATGGTGAATAAGACCGAAAATACTAGAAATGCCTCTGTATCGCTCCATGGTGCAACAGCACCTTGAGTATTGCATTCAGTTCTGGTCACTTATCTCAAAAAAGATATAGTGGAATTAGAAAAGGTTCAAAGAAGAGCGACCAAAATATTAAAGGGGCTGGAATTCCTCTCGTATGAGGAAAGGCTAAAGAGGTTAGGGCTCTTCAGCTCGGAAAAGAGACAGATGAGAGGAGATATGACTGAGGTCTACAAAATCCTGAGTGGTGTAGAACAAGTAGAAGTAAATCGATTTTTTACTCATTCCAAAAGTACAAAGAGTAGGGGACACTCAAGGAAGTTACATGGAAATACTTTAAAAAGAAACAGGAGGAAATATTTTTTCACTCTAAGAATAGTTATGCTCTGAAACTCTTTGCTGGAGGATGTGGTAACCGGTTTGCATTTAAAGAAGGTTTGGACAAGTTCCTGGAGGAAAAGTCCATAGTCTGCTATTAATTTATTTAGATTTGCTCACACCTTTCAGTAGTAGCTCAAGGTGAGTTACATTCAGGTAGACTGGATATTTCTCTGTCCCAGGAGGGCTCACAATCTAGGTTTGTACCTGAAGCAATAGAGGGTTAAGTGACTTGCCCAAGATCACAAGCAGCAGCAGTGGGATTTGAATTGGCCACCTTTGGATTGCAAGACTGGTGCTCTAACCACTAGGCCACTCTTCAACTCCATTGAGACAGACATGGAGAAGAAACTGCTTGCCCTGGGATTTGTAGCATGGAATCTTGCCACAATTTGGGTTTCTGGCAGGTATTTGTGATCTGGCTTGGCCACTGTTGGAAACAAGATAACTGGGCTAGTTAGACCATTGGTCTGACCCAATATGGCTACTCTTATGTTCTACTGCTGTCATTGTATAGAGGACTCTGGATGGTAGTGGAAGATGGGGGAGAGAGTTACTGACCTGAGACACTTTTGTTTGTGAAGGAGATAAGGATCTCCCTTCTCCTGTTTAATAGAACCTTCCTTTCATCAATTTTTAAAGAGATCAGCAACAAAAACAGTGGCAGGGAAGCCCTTTTAAAACTGCTGTAAGCAGGTGGCCTTTCAGCATTCCAGCACATGCATGCACCCAAGGCCAGACCACCCACTCTTATGTGCTGTCATTGGAATGCTGAAAGGCCCATTAGTGACATTGGCTTTTAAATGGCTTCCCTGCTGCTATCTTTGTCATCTCTTCCAGCACTTTGTGGGCTCTTCCAACCTACCACTTCCATAAAGCCTTTTACCTTAGGTGGACCCTAGTCAGTGTAGTAGTAGGGCCTCTCAGGCTTTCATAAAAGAGCAAGACGTATCTACTTATTTATTTCTTAGAATTTATGTATTGCCTTTTTAAAAATAAGTTCACCCAAGGCAATGTACAACAAGAAAAATCTGGACATAGGCAACAGACAATTTCAGCAGAAAAAATATTCAGATATCAGTACACATTATGACATAGAATGCTTCTTACAATGTCAACATAATACACAATAAAACATCTTTAGTAGACAGCATAGAATGTAAGCAGAGGTGGAACATGTGGAATGGCATTTTAGTAAGGACATCCAACTCGGAATAAGGATGTCCAGGTCAGTACATCGCTGATGATGCTAGTATTTTAAAACAGAATTTGCCAACGTACAGCCTGTTCTAAAATACATGAGAAATGGATGTCCAGGATAAGCATCTATTTTACTAACTGAAATGTCCAAACTGTGAATAGAGCAAACTAAGGAACATGGACATCATTGTGGCAGCATAGGAATATTCATTATAAAATGTCCACATAAACATTCATGGAGAGTGAAAGAATAGCCTAATGGTTAGAGCCGTGGGATGGGACCCAAGGAACCCCAGGTACAAATCCCACTTGAGCCCTTTGTGATTTTTTTTGTTGTTGTTGTTCTTGTTGTGAGCTCCCCCCACCCTGGCTGATGGAAAAATACCCATATACCTATTGAATCTGAATGTATACCACTTCAATATTCTATGGACTTTCACGTTTTTTATATACTACCTGCAAGTCCAAAGGCTATTGAAGCAGTGTACATTCAATTCTCCGAGGACAAGCAGGCTGCTTGTTCTCACACATGCGGGTCGACATCCGCGTCGGCCCAGGAATCGGGCGGCATTTTGCAAGCAAAATATTAAAAAAGTTTTACCAGAGTCTTCTGGCACATGTGCTGCGCGCACTGCGCATGTGCAAACTGATTTCCCACTCGTCACGTGAGCGTGCCTCTCAGTTTTCTTTTCTCCGCGTTGAGGTGCAGTAGAGTTTTTTTCTGCGCTCCTCTCAGGCCCGGGAAGAGTCTTCGTCTGTTCGTGGCTTTTTTGCTTTATTTTTCTTATTTTCTTTTAAGAATTTACCGTTAAAAAAAAAAAGTACCCGTAGTTTCCTTTATTTTTTTGTCCCCTTTTAAAGTTTCCTTTGTTTTTTGACGCCGCACGGTCAGGTTGTTCCCTTCATTTGTGCCCTTTTTTCTTCTAACAGGCACAATCGCGTCTTTTGATTTCGCCAAAGCCATTTTTCCTTCCATGTCATCGAAGACTCCCAGTGGCTTTAAACGTTGTACTTGGTGGAACCGGATCATCTCAGGTACCGATACCCATGCCTGGTGTATCCAGTGCCTTGGGCTCGACCATAGCCCAGCTGCTTGTACTCTGTGTCTTCGTATGAAGAAACGGACCCAAGCGTCTCGAGAAGCCCAGTGAGAAAAGCTTTTTGGGGCTCGGTCCGGTCCTTCGACATCGCCTTCGAGGAAAGCATCAACGTCGGGAGCAGAGGTAATGGCTGCTGAAACCACCTATTCGCGCTGGGAGCAGTGAGGCATCGAGTGGGTCTCCACCTGCCTCAAGGCCTCCTGTTATGCAGGCCCCCCAGGACGCATGAGGATTCCACGTCCTCATCAGTACCGATGTCGAGCGAAGGCGAAAAAGCACCGTCATAGTTCTCCTTCGACACATGGTGCCGGGAGCTCCGGAGCGTCGAGAGAATCGGCACCTGAGAAGCGTCAGCACCGAGAGGATCACTCCCCCACTATTCAAGAGGTGCTAATGCAGCCCAGTACCTGTTACCGAGCCTCGACAGATTCTGCCACCGGCTCCTGTACCGACCCCGCAGCCTTGTCTGATGGCAGCTCTCAACGAGCGCATCAGGGCCCTGCTTCCAGAGCTTCTGGAAGGATTGCTGCACCAGTCTGCTTCAGTGTCAGGGGTGCTTGCGCCTTCCGTACTGTCTGCTGCAGCCACATCTGGCCCTTCATCTGTGGTGAGGTTTCTGACCTCGGTGCCGCCTGCGGCGTCGGTGTCGGCTGCCACCCCTTCGACGTCGGTGGAGAAAGCTTCACTGGAGTCCAGGCAGGCGTCAACTTCTCGGCACCACCATCGAGGACACGTCGTTCCTCGGCATCGAGGCAGGCTCAGTTTTGGACTGCTCTGAGGGATGTCTTGTCTGATACTGGAGATGAGCGTTCGTGGGAGGAAGAAGAGGATCCCAGGTACTTTTCTTCTAACGAGTCCTATGGGATTCCTTATGAACCTTCCCATCCACTAGAAAGGAGACTTTCTTCTGGGAAATGGCTGCGGCTATTCCCTTCCCTATGGAGGTTGAGCATGAGCCCAGGGCTGAGATGCTCGAGGTCCTGGATTATCCTTGTCCGCCTAGAGAGGCTGCAACGGCTTCTTTGCATAATGTACTGAAGGAAGTCCTTATGCGGAACTGGTCATTCCCTCTGTCTAATCCCATGATCCCGAAAAAGACTGAATCCCAATATCGGATCCACGGGAAGCCTGGATTGATGAAATCTTAGCTGCCTCACAATTCCATGGTGGTGGACTCCGCTCTCAAAAGAGCCAAGAGTACTAGGGACTATGCTTTGGTGCCCCCAGGCAGAGAATCTAGAACCTTGAACTCTTTTGGGAGGAAGGCGTATCAGGCCACTATGCTCGCTGCCAAAATCCAGACATACCAGCTCTTCAAGAGCATCCACTTGCGGAACTCGGTGAGGCAACTGTCTAGCTTGGTTGATGCACTCTCTCCGGAGCAGGCTGAGCCTTTTCGCCAGGTGGTCAGGCAGAAGAAGGCGTGTCGAAAATTCCTGGCCAGGGGGGTACATTCGACACTTTTGATGTAGCATCCAGGATCGCTGCCCAGGGTATAGTGATGCGCAGACACTCATGGCTGCGTGTCTCTGATCTGGATCATTCAGTCCAGCAGCGGATGGCAGATGTTCCTTGCCAGGGGGATAACCTTTTTGGTGAGAAAGTAGAGGATCTGGTTGACCAGCTCAAGAAGCACAATGATGCTATGGATTCTCTCTCCCGCCGGGTGTCTTCTGCTACTACCTCCTTATCTAGGAGGTTTTTTGGAGGGAAGAGGAGTGCTTCCTATTCCTATGCTAGGCATAGGTACACTCCTGCTTCTCAGCAGCCTGCCCAGGCTCAGTCCCAGCGTGCTCGTTCTCGTCAACAGCGTGCGCTTAGGCCACTGTGGCTCCCCAGCAAAAGCAAGGGACAGGCTTTTGATTGGCTCCAGTTCAGCACTGCCTCAGTAAACGTGTCCATATCGGACGACTTGCTGGTTGGGGGAGGTTAATGGGGGTTTTTTTCACAAAAGGTGGCCTCTTATAACCTCCAAGCGGTGGGTTCTTCAAATTGTCCGGTTAGGATACTCCCTCAATCTGGAATCCAAGCCTCCAAATTGCCCACCTGGAGCTCATTCCTACAGCTCCCAGCACAAGCAGGTACTTGCAGAGGAACTCTCTACCCTTCTACAGGCCCAAGCGGTCGAACCCGTTCCACCAGGGGAAGAAGGGTAGGGATTCTATTCCAGGTACTTACTTGTGCAAAAGAAAACGGGGGATGCGTCCCATCCTAGACCTAAGGGCCCTGAACAAATTTCTTGTCAAAGAAAAGTTTAGGATGGTTTCCCTAGGCACCCTTCTTCCCATGATTCAGGAAAACAATTGGCTATGCTTTCTGGACTTAAAGGATGCTTACACACACATCTTGATACTTCCAGCTCACAGGAAGTATCTTTGATTTCGGCTGGGAACACAGCACTTTCAGTACCGTGTACTGCCTTTTGGCCTGGCGTCTGCGCCCAGAGTTTTTACCAAATGCCTAGCTGTAGTCGCAGCGTCGCTACGCAGACTGGGAGTGCATGTGTTTCCTTATCTCGACGATAGACTGGTGAAGAGCACCTCGAAGGAGGTTGCTCTGGAGTCCATGCGAATGACTATTCGGGTGCTGGAGCTACTGGGGTTTGTCATAAATTATCCCAAGTTTCATCTCACCCCAATCCAAAAATTGGAATTCATTGGAGCCCTGTTGAACACTCAGACAGCTCGAGCTTATGTTCCCGAGACAAGGGCGGACAACCTTCTGTCCCTGGTGTCCATGGTTCGAGTGTCTCAGCAGGTCATGGCTCGGCAGATGTTGAGACTTCTGGGGCACATGGCTTCCACAGTTCATGTCACACCCATGGCACATCTACATATGAGATCAGCTCAATAGACCCTAGCTTCCCAGTGGTTTCAAGCTGCGGGGGATCTAGAGGATGTAATCCAACTGTCCACCGACTTCCGGAGTTCTCTTCAGTGGTGGACGATTCGATTCAATTTGACCATGGGGGCGACCATTCCCTCAGCCACGAAAAGTGCTGGTGATGGATGCATCTCTCCTGTAGTGGGGAGCTCATGTACAGTGGTGGAAATAAGTATTTGATCCCTTGCTGATTTTGTAAGTTTGCCCACTGACAAAGACATGAGCAGCCCATAATTGAAGGGTAGGTTATTGGTAACAGTGAGAGATAGCACATCACAAATTAAATCCGGAAAATCACATTGTGGAAAGTATATGAATTTATTTGCATTCTGCAGAGGGAAATAAGTATTTAATCCCTCTGGCAAACAAGACCTAATACTTGGTGGCAAAACCCTTGTTGGCAAGCACAGCGGTCAGACGTCTTCTGTAGTTGATGATGAGGTTTGCACACATGTCAGGAGGAATTTTGGTCCACTCCTCTTTGCAGATCATCTCTAAATCATTAAGAGTTCTGGGCTGTCGCTTGGCAACTCGCAGCTTCAGCTCCCTCCATAAGTTTTCAATGGGATTAAGGTCTGGTGACTGGCTAGGCCACTCCATGACCCTAATGTGCTTCTTCCTGAGCCACTCCTTTGTTGCCTTGGCTGTATGTTTTGGGTCATTGTCGTGCTGGAAGACCCAGCCACGACCCATTTTTAAGGCCCTGGCGGAGGGAAGGAGGTTGTCACTCAGAATTGTACGGTACATGGCCCCATCCATTCTCCCATTGATGCGGTGAAGTAGTCCTGTGCCCTTAGCAGAGAAACACCCCCAAAACATAACATTTCCACCTCCATGCTTGACAGTGGGGACGGTGTTCTTTGGGTCATAGGCAGCATTTCTCTTCCTCCAAACACGGCGAGTTGAGTTCATGCCAAAGAGCTCAATTTTTGTCTCATCTGACCACAGCACCTTCTCCCAATCACTCTCGGCATCATCCAGGTGTTCACTGGCAAACTTCAGACGGGCCGTCACATGTGCCTTCCGGAGCAGGGGGACCTTGCGGGCACTGCAGGATTGCAATCCGTTATGTCGTAATGTGTTACCAATGGTTTTCGTGGTGACAGTGGTCCCAGCTGCCTTGAGATCATTGACAAGTTCCCCCCTTGTAGTTGTAGGCTGATTTCTAACCTTCCTCATGATCAAGGATACCCCACGAGGTGAGATTTTGCGTGGAGCCCCAGATCTTTGTCGATTGACAGTCATTTTGTACTTCTTCCATTTTCTTACTATGGCACCAACAGTTGTCTCCTTCTCGCCCAGCGTCTTACTGATGGTTTTGTAGCCCATTCCAGCCTTGTGCAGGTGTATGATCTTGTCCCTGACATCCTTAGACAGCTCCTTGCTCTTGGCCATTTTGTAGAGGTTAGAGTCTGACTGATTCACTGAGTCTGTGGACAGGTGTCTTTCATACAGGTGACCATTGCCGACAGCTGTCTGTCATGCAGGTAACGAGTTGATTTGGAGCATCTACCTGGTCTGTAGGGGCCAGATCTCTTACTGGTTGGTGGGGGATCAAATACTTATTTCCCTCTGCAGAATGCAAATAAATTCATATACTTTCCACAATGTGATTTTCCGGATTTAATTTGTGATGTGCTATCTCTCACTGTTACCAATAACCTACCCTTCAATTATGGGCTGCTCATGTCTTTGTCAGTGGGCAAACTTACAAAATCAGCAAGGGATCAAATACTTATTTCCACCACTGTAGATGGGCTCCACACTCAGGGAGCCTGGTCCTTTCAGGAAAGAGGTCTGCAGATCAACCTCCTGGAATTAAGAGCAATCTAGAACGCTCTAAATGCTTTCAGAGATCGGCTGTCCAACCAAGTGATCTTAATTCAAACGGGCGATCAGGTTGCCATGTTTTACACCAACAAGCAGGGGGGCATCAGATCTCGCCCTCTGTGTCAGGAAGCTGTCCAGATGTAGCTTTGGGCTTGTCATCACGGCATGTTTCTCCAAGCCACTTATCTTGCAGGCATAAACAGTCTGGCATACTGGTTAAGCAGGATTATGCAACCTCACAAGTGGTCACTGAACATAGGCGTAGTCCGCAAGATCTTCCGAGCGTGGGGCACCCCTTCAGTGGATCTTTTTGCTACTCAGATCAATCACAAGGTCCCTCAGTTCTGTTCCAGGCTTCAGGCCCACGACACACTAGCATCAGATGCCTTTCTCCTAGGTTGGGGGACAGGCCTTCTGTATGCGTATCCTCCCATATCTCTAGTAGGGAAGACTTTGCTGAAACTCAAGTAAGACTGTGGGACCATGATTCTGATTGCACCCTTCTGGCCGCTTCAGATCTGGTTCCATCTTCTTCTGGAGTTGTCCTCCGAAGAACCATGGAGATTGGACTGTTTTCCAACCCTCATCACTCAGAACAAGGGGTCGCTTCTACATCACAACCTCCAGTCTCTGGCTCTCACAGCCTGGATGTTGGGAGCTTAGAATTTGCCTCCTTGGGTCTTTCAGAGGGTGTCTCCCGAGTCTTGCTTGCTTCCAGAAAAGATTCCACGAAGAAATGTTACTTTTTCAAATGGAGGAGGTTTGCCATCTGGTGTGACAGCAAGGCCCTAGATCATCTTTCTTGTCCTACACGGACCCTGCTTGAATACCTTCTACACTTGTCAGAGTCTGGCCTCAAAACCAACTCAGTAAGGGTTCATCTTAGTGCGATTAGTGCTTATTATCGCCGTGTAGAGGGTAAGCCTATCTCTGGATAGCCTTTAGTTGTTCGCTTCATGAGAGGTTTGCTTTTGTCAAAGCCCCCTGTCAAACCTCCACCAGTGTCATGGGATATCAACGTCGTTCTCTCCCAGCTGATGAGAGCTCCTTCTGAGCCACTGAATTCCTGCCATCTGAATTACTTGACCTGGAAGGTCGTTTTCTTGGTGGCTGTTTCTTCAGCTCGTAGGGTCAGTGAGCTTCAAGCCTTGGTAGTGCATGCATCTTATATCAAATTTCATCACAACAGAGTAGTCCTCCGCACGCACCCTAAGTTTCTGCCAAAGGTGGTGTCGGAGTTCCATCTGAACCAGTCGATTGTCTTGCCAACATTTTTCCCCGTCCTCATACCCGCCCTGGCGAAAGCAGTTTGCATACCCTGGACTGCAAGAGAGCATTGGCCTTTTACGTGGAGCGGACGAAGCCCTTCAGACAGTCCGCCCAGTTGTTTGTTTCTTTCGACCCGATCAGGAGGGGAGTCGCCATTGGAAACGCACAATCTCCAATTGGCTAGCAGATTGCATTTCCTTCACTTGTGCCCAAGCTGGGCTGACTTTGGAGGGCCATGTCATGGCTCACAGTGTTAGAGTTATGGCTGCGTCAGTGGCTCACTTAGTCAGCCTTCATTGAGGAGATTTGCAAGTCTGCAACGTGGTCATCAGTCCACACATTCACATCTCACTACTGCCTCCAGCAGGATACCCGACGTGACAGTTGGTTTGGGCAGTCGGTGCTGCAGAATCTGTTCGGGGTTTAGAATCCAACTCTACCCCCCTAGACCCATTCTTGTTCTGTTCCAGGCTGCCCTCTCAGTTTGTGGTTTATGGTTTCAGGTCAATCTATGTTATGTCCTCGCCATTGCGAGGTCCAATTGACCAATGTTCATTGTTTTGAGTGAGCCTGGTTGCTAGGGATACCCCACATTTGAGAACAAGCAGCCTGCTTGTCCTCAGAGAAAGCGAAGATACATACCTGTAGCAGGTATTCTCCGAGGACAGCAGGCTGATTGTTCTCACAAACCCGCCTACCACCCCTTTAGAATTGTTACTGGTTTGTTATGCTTTTTGATTTAACTGAGAGACACGCGACAGGCGGGAAATCAGTCCACGCATGCGTGGCGCACGCTGCACGTGCGCCAGAAGACTCTGGCAAAACTTTTTTTATATTTTGCTTGCAAAATGCCGTCCGATTCTCGGGCCAGCGCGGACGTCGTGTGTGAGAACAATCAGCCTGCTGTCCTCAGAGAATACCTTCTACAGGTATGTATCTTCGCTGTACAGTAGGTATTTTCCTGTCCCTGGAAGGCTCACAATTTTTTTTTTTTTTAAATTATGAAGTCGTGAAGTGAGATTTGACAGCCCCTGCTCTGTTAGGCTACTCCTCAACTCTCCATGGAGGTCTATTAAGAAGTTAAAGAAAAAATTGGTACCTTGAACATCCATGGTTCCTGAAGCTGTCACAGAGTACAGTATTCCTTGCCAGTTTCACATTTAGGTGGAGGGAGGGGGACAGCAACCACTGGGGGATTAATGAGGTGGCTTGCCTTAATCTCTCCAGTGGAGAGCTGCTCAATTGGAGCACATTTCTATTGTCTGGACATACAGAATATCAGACCTAAATAACAACATCCATCTTTCTAGACATCAAGGTTCTTTTCCCTTCTGAAATTATTGGATGTCTATATTTTGGCCTCTCCCTAGTTCCGCCCAAGACCATGCCCCCTTTCTACAAGGACATACTGCAGTTTTAGACATCCATATCCTGGCTTTATAAAATTGAGATCTGGATGTCCATGTAATGTAGATGTCTAAATACTGGTTTTCAGATGTCCAAATTACGAATAGAGCTTCTAAAACAAGGGTCTTAGGCAGATAAGATGGATTAATAGGAGTCTGAGAGAAAATGAGGGGGCTAATTAAAAAAAAATTGCATGTGAAGTCAGAGTGATGCGTAAAAATAATTTCAGCTAGGGTAGCATACTAACATAGTAACTTAGTAAATGTTGGCAGATAAAGACCTGCACGGTCTATCCAGAGTTGTATCTGACACTTTGTGCAGGTTCCACTTCTTCATGATTAAACACTGGCATCATAAGAAGGGCAGTCATCAACTTGCCTTGCCAACCACATATGCGTACAATCTTTGAACATAATTCCATGATATTGTTGCTATCAAACATAAGATTGTCTTCCCCTCCCCCACCACTTACTAGCATCATTTATTCACTAATATCAGCTTTTATGGTTCTACCATTCCTAGGGATACCATATTTACGGAGACAAAAAAAGAGGACACAAAAAATAAAATGCCGCCCAACCCCAGCCTGCCCCTGGCCCCACCCCAGCTGCACAGTCACCTTGATCCCCCAAGGAAGCCCAATTCTATAAGCAGTGAAAATACTGGTAGAAATAACAAATGCATTTTCTTCCGTAGTCTAAATGCAAAATTAGAAAAGATGGACATTTCCAAAAAAATAAAAATCCATGAGCAGCATGTCCCCCTTTCCTTTCCCTCCCATCCATGAGCAGCATATCCCCCTCTCCTCCATCCCTTCTATCCATGTGCTGCATTTTCCCTTTTTCCCTTCCCTCCCCTCCATATACAGCATGCCCCCCTCTCCTCTCCCCTCCCCTCCACGTACAGCATGTCCTCCTCCTCTCTCCCTTCCCTCCCATTCACGAGCAGCTGCCCCCTTCTGTCCCTCCCATCCATGAGCAGCTTGCCCCCTTCTCTCCCTCCCATCCATGAGCAGCTTGCCACTTTCTCTTCCTCCCTTCCCGGGTCTGCTTTGCTGCTGATCTCCCCTCTGCCACCTCTTCTTGAAAATGACTGCCAAGACTTCAAGCAGTGGCCTCGCAAGACTTCTTCCATGTCCATCTCATAGTAACATAGTAACATAGTAGATGACGGCAGAAAAAGACCTGCAAGGTCCATCCAGTCTGCCCAACAAGATAAACTCATATGTGCTAGTTTTTTGTGTATGCCTTACCTTGATTTGTACCTGTCTTTTTCAGGGCACAGACCGTATAAGTCCGCCCAGTACTATCCCCGCCTCCCAACCACCAGCCCTGCCTCCCACCACCGGCTCTGGCACAGACCATATAAGTCTACCCAGCACTATCCCCGCCTCCCAACCACCAGCCCTGGCACAGACCGTATAAGTCTGCCCAGCACTAGCCCCGCCTCCCAACCGTCTCTGCCACCCATTCAAGGCTAAGCTCCTGAGGATCCCTTCCTTCTGAACAGGATTCCTTTATGTTTATCCCACGCATGTTTCAATTGCGTTACCATTTTCCTCTCCACCACCTCCCGCGGGAGGTTCATTCCAAGCATCCACCACCCTCTCCGTGAAAAAATACTTCCTGACATTTTTCTTAAGTCTGCCCCCCTTCAATCTCATTTCATGCCCTCTCGTTCTACCGCCTTCCCATCTCCGGAAAAGGTTCGTTTGCGGATTAATACCTTTCAAATATTTGAACGTCTGTATCATATCACCCCTGTTTCTCCTTTCCTCCAGAGTATACATGTCCAGGTCAGCAAGTCTCTCCTCATACGTCTTGTAACGTAAATCCCATACCATCTTCGTAGCTTTTCTTTGCACCGCTTCAATTCTTTTTACATCCTTAACAAGATATGGCCTCCAAAACTGAACACAATACTCCAGGTGGGGCCTCACCAACGACTTGTACAGGGGCATCAACACCTCTTTTCTTCTGCTGGTCACGCCTCTCCCTATACAGCCTAGCAACCTTCTAGCTACGGCCACCGCCTTGTCACACTGTTTCGTCGCCTTCAGATCCTCAGATACTATCAGCGCAAGATCCCTCTCCCCGTCCGTACCTAGCAGACTCTCCCCGCCTAACACATACGCCTCCCGTGGATTTCTACTCCCTAAGTGCATCACTTTTAATTTCTTCGCATTGAATTTTAATTGCCAAACCTTAGACCATTCTTCTAGCTTTTTCAGATCCTTTTTCATGTTTTCCACTCCCTCCGGGGTGTCCACTGTGTTACAAATCTTAGTATCATCCGCAAATAGGCAAACTTTACCTTCTAACCCTTTGGCAATGTCACTCACAAATATATTGAACAGAATCGGCCCCAGCACCGATCCCTGAGGCACTCCACTACTCACCTTTCCCTCCGAACGAACGAACTTCATTCATCACCACAGATTATTGAATTTTCCTCCAGGAAATTGTCCCAACCGTTTTTAAACCCAGATATGCTAACAGCTGTTACACATCCTCCAGTAACGAGTTCCAGGGCTTTTCTTAGAGTAAAAAAAATATATTTTTTTAAGTATTTCCATGTAATTTCATTGAGTGACCCCTGGTCTTTGTACTTTTCAAAACAGTGAATATTTGATTCACTTTTACCCATTCTTCACCACTCAGGATTTTATAGACCTCAGTCATATTCCCCCTCAGCCGTCTCTTTTTCAAGCTGAAGAACCCTATCCTCTTTAGTCTTTCTTCATATAGGAGTTCCATCTCCTGTATCATTTTGGTCGCTCTTCTTTGAATCTTTTCTTGTTCCACTATATCCTTTTTGAGAAACAGTGACCAGAATTGAACGCAATACTCAAAGTGAGGTTGCATCATTGAGCGATACAGAGGCATTATAATAATATTCTTGGTCTTATTTTGCATCCCTTTCCTAATAATTCCTATCATCCTGTTTGCTTTTTTTGCTGCCACCACATACTGGCCAGAAGATTTCAGCATATTGTTTACAATGACACCTAGATCTTTTAACTGAGTGCTGACTCCAAAGGTGGACCCTATGATTCAGGTTATTCTTCCCAATGTGCATCACTTTGCATTTGGAGCAAAGCAGATCACAATGGTAGAAATAATAAGTCCAATTTATTCACCACACATATATGAATCATAAATTATAGAAAAGGCCTGACAAGATCTTGTTTCACTCTAAACAGGGCTGCATCAGGGGCTTCAATGACAAAACTGCCAATAAACATAAATACACAAATGTTTTATTAAAACTACTAAAAATTTAAAGCAGCAGTCAAAGCAACATACCAACAATCCATATATACAAAAAACAATATGCTACATGTGAGAGCCACTTAAAAGCCACTTAAAAGATGCTAAAAATTGACCATATAGAATATAAAAAAGGCAATAAAATAAAATATAGAGGCTGAAGCACAGTTAAAAGATAAGTACATACCCCGAAGGTGGTTCCACAAAATTTCACCTTTCAGGTAAAAACAGCTAGGATAAATGAAAAATCTTTAGTTAAAGGCTCACTCTGTTCCAAAACTTCATTACTGCTCTCATAATTACAAAAAATAAACAGGCAAAAGAAAATATGGCCGCGGTCTTACCTTCACTTCTAGAAAAGCAGCACAGAGGGCCAGATGCACTAAATATTATGAGCCATTAACGAGCAAGTAGTAAACCCTGGCATGCACTAAATACTTTTTTCTGACGACGGTAGCAGCTAACGCAAACGGAATGCAGATGAGCAAATAGTGTAGAAACTCTATTGTAATGAGATGCACTAAGCTTTTCCGATTGCCTTAACGCTGGAAAACGCTGGGAAATCTAACGAGAGGTCTGTACCTCTCATTGGGGCTGCGCAGGCTTGGAAAACTTATAAAATGTAAAAAAAAAAATCATGAGGGGGAAAAAAAGGACGCTCGTCACTGTAGTGTATTATAAAAAAAAATCACAGGCTCCGATGCTGCAGGCTGTCAGCTGAGAGACCCGGAAGAGTAAGACCCGGTGAGAAGCACAGCAAACCCGTGGTGAGTGCTCGTCCGTTCATTGATGCTACCACAGTCAAATGTCCATCTTTTCCCCCTCCTGCGAGGTAACCCTGGCTCCGATGCTGCAGGCTCTCAGCTGAGAGACCGAGATACCCAGGTGAGAAGCACAGCAAACCTGTGGTGAGTGCTCGTCCGTTCATTGCTGCTACCACGGTCAAATGTCCAACTTTTCCCCCTCCTGCGAGGTAACCCTGGCTCCGAAGCTGCAGGCTCTCAGCTGAGAGACCCGGAAGTCTCTCAGCCAATCACAGCTCTGTGTTTAGCTCAGCTCGGCTCAATGCTTCCTTCACTGTGATTGGGTGGAAGATGGTGCTGGGCAGATGGAAATCCTAATGACAGTCTCCAGAATTGCTTCTATTTGTACCATGGTCGGTGTAGCGGATGCCTGCAGCATCGGAGCCTGTGATTTTTTTTTATAATACACTACATAAGTACATAAGTAGTGCCATACTGGGAAAGACCAAAGGTCCATCTAGCCCAGCATCCTGTCACCGACAGTGGCCAATCCAGGTCAAGGGCACCTGGCACGCTCCTCAAACGTAAAAACATTCCAGACAAGTTATACCTAAAAATGAGGAATTTTTCCAGTCCATTTAATAGCGGTCTATGGACTTGTCCTTTAGGAATCTATCTAACCCCTTTTTAAACTCCGTCAAGCTAACCGCCCGTACCACGTTCTCCGGCAATGAATTCCAGAGTCTAATTACACGTTGGGTGAAGAAAAATTTTCTCCGATTCGTTTTAAATTTACCACACTGTAGCTTCAACTCATGCCCTCTAGTCCTAGTATTTTTGGATAGCGTGAACAGTCGCTTCACATCCACCCGATCCATTCCACTCATTATTTTATACACTTCTATCATATCTCCCCTCAGCCGTCTCTTCTCCAAGCTGAAAAGCCCTAGCCTTCTCAGCCTCTCTTCATAGGAAAGTCGTCCCATCCCCACTATCATTTTCGTCGCCCTTCGCTGTACCTTTTCCAATTCTACTATATCTTTTTGAGATACGGAGACCAGTACTGAACACAATACTCCAGGTGCGGTCGCACCATGGAGCGATACAACGGCATTATAACATCCGCACACCTGGACTCCATACCCTTCTTAATAACACCCAACATTCTATTCGCTTTCCTAGCCGCAGCAGCACACTGAGCAGAAGGTTTCAGCATATCATCGACGACGACACCCAGATCCCTTTCTTGATCCGTAACTCCTAACGCGGAACCTTGCAAGACGTAGCTATAATTCGGGTTCCTCTTACCCACATGCATCACTTTGCACTTGTCAACATTGAACTTCATCTGCCACTTGCACGCCCATTCTCCCAGTCTCGCAAGGTCCTCCTGTAATCGTTCACATTCCTCCTGCGACTTGACGACCCTGAATAATTTTGTGTCATCGGCGAATTTAATTACCTCACTAGTTATTCCCATCTCTAGGTCATTTATAAATACATTAAAAAGCAACGGACCCAGCACAGACCCCTGCGGGACCCCACTAACTACCCTCCTCCACTGAGAATACTGGCCACGCAATCCTACTCTCTGCTTCCTATCTTTCAACCAGTTCTTAATCCATAATAATACCCTACCTCCGATTCCATGACTCTGCAATTTCTTCAGGAGTCTTTCGTGCGGCACTTTGTCAAATGCCTTCTGAAAATCCAGATATACAATATCAACCGGCTCCCCATTGTCCACATGTTTGCTTACCCCCTCAAAAAAATGCATTAGATTGGTGAGGCAAGACTTCCCTTCACTAAATCCGTGCTGACTTTGTCTCATCAGTCCATGTTTTTGTATATGCTCTGCAATTTTATTCTTAATAATAGCCTCCACCATCTTGCCCGGCACCGACGTCAGACTCACCGGTCTATAATTTCCCGGATCTCCTCTGGAACCTTTCTTAAAAATCGGAGTAACATTGGCTACCCTCCAGTCTTCCGGTACTACACTCGATTTTAGGGACAGATTGCATATTTCTAACAGTAGCTCCGCAAGTTCATTTTTTAGTTCTATTAATACTCTGGGATGAATACCATCAGGTCCCGGTGATTTACTACTCTTCAGCTTGCTGAACTGACCCATTACATCCTCCAAGGTTACAGAGAATTTGTTTAGTTTCTCCGACTCCCCCGCTTCAAATATTCTTTCCGGCACCGGTGTCCCCCCCAAATCCTCCTCGGTGAAGACCGAAGCAAAGAATTCATTTAATTTCTCCGCTACGGCTTTGTCCTCCTTGATCGCCCCTTTAACACCATTTTCGTCCAGCGGCCCAACCGACTCTTTGGCCGGTTTCCTGCTTTTAATGTATCTAAAAAAGTTTTTACTATGTATTTTTGCTTCCAACGCTAATTTCTTCTCAAAGTCCTTTTTTGCCCTCCTTATCTCCGCTTTGCATTTGGCTTGGCATTCCTTATGATCTATCCTGTTACTTTCAGTTGGTTCTCTTCTCCACTTTCTGAAGGATTGTTTTTTGGCTCTAATGATTTCCTTTATCTTACTGTTTAGCCACGCCGGCTGACGTTTAGTCTTTTTTTCCCTTTTTTCTAATACGTGGAATATATTTGTCCTGAACCTCCAGGATGGTGTTTTTAAACAGCATCCACGCCTGATGCAAGTTTTTTACTCTGCGAGCTGCTCCTTTCAGTCTTTTTTCACCATTTTTCTCATTTTGTCGTAATCACCTTTTCTATAGTTAAACGCTAGCGTACTTGATTTCCTAGTTTCACTTCCTTCAATGCCAATATCAAAACCGATCATATTATGATCACTGTTATCAAGCGGCCCTCGTATCGTTACCCCCCTGCACTAGATCATGAGCACCACTAAGGACTAAGTCTAGTATTTTCCTTCTCTTGTCGGCTCCTGAACTAGCTGTTCCATGAAGCTGTCCTTGATTTCATCAAGAAATCTTATGTCCCTTGCGTGTACAGATGTTACATTACCCCAGTCTATATGCGGGTAATTGAAATCCCCCATTATTATTGTGTTGCCCAGTTTGTTTGCGTCCCTGATTTCCTTTAACATTTCCGCATCCGTCTGTTCGTCCTGGCCAGGCGGACGGTAGTACACTCCTATCACTATCCTTTTCCCCTTTGCACATGGAATTTCAATCCACAGTGATTCCAAGGAGTGTTTTGCTTCCTGCAGAATTTTCAATCTATTTGATTCAAGGCTCTCGTTAATATACAATGCTACCCCTCCACCAATCCGATTCACCCTATCACTACGATATAATTTGTACCCCGGTATGACAGTGTCCCACTGGTTATCCTCCTTCCACCAGGTCTCAGAGATGCCTATTATATCTAATTTTTCATTTAGTGCAATATATTCTAACTCCCCCATCTTATTTCTTAGGCTCCTGGCATTCGCATATAGACATTTCAAACTATGTTTGTTGTTCCTAAGTACATCATGCTTAGTACTTGACAGTATTAATTGGCAATCTTTTGTCTGATTTTTATTGTTATTTAAAGATACCCGATCTACTACAATCTCTTTTGCAACCTCACTATCAGGATACTCTATCTTCCCTGTTATGGTGATATCTTTGAAAGATACCTTATCCCGAACCATGCTCTTTTGAGCGACTGTCGGCCTTCCCCCCATTTCTAGTTTAAAAGCTGCTCTATCTCCTTCTTAAACGCCGATGCCAGCAGCCTGGTCCCACTCTGGTTAAGATGGAGCCCATCCTTTCGGAATAGGCTCCCCCTTCCCCAGAATGTTGCCCAGTTCCTAACAAATCTAAAGCCCTCCTCCCTGCACCATCGTCTCATCCACGCATTGAGACTCTGGAGCTCTGCCTGTCTCTTGGGCCCTGCGCGTGGCACAGGTAGCATTTCAGAAAATGCTACCCTGGAGGATCTGGATTTCAGCTTTCTACCTAAGAGCCTAAATTTTGCTTCCAGAACCTCTCTCCCACATTTTCCTATGTCATTGGTACCCACATGTACCAAGACAGCGGACTCCTCCCCAGCACTATCTAGAATCCTATCTAGGTGACACGTGAGGTCCGCCACCTTCGCACCAGGCAGGCAAGTCACCAGGCGATCCTCACGTCCACCAGCCACCCAGCTATCTATATGCCTAATGATCGAATCACCAAGTACAACAGCTGTCCTAACCTTTCCCTCCCGGGGAGGAGTGAAGAATGTCCATAAAGGACGCTCCTGATGAGCACTTGGCACTTGAGGCGTATTTGGCATGCGCAGAGCAGCCAGCATAACGCTTTGCTGCTCTGCGCTTGCTTGACAGGCCGATTGGCCGACAGTTTTACGATGGAATAGACAATGCAAGTGAGCTACAACGAGTAGCTCATTTGCATTCCCTTTCCTTGATGTATAGCCGTTCCCTACCGATTCGCTATGGAATTTGGTAGGGAACGGCTCAAATGACGAATTTAGTGCATCTGGCCCAGAGTCCAGTGGTGAATCCACCATTGCTGTTTCTTTACTAGCTAATATAGGGCTTGTGGGTAGGTCAGATGTCACAATGTTGTGGGAAAAAAACTTTTTCTCCGAGGACAAGCAGGCTGAAATAGTCTCACACATGGGTCAGTGATCTGCGCCATCCTGGAAATCGGCATAACAACATAGCAAAAACAAAAGATTTGCCAGAGCCTTCTGGCGTGCATGCAGCGACTTTCTGCCTGCCGCACGAGTGCGTACCTCAGGTTTTTTTCTTCCGTGTGAGGAGCAACAGTTTTTTCTGTGGCTTCTCTCTTCGTGCCCGGGAAAGAGCCTTCATCATTTTGAAGCATGTTTTCGCTTGATTTTTTAAAATTTTTATTTAATTCTTTTTTTTTTTTTAAGCTTTTTCTCCTTATTTTTTCTTATTTTTCTTTGTCCATTTTAAAGCTTCCTTTCTTTTTCGATATTGGCCAGTCTCTCCCTTTTTGTGCCTTTTATTCTTGGCACAATCAAGCCCTTTGATTTACATAGTAACATGGAGGGGCATAATCGAACGTCGCCGGCGCTACATCTGGTCGGAACCATATTATCGAAAAAGATGGCCGGCCATCTCTTTTTTTCGATAATACGGTTTACCCTGGCCAAATGCCGTTGAGTTCGCCGGGCTTGAGATGGGCGGCTTCGCTCCAGGGGCAGTGACGTAAGAGACGGGAGGAGCCTGCAGAGCCAGCAGCCAATGCTTCGAGGCTGCCTGCGGTGCCACGCTTTTTTTTTTAAACATTTTTTTTTGTCGTTAGCGTTGGCTTTTAGCTCAGTCAGCTGAGCGCTTCTTCTTTTTGTAGCGCCGGCCCTGCTGCTCAACAGGAAAAGCAGCAGTGGCCGGCAATAGGAGCTGGGGCTGGCGGGCCTGAATCGGGAGAGGGAAAACGGATGGCAGGATGGGGAGAAAGAGGGAAAACGGAAGAATGGGGAGAGAAAGAGGGAAAACAGATGGAAGGATGGCAGAGAAAGAGAGAAAACGGAAGGATGGGGAGAGAAAGAGGGAAAACAGATGGGAGGATGGCAGAGAAAGAGGGAAAACGGAAGGATGGAGAGAGAAAGAGGGAAAACAGACGGGAGGATGGCAGAGAAAGAGGAAAAACGGAAGGATGGCAGAGAAAGAGGGAAAACGGAAGGATGGAGAGAGAAAGAGGGAAAACGGAAGGATGGGGAGAGAAAGAGGTGAAACAGATGGGAGGATGGCAGAGAAAGAGGGAAAACGGAAGGATAGGGAGAGAAAGAGGGAAAACAGACGGAAGGATGGCAGAGAAAGAGGGAAAACAGACGGAAGGATGGGGAGAGAAAGAGGGAAAACGGAAGGATGGGGAGAGAAAGAGGGAAAACAGATGGAAGGATGGCAGAGAAAGAGGGAAAATGGATGGATGGGGAGAGAGACACTGGATGGAAGGATGGGGAGAGAAAGAGGGGAGATGGATGAAAGGATGCAGAGAGAAAGGAGAGAGACTGGAAGGATGTGGAGAGAGAAGGGACACTGAACAGAAAAGGGTAGAGAGATAGACACTGGTTAGAAGGAGGGAGAGAGACATTAGATGGAAGGATCAGGAGAGAGGGTAGATGGGTGGAAAGATGGGGAGAGAAAGAGAGAAGACGCTGGATGGAAGGGTAGGGAGAAAGAGGTGACACTGGATGCAGAAAGAAAGAGGGGAGACTATTGGAAGGATGGGGAGAGAGAGGGGAGACACTGGAAGGATGGGGAGAGAAAGAGGAGAGCTGCTGGATGGAAAAGGGGAGTAGTGAAAGACTGGAGAATAAGAGGAAGGGGCATGGGGAGAACAAGGGTGAGAAAAAGATGAAAAGCCATAAGTAGATGAAGGAAATTAAAGAATGGATAGTAAGAATGAATTAAATCTGGACAGAGAGAGAGAGAGGCAGAAAAATATTGAACAAAGCAAAGAAAAAGGAGAGAAAAATGACAAATGGCCAGGAAACCCTGGCAGAAGAGTTAAGCGAAAACGAAGGAAAGCAGAATCTAGAGACTGGGAGCAACACAATGAGAAAAAGTAAATGGCCATACAACAAAGGTAAAGAAAATAATTTTGCTGGGGGGGTGGGGTAGAGAGAAAATTTTGTGCCCACCCACTTTGGGTTCAGGCCCACCCAAAATTGGCAGTCTGGCTACGCCACTGGTTTGCCATCTGGTGTGATAGCAAGGCCCTAGATCCTCTCTCTTGTCCTACGCAGACCCTGCTTGAATAACTTCTACACTTGTCAGAGTCTGGTTTCAAGACCAACTCCGTAAGGGTTCACCTTAGTACAATTAGTGCTTATCATCAGCATGTAGAAGTTAAACCTATCTCTGGACAGCCTTTAGTTGTTTGCTTCATGAGAGATTTGCTTTTGTCAAAGCCCCCTGTCAAACCTCCACCAGTGTCATGGTATCTCAATGTCGCTCTCACCCAGCTGATGAAAGCTCCTTTTGATCTACTGAATTCCTGCCATCTGAAGTACTTGACCTGGAAGGTCATTTTCTTGGTGGCTATTACTTCAGCTCCTGGCGTCAGTGAGCTTCAGGCCCTAGTAATGGATGGGATTTTTAAATTGGGTTTAATAGGGTATATATAGAAGCTGGGGTGGCAGTTTTTCTCTTTTTTTGTGTGTGTGCTAGTCTGGATGGGATACAGTGTAATTTCTCTTTTTCTTAGTATCCTTGGTTCATGGGGGACTTTAAGATAATAGACTGCAAACGCACCTTTGGTACGATGTAAGCCACATTGAGCCTGCAAATAGGTGGGAAAATGTGGGATACAAATGCAACAAAATAAACAAAATAAATGCACCTTATGCTAAGTTTCATCACAACAGAGTAGTCCTCTGCACGCACCCTAAGTTCCTGCTGAAGGTGGTGTCAGAGTTCCATCTGAACCAGTCAATTGTCTTGCCAACTTTTTTTCCCCGTCCTCATGCCCACCCTGGCAAAAGCAGCTTGCACACCTTAGACTGCAAGAGAGCATTGGCCTTTTATGTGGAGCGGATGAAGCCCTTCAGACAGTCCGCCCAGTTGTTTGTTACTTTTGATCCCAACAGGAGGGGAGTTGCCATCGGAAAACACACAATCTCCAATTGGCTAGCAGATTCCATTTCCTTCGTTTATGCCCAGGCTGGGCTGACTCTAGAGGGTCATAAGTACATATAAGTACATAAGTAATGCCACACTGGGAAAAGACCAAGGGTCCATCGAGCCCAGCATCCTGTCCACGACAGCGGCCAATCCAGGCCAAGGGCACCTGGCGAGCTTCCCAAACGTACAGACATTCTATACATGTTATTCCTGGAATTGTGGATTTTTCCCAAGTCCATTTAGTAGCGGTTTATGGACTTGTTCTTTAGGAAACCGTCTAACCCCTTTTTAAATTCTGCTAAGCTAACCGCCTTCACCACGTTCTCCGGCAACAAATTCCAGAGTTTAATTATGCGTTGGGTGAAGAAAACTTTTCTCCAATTTGTTTTAAATTTACTACACTGTAGTTTCATCGCATGCCCCCTAGTCCTAGTATTTTTGGAAAGCGTGAACAGACGCTTCACATCCACCTGTTCCACTCAACTCATTATTTTATATACCTCTATCATGTCTCCCCTCACCCGTCTCTTCTCCAAGCTGAAAAGCCGTAGCCTCCTTAGTCTTTCTTCATAGGGAAGTCGTCCCATTCCCGCTATCATTTTAGTCGCCCTTCGCTGCACCTTTTCCAATTCTACTATATCTTTCTTGAGATACGGTGACCAGAATTGAACACAATACTCAAGGTGCGGTCGCACCATGGAGCAATACAACGGCATTATAACATCCTCACACCTGTTTTCCATGTCTTTCCTAATAATACCCAACATTCTATTCGCTTTCCTAGCCGCAGCAGCACACTGAGCAGAAGGTTTCAGTGTATTATCAACGACGACACCCAGATTCCTTTCTTGGTCCGTAACTCCTAACGTGGAACCTTGCATGACGTAGCTATAATTCGGGTTCTTTTTTCCCACATGCATCACCTTGCACTTGCTCACATTAAATGTCATCTGCCATTTAGCCGCCCAGTCTCCCAGTCTCGTAAGGTCCTTCTGTAATTTTTCACATTCCTGTCGCGAGTTAACGACTTTGAATAACTTTCTGTCATCAGCAAATTTAATTACCTTGCTAGTTACTCCCATCTCTAAATCATTTATAAATATATTAAAAAGCAGCGGTCCTAGCACAGACCCCTGAGGAACCCCACTAACTACCCTTCTCCATTGTGAATACTGCCCATTTAACCCCACTCTCTATTTCCTATCCTTCAACCAGTTTTTAATCCACAATAGGACATTTCCTCTTATCCCATGACCCTCCAATTTCCTCTGTAGCCTTTCATGAGGTACCTTGTCAAACGCCTTTTGAAAATCCAGATACACAATATCAACTCCTGAGAGGGAGCCTCGCTTGTTGCCGACGACGTGCTCCAGCCCGGCTCCCGCCTGTCAACTGCTGCGCTGCCTTGACCCGACTCCCACCTACCCTTCTGAAGCGAACCTCACCTGGGGCCGACGACGAGCTCTAGCCTGACTCCCGCGTGCCCTTCTGGTAGATAGTGCCGTCTGGGCTCGGGAGTGGGTGACTGCGGAGTTCCAAACGGGCCAGCACTGGTCGCCTTCGCCCACCATCGGTGTCACGGTGCGACTTCAGACATCGGCGCCCTCTGCGCGAGGCTGGGAGGGGTGAGTGTCGATAGTGCCGAGCGGCTGGTCGCTCGCTGGGACTCCGCGCTATTGTTCTAGCAGAACAGGGAGGCAGGAGCGCCACGAGGTGAAAGAAGTCGATCAAGCTGACGGATTGATAACAACTTGGAGTTAGAAGAGATAGTAAAATTCTCTCCACAAGTAACGCACGTGGCACGCCGAGAATCACCCCAACTGCCCAACTGAAATCTGGGCAGCGAACATCGAGAAAGACCAGTGTAGAGCTCACAAACCTGGAAGGAGCCACAGACCTGACCCAAACTCGCCCGATTTGAACCTGAACAGTTGGGATTGTGAGAGTGGTTAACTCAAAGAGACAGACTACTACTGGAATACAACTGCATTGAAGGTTGATATGAATTCCAACAAATTGACCCTCAGAGTATTTAAAGAATCTGGAGTGTCTGCACCGTGTGTTCCTGCCTGTGTCATCTGTTCCTGCCTGCGTCATCTGTTCCTGCCCTCATCCTCTGATCCTGCCTGCCCCCTCTGATCCAGCCTTCCCCGTCTGGACTGTCTGCACCGTGTGTTCCTGCCTGTGCCCTCTGATCCTGCCTGCATCATCTGTTCCTGCCTGCGTCCTCTGATCTGCCTGCGCCCTGTGATCCTGCCTGCCTACGCCCTCTGATCCTGCCTGCGCCCTCTGATCCAGCCTTCACCATCTGTTCCTGCCTGCGCCCTCTGATCCAGCCTGCATCATCTGTTCCTGCCTGCGCCCTCTGATCCAGCCGACATCATCTGTTCCTGCCTGTGCCCTCTGATCCAGCCTATATCTGTTCCTGCCTACACCCTCTGATCCAGCCTTCACCGTGTGTTCCTGCCTGCGCCCTCTGATCCAGCCTACATCATCTGTTCCTGCCTGCGCTCTCTAATCCAGCCTTCACCGTGTGTTCCTGCCTGCACCCTCTAATCCAGCCTTCACCGTCTGTTCCTGCCTGCGCCCTCTGATCCAGCCTACATCTGTTCCTGCCTGCGCCCTCTGATCCAGCCTACATCTGTTCCTGCCTACGCCCTCTGATCCAGCCTTCACCGTGTGTTCCTGCCTGCGCTCTCTGATCCAGCCTACATCATCTGTTCCTGCCTGCACCCTCTGATCCAGCCTACATCATCTGTTCCTGCCTGCGCCCTCTGATCCAGCCTACATCATCTGTTCATCAGACTTTTTCATGGCCCCTATATACATTCTCTTCCTAGCCCTATCCCTTCCTAATCTTTTCCCTCACCCCCCACCACTGTCCATTACAGGAACTCACTGCCCATCCATTGATTTCATCACCTCACCTTCACTTTTACCCCCTTCCTCCTTCTCAGCTTTTAATCTTCATCTCTTTCTTCCCTCCATTGTGCCGTCCCCATTCTACCTGAGTACCTCTCGCCTTTGACGCCTTCGTGACTACACCTCTCCTACTCTCCTCCGCTGTCTTTTACTCCTTCTCTTACTCTCAGCTGGTGACATCAATCCCAATCTTGGTCCTCCTCTTCTGCCTTCTTCCTACTTATGCAAGCCACATCGTAACGTCTCTAATCTCATCTCTATTCCTCTTCTTCCCCCTTACTCCTTACCCTTCTCTTGCGCCCTATGGAATGCCCGCTCCATCTGCAATAAACTTCCCTACATTCACAACCTCTTCATTTCTTGTTCCCTCCATCTACTTGCCTTAACCGAAACTTGGCTCTCCCCTGATGACTCTACTTCTGTTGCAGCCCTTTGCCATGGTGGTTATCTTTTTTCTCATACCCCTCACCCTGCCAGCCGCGGCGGTGGCGTTGGATTACTACTCTCTCCCTCCTGCAAATTCCAACCTCTTCTTCCACCCCAGTCTCACTGCCTTTTGTCCTTAGAAGTCCACTCCATCCGCCTTTTCACTCCTCTACCTCTCCGATTGGCAGTCATTTATCGACCCCCTGATAAAGCTCTTTCATCCTTTCTCACTGGCTTTGATGCCTGGCTTTCCTTCTTTCTTGAACCTACATCCCCCTCCATTACCCTTGGTGATTTTAACATCCACGTTGATGATTCCTCTAACTCGTATGCTTCCCAATTCCTTGCCTTAACGTCCTCATTCAATCGTCAGCTATGTTCCTCTGCACCTACCCATCATAATGATCACTGTCTCAACCGTATCCTGTCCTCCAACTGCTTCCCCTCCAGCTTCTGTTCCTCAGCTCTCCCCCTTTCTGACCATCACCTGTTAACCTTCACACTTAAGCACCCTCCTCCCCAGTCCCACCCAATCTCAACCCCCTCATTTAGGAATCTTCAAGTTATTGACCCCCTTACTCTGTCCTCTTGTGTCTCTAACCTTTTCTCTTCCACCACTCCATCTAAATCTGTCAATGAAGCCGTTTCTTCCTATGATACTATTCTCTCCTCTGCTCTGGACACTCTTGCCCCTCCCATGCCCTGTCCTACTAGGTGTACCAAACCCCAGCCTTGGCTAACCCCTAAAATCTGCTACTTTCGTTCCTGTGCCCACTCTGCTGAACATTCTTAGCTTAAATCCCGCACCCTTGCTGACTTCATTCATTTCAAATTCATGCTTAACTCTTTCCAGTCTGCCCTTTCCCAGGCCAAACAAGATTACTTCACCCAATTGATAAATTCCCTTGGTTCTAACCCTCGACTTCTCTTCGCCACACTGAACTTTCTTCTCAAAGTGCCTCCGTCCCCAATTCCCCCTTCTCTTTCTCCTCAGACCCTAGCTGAGCACTTCCACAATACAATCCGTAAGATTAACCTTGAATTTTCATCCAAACCCTCCCCACCTCTCTTCTCCCTTAATCTGCACCCCCTACTCTCCTTCCTCTCCTTCTTTTTCCTCCTTCTCTGAAGTTTCTACTGAGGAAACTGCCCTTCTTCTTTCCTCCTCTAAATGTACTACCTGTTCATCTGATCCCATCCCCACTCATCTACTTAGCACTATCTCTCCTACTATCATCCCTGTCATCTGTCACATCCTTAATCTCTCACTTTCCACTGCAACTGTTCCTATGGCCTTCAAACATGCTGTTGTCACTCCACTCCTTAAAAACCCCTCACTTGACCCTACCTGTCCCTCCAACTATCGCCCCTTCTCCCTTCTTCCTTTCCTCTCCAAATTACTTGAACGCGCTGTTCACCGCCACTGTCTTGACTTCCTTTCTTCTCAACCTATTCTTGACCCACTCCAATCTGGTTTCTGCCCTCTTCACTCTACTGAAACTGCACTTACCAAAGTCTCTAATGAACTGCTGTTGGCTAAATCCAGAGGTCTATATTCTATCCTTATCCTTCTTGACCAATCTGCTGCTTTCGACGCTGTTGACCACACCATACTCCTTGATACACTATCCTCGATTGGATTCCAGGGCCCGGTTCTTTCCTGGTTCTCCTCTTACCTCTCACTTCGCACTTTCAGTGTTCACTCTGGCGGTTCCTCTTCAACTTCCATCCCGCTTTCAGTTGGTGTCCCCCAGGGTTCTGTCCTTGGACCCCTCCTTTTTTCCATCTATACCTCTTCTCTTGGTACCCTGATTTCATCTCATGGCTTTCAATACCATCTTTATGCAGATGACTCTTAGATCTACATCTCCACCCCTGAAATCTCATCTGTAATCCAGGACAAAATTTCATCCTGCTTGTCTGATATTGCTGCTTGGATGTCTCAACGCCATCGGAAGCTAAACATGACTAAAACTGAACTTCTCATTTTCTCCCTAAATCCACCTCCCCTCTTCCCCCGTTCTCTATGTCTGTTAATGGCTCTCACATCCTCCCTGTCTCCTCGGCTCGTAACCTTGGAGTCATCTTTGATTCCTCTCTCTTCTTCTCTGCGCATATTCAACAGATCGCCAAAACCTGTCGTTTCTTTATCTACAACATTAGCAAAATCCGCCCCTTCCTTTCTGAATACGCTACCAGAACCCTTGTCCAAACCATTGTTACCTCTCATTTGGATTATTGCAATTTACTTCTCACTGGTCTTCCTCTCAGCCATCTCTCTCCTCTCCAGTCTGTCCAAAATTCTGCAGCACAACTTATTTTCAGCCAAAATCGTTATACCCACACTAGCCCACTCCTCAAGACACTTCACTGGCTCCCTGTCCGCTTCCGCATACAATTCAAACTTCTCTTACTGATCTTTAAATGCATCCATTCTGCAGCTCCCCATTACCTCTCCACTCTCATCTCTTCCTACATTCCTCCCCGTGAACTCCGCTCACTGGACAAATCTCTCTTGTGGTCCCCCTTCTCCTCCACTGCTAACTCCAGACTTCGTTCCTTTTCCCTCGCGGCACCTTATGCCTGGAATAGACTTCCTGAGCCTGTATGTCTAGCTCCATCTCTACCTGTTTTCAAATCTATGCTGAAAACCCACCTTTTCACCACTGCTTTTGGCTCCTAGCTACTACTCATTTGCCTCCCCTTGTCCCTTCTCACCCAGTACTTCCCTCGCCCTTAATTGTCTTATCTTAATTGACTTAATTCTCTTAATTGACTTAATTATCTTAATTGACATCACCCTTAATTGTCTTGTCTGTCTGTATTACTTTTAGATTCTAAGCTCTATTGAGCAGGGACTGTCTCTCTATGTCAGGTGTTCAGCGCTGCGTGCGTCTGGTAGCACTATACAAATGTTAATAATAATAATATTAATCAACCGGCTCCCCTTTATCCACATGTTTGTTTACTTCTTCAAAGAATTGAAGTAAATTGGTCAGGCAAGATTTCCCCACAAAAAAGCCGTGCTGACTTGGTCTCAGTAATCCATGTCCTTGGATGTGCTCTGTAATTTTGTTTTTGATAATAGCCTCTACCATTTTCCCCGGCACCGACGTCAGACTCACCGGTCTATAATTTCCTGGATCTCCCCTGGAACCTTTTTTAAAAATCAGCATTACATTGGCCACCCTCCAATCTTCCGGTACCACGCTCGATTTTAAGGATAAATTGCATATCACTAACAGTAGCTCCACAAGCTCATTTTTCAGTTCTATCAGTACTCTAGGATGAATACCATCCAGTCCAGGAGATTTTCTACTCTTCAGTTTGCTGAACTGCCCCATTACGTCCTCCAGGTTTACCGTGAAGTCAATAAGTTTCTCCGACTTGTCCACTTGAAATACCATTTCCGTCACCGGTATCCCACCCAAATCTTCCTCGGTGAAGACCGAAGCAAAGAATTCATTCAATCTCTCCGCTACGTCTTGATCTTCCTTGATCGTCATCCAGCAGCCCAACCGATTCTTTTGCCGGCTTCCTGCTTTTAATATACCAAAAAAAAACATTTTGCTATGTTTTTTTGCCTCTAATGCTATCTTTTTTCCATAATCCCTCTTGGCCTTCTTTATCTGCGCCTTGCATTTGCTTTGACACTTCTTATGCTGCTTCTTGTTATTTTCAGACGGTTCCTTCCATTCTCCGAGGACAAGCAGGCTGCTTGTTCTCACTGATGGGTGACGTCCACGGCAGCCCCTCCAATCGGAAACTTCACTAGCAAAGTCCTTTGCTAGCCCTCGCGCGCCCGCGCGCACCGCGCATGCGCGGCCGTCTTCCCGCCCGAAACCGGCTCGAGCCGGCCAGTCTTCTTTTGTCCGCACTCGGTACGGTCGTGTTTTCGCCGTGTCGAGCCCCGGAAAGTCGACCTCGCGCGTCCAATTTGTTTGAACGTGTTTTTTTCCTGAAGGCGTTTCTTTTAGCCCTAATAGATTCCTTCACCTCACTTTTCAACCACGCCGGCTGTCTTTTAGACTTCTGTATTTCTTTTCTAATTTGTGGAATATGTTTGGCCTGGGCCTCCAGGATGGTATTTTTGAACATCGTCCTTGCCTGTTGTACAGTTTTTACCCTCTCAGTTGCCCCCCTAAGTTTTTTTTAAACCGTTCTTCTCATTTTATCATAGTCTCCTTTTTTAAAGTTAAACGTTAACGTATTTGACTTTCTGTGTATAGTTACTTCAAGGTTGATATCAAAACTGTTCATATTATGATCACTGTTATCAAGCGGCCCCAGTACCATAACGTCCCTCACCAGATCATGCGCTTCACTAAGGACCAAGTCTAGAATTTTTCCTTCTCTCGTCGGCTCCTGCACCAGCTGCTCCATAAAGCTGTCATGGCTCATAATGTCAGAGCCATGGCTACGTCAGTGGCTCACTTAAAGTAAGCCTCCATTGAAGAAATTTGCAAAGCTGCAACATGGTGTTCAGTCCACACATTCATATCACACTACTGCCTTGAGCAGGATACCCAACGCGACAGTCGGTTTGGGCAGTCGGTGCTGCAGAATCTGTTCGGGGTTTAGAATCCAACTCTACCCACCTAGGCCCATTTTATTCTGTTACAAGCTGCACTCTGATTAGTTGTTTATAGTTTCAGGTTAATCTCTGTTATGTCCTCGTCGTTGTGAGGCCCAGTTGACCAATGTTTATTGTTTTGGGTGAGCCTGGATGCTAGGGATATCCCACGTGTGAGAATATTTCAGCCTGCTTGTCCTCGGAGGAAGCGAAGATCAGGTATCAGGTATTCTCCGAGGACAGCAGGCTGAAAATTCTCACAATCCCACCCACCTCCCCTTGGAGTTGTTTATTTGTGTATGCTTTTGGACATAACTGAGTTATGCACTCGCGCAGCGGGTGGGAAGTCAGTCTGCATGTATGTGGTGTGTCGCTGCACACGTGCCAGAAGGCTCTGGCAAATCTTTTGTTTTTGCTATGTTTTTATGCCGATTCCCAGGCCAGCACGGATTGCCGACCCATGTGTGAGAATATTCAGCCTGCTGTCCTTGGAGAATACCTGCTACTGGTAAGTATCTTCGCTAAATACAACCATAATCCCAAAAAACACAATAGTGTATGTTATGAATGTAACCATATGAGTTAAAAGCCTGGGACAATTTAGAACATAAACTTGGAGCACCAAAAAAAACATCGCATTTTTGGCTATTAGTGTAAATATAATAAAATTAATAGCCCACAATGCAATGTTTTTTTTTTAATGAGAGCAGTAGTGAAGCTTTGGAGCAGTGAGCCTTCAACTAAAGATTTTTCATTTATCCTAGCTGTTTTTACCTGTAAGTTGAAATTTTGTGCATCTACCTTTGGGTATGTACTTATAGTTAAACTGTGCTTCTGCCTGTATATGTTATTTTATTGCTTTTTTATAATCTATATATTCAAATTTTAGCATCTTTTAAGTGGCTTTTATATGTAGCATATTGTTTTTTGCATATATGGATTCTTGGTATGTATCTTTGAGTGCTGCTTTAAAATTTTCTTTTTAGTAGTTTTAATAACACGGTTGTATTTATGTTTATTGGTAGTTTTGCCATTGAAGCCCCTGACGCAGCCCTGGTTAGGGTGAAACAAGATCTTGGTGGGCCTTTTCTATGATTTATGATTCATATATGTGTGGTGAATAAATTGGACATTTTATTTCTACCCTTGTGATCTGCTCTTCTGCCTATTTGTTTTCTTGGACTCAGTTTGCATTTGCCCACATTAAATTTCATTTGCGATTTGGATGCCCAGTCTTTCAATTTCCTAAGGTCTTTCTTCAATTTTTCACAATCTGCATATGTTTTGACAACTTTGAATAGTTTTGTGTCATCTGCAAATTTAATCACCTCACTTGTCATTCTGATTTCCAGATTATTTATAAATATTTTAAATAGCACCAGTCCCAGTACATATCCCTGTGGCACTCCATTGTTCACCCTCCTCCATTGAGAAAAATGGCCATTTAACCCTACCCTCTTGTTTTCTGTCCAATTGTCAATTCCTAATCCACAGAAGGACATTGTCTCCTTTCCCATGACTTCTTAATTTTCTGAGGAGTCTCGCATGAGGAACTTTGTCAAAATCTTTCTGAAAACCTAGATACACAAATAACCGGCAAGATCCTTATCCCAGAAATAGTGGATTTTCCCCAAGTCCATTTAATAACAGTCTCTCTATTTATTTATTGCATTTGTATCCCACATTTCCCCACCTATTTGCAGGCTCAATGTGGCTTATAATGTTCCGTCATAGCATTTGCCATTCCAGAGTAAAGGATACAATTGGTGTTCCATAGAGAGCATGGTTGGCATAATGGAAATTAAGCAGGCAGATATAGTAAGAATATAAGATGGAGTGGTGATGTGTTACAGTTTCAGTTATTGCTCATTGTGGTATGCCTTGATGAAGAGAGAGGTCTTCAGGGATTTACGAAAGTTAGTCCGTTCGTAAATTGTTTTTAAGTTGAGTGGCAGTGCATTCCACAACTGCGTACTCATGTAGGAAAAGCTGGACGCATGTGTTAGTTTGTATTTTAGTCCTCTAGAGTTGGGGAAGTGAAGATTAAGCAATGTGCACGCTGATCTTTTAGCATTCCTGGGTGGCAGATCGATAAGGTCTGACATGTAGGCCGGGGCATCTCCGTGAATGATTTTATGAACTAGAGTGCAGACCTTGACCGTGATGCGTTCTTTGAGAGGCAGCCAGTGTAATTTTTCTCTTAGGGGTTTTGCACTTTCGTATTTTGTTTTTCCAAATATGAGTCTGGCTGCAGTGTTCTGGGCTGTTTGAAGTTTCTTGATGATTTGCTCTTTACAGCCAGTATAGAGTGCATTGCAGTAGTCTAGATGACTCAGCACCATTGACTGTACCAGGTTGCGAAAAATGCTCCTTGAGAAGAAAGGTTTTACTCTTTTGAGTTTCCACATTGAATGGAACATCTTCTTAGTTGTATTTTTCACATGACTTTCAAGTGTAAGATTTCGACCGATGGTAACTCCAAGAATTTTCAGGGTGTCAGACACGCGAAAGTTAAATAGTAAGGTAAATAGTAAGTAAGGAAAAGTCTATGGACTTTTCCTTTAGGAAGCCATCCAAACCTTTTTTAAGCTTCACTAAGCTAACTACTACATTGTAGCTTCATCGCATGCCCCCTAGTCCTAGTATTTTTGGAAAGCGTGAGCAGACGCTTCACATCTACCCGTTCAACTCCACTCATTATTTTATAGACCTCTATATGTCTCCCCTCAGCCGGCTTTTCTCCAAGCTGAAGAGCCCTAGCCGCTTTAGCCTTTCCTCATAGGGAAGTCGTCCCATCCCCTTTATCGTTTTTGTCACCCTTCTCTGCACCTTTTCTAATTCCACTATATCTTTTTTGAGATGCGGCGACCAAAATTGAACACAATATTCGAGGTGCGGTCGCACAATGGAGCGATACAAAGGCATTATAACATCCTCATTTTTGTTTTCCATTCCTTTCCTAATAATGCCTAAAATTCTATTTGCTTTCTTAGCCGCAGCAGCACACTGAGCAGAAGGTTTCAACGTATCATCAACGACGACACCTAGATCCCTTTCTTGGTCAGTGACTCCTAACATGGAACCTTGCATGACATAGCTATAATTCGGGTTCCTCTTTCCCACATGCATCACTTTGCACTTGGTCACATTAAACGTCTTCTGCCATTTAGACACCCAGTCTCCCAGTCTTGTAAGGTCTGCTTGTAATTTTTCACAATCCTTCCGCGATTTAACGACTTTGAATAACTTTGTGTCATCAGCAAATTTAATTACCTCACTAGTTACTCCCATCTCTAGGTCATTTATAAATATGTTAAAAAGCAGCGGTCTGAGCACAGACCCCTGGGGAACCCCACTAACTACCCTTCTCCATTGAGAATACTGACCATTTAAACCTACTCTCTGTTTTCAATCTTTTAACAAGTTTTTAATCCATAATAGAACACTACCATCTATCCCATGACTCTCCAATTTCCTCTGGAGTCTTTCATGAGGTACTTTGTCAAACGCCTTCTGAAAATCCAGATACATAATATCAACCGGCTCACCTTTATCCACATGTTTGTTGGTGAGGTAAGATTTCCCTTCACTAAATCCATGTTGACTTTGTCTCATTAATCCATGCTTTTGAATATGCTCTGTAACTGTGTTCTTAATAATAGTCTCTATCATTTTATCCCGGCACCAACATCAGACTCACCGGTCTATAATTTCCTGGATCTCCTCTGGAACCTTTTTTAAAAAATTGGCGTTAAGGAAGTTTATCTCCATCTGGACCAAGTACTTACAAAGTATATCCCATAAAGCGAGAAGTGCAATATTAAATAAATTTTCCACATAGGGGTCCATAAAGGAGGGAGAGGATAATGGCAACTAGAGTTCAGTAACACAACATAAGGCAGAGCACCTTAACCAACACCGTAGCACAAGAGTGAGTGGGAGATGTAACTGAATGGCTCATGAAGTGAATGTGGAATATTTCATGATAAAAGGGGGGAGGGGGGAAGGGGATGAAAGGGAGGGAGATATTAGATAAGGGGTTAACCGCGATACAAATACAAGTTATTATTCTTGGAAAGTGCAGATAGCGGATAATGTTTATTGTTGTCTATTGCTCTATTTTGATACAAGGATTAGGTTAAAGACAGTATTAAGGGGGGGAAGGGGGAATTGGGAAGGAAACTGTAAATCAAATTTGATGATAATGACCGCGGATTAGTGTACATATGACTGACAAAGTTAAAACTGTTATGTACTTAATCAAATGATTGTGTTAATCTGTGGCATCATCAATAAAAACTTTGAAACATAAAAAATTGGCGTTACATTGGCCACCCTCCAATCTTCCGGTACCACGCTCGATTTTAAGGATAAATTGCATATTTCTAACAATAGCTCCGCTAGCTCATTTTTCAGTTCTATTAGTACTCTGGGATGAATACCATCCGGTCCAGGAGATTTGCTACTCTTTAGTTTGTAGAACTGCGCCATTACATCCTCCAGGTTTATAGAGAATTCATTCAGTTTCTCCGACTCGTCAGCTTCGAATACCATTTCCGGCACCGGTATCCCACCCAAATCTTCCTCGGTGAAGACCAAAGCAAAGAATTCATTTAATCTCTCCGCTACGGCTTTGTCTTCCCTGATCGCCCCTTTTACTCCTCGGTCATCTAGCGTTCCAACCGATTCTTTTGCCGGCTTCCTGCTTTTAATATACCTAAAAAACATTTTACTATGTGTTTTTGCTTGCAACGCAATCTTTTTTTCGAAGTCCCTCTTAGCTTTCCTTATCAGCGCTTTGCATTTGACTTGACATTCCTTATGCCGTTTCTTATTATTTTCAGTCGGTTCCTTCTTCCATTTTCTGAAGGATTTTCTTTTAGCTCTAATAGCTTCCTTCACCTTACTATTTAACCATGCCGGCTGTCGTTTGATCTTCCGTCCTCCTTTTTTAATACGCGGAATATATTTGGCCTGGGCTTCAAGGATGATGTTTTTGAACAGAATCCACGCCTGATGTAAATTTTTGACCCTTGCAGTAGTTCCTTTTTGTTTTCTTTTCACTGTTCTTCTCATTTTATCAGTCTCCTTTTTTAAAGTTAAACGCTAACGTATTTGATTTCCTATGTATACTTACTTCAAAGCTAATATCAAATCCGATCATATTATGATCATTGTTATCAAGCGGCCCCAACACCATTACCTCCCGCACCAGATCATGTGCTGCACTAAGGACTAGGTCTAGAATTTGTGAGTCAAGATTTACATTGGCTGAACCCATGCTGACTCTGTGTCTCATTAAACCATGTTTATCTATGTGTTCCATAATTGTGTGGATGTGAATGATCTGCTGTTAGTGATCTGTAACCTGTCATAAAAATCGTCCATAGTACATGAAGATTGAAGGGTGGCCAATGTAACACTGATTTTTAAAAAGGGTTCCAGGGGTGATCCGGGAAATTACAGACCAGTAAGCCTGACGTCAGTGCCGGGCAAAATAGTGGAAACTATTATAAAGAATACAATTATGGAACACATACATAAACATGGTTTAATGAGACACAGAGTCAGCTTGGGTTCAGCCAATGTAAATCTTGCCTCACAAATTCTAGACCTACTCCTTAGTGGAGCGCATGATCTGGTGCGGGAGGTAATGGTGTTGGGGCCGCTTGATAACAGTGATCATAATATGATCGGATTTGATATTAGCTTTGAAGTAAGTATACATAGGAAATCAAATACGTTAGCGTTTAACTTTAAAAAAGGAGACTGATAAAAAGAGAAGAACGGTGAAAAGAAAACATAGAGGAGCGACTGCACTTCCATCCATGTCCAGCATTTCTCCTACCCTCCCCTCCATCCATCCATAGCAACTCTTCTCTCTCCCCTGCCCTCTCTACCCATGCATGTCCAGCAATTCTCCTCTGCCCTCCCCTCCCATCTATGTCCAGTGATTCTCCTTTGCCCCCTGTCCTCCCTTCTCATTCACATCCAGTGATTTTCCTCTGTCTCCTGCCCTCTCCTCTATCCCCTCCATCCATGTGCATCTCCTTCCTGTCTTCCCTCACTTCCATCCATGTCCAGCATTTCTCCTACCCCCTCCTCCATCCATCCATAGCAACTCTCCTCGCTTCCCTGCCCTCCCTACCCATCCCCAGTGATTCTCCTTTGCTCCCTGTCCTCCCCTCCCTTCCCCTCCATATCCAGTGACTCGCCCCAGGCTCCAGCTTACCCCCCTTTTCACACACTCCCCCTCCCCCCGAGTTTCAGTTCCCAGCCCCAGCTGTGCCCTCAGTTTTCCACCACAGCCCTCGGTTCCTTCCATCCGCCTTGCATTTAAAAAGTTGCAGCGGTGGCAAAAAGGCAGGCTCGCCTCTCCTTTAAGCCCTTCCCCTTCTCTCTCAGCGTGCATTGTGCCGCCTTTGCGGAAACCGGAAATTGCATCAGTGCACACTGAGAGAGAAGGGGAAGGGCTTAAAGGAGAGGCGAACCTGCTTTTTCGCCGCTGCTGCAACTTTTTAAATGCAGGGTGGCTGGAAAGAAAGAAGCTGAGCGTCGCAACGATGTGGCAGGAAGCGCCGTGGGGCCCCTGGAGGTGCAAAGTCCTGATGACAGAGGACGGGTGGGACTCCGGCGCTGGGCCCCCCTGGAGGCCCTGGGAATTTTGTCCCCCCCCCAAAGGCCCTGTGCCCAGCTTGTCAGTTCTTGGACTAGTTGCTTCAAGAAGCAATCATTTAGTATATCTAGGAATTTTACCTTCCTAGCACTCCCTGATGTAACGTTTATCCAGTCAGCATTTTAAGTGATTGAAATCACCCATTATTATAATGTTGCCCAATTTGCCAGATTTCCTAATTTCTGTAAACATTTTTTTTTCAGTCTGTTCGTTCTGTCCCGGAGGACGGTAGTACAGCCCTACCAGTATACTCCTTCCCTTCATCCATGGAATTTGTATCTACAAGAATTCCATACTCACAATTACAAAATAAGAGTTAAAATGGAATTTGAACATGGGTCCTTTGGTTTAAAACCCTTTAGTGTCCAATGTTCCCATCAATCTGTTCCCATATGGCTTATTACGGGAACATTGGACACTAAAGGATTAAAGTCCACTGCACTAATCACTAGGCTGCCCCTCTGCTCTGCAGGGATGCCTGTGTGGCCATTCTTCTAAGAATGCTGCCAGACAGATATCCTTGTCCTTTCTTTTTTGCTGTTCATGTTTTGGGACATTCCAGTTTGTGAAATGCCTGTTCACGCTGGACGTCCTCAGCACATGGATGTCCATCTCACATATTTTCGTACAGGAAATCCTCACGTATTTCCTGTTGGAAAATACATGTGAGATGGACATGCATTTTGGACATTATGAGCTGGATGTCTCTATTCTAACTGGACGTCCTTTCGAAAATGCTCCTCTTGTTTAGATTATTTCATGATTATTGTCTAATTTTCACTTAATATCCCATAAATAACTTTTCTGCTGGTGGAAGGCCACCTGTTAGAATGGAAGGGCTGATGCAGTACAGAATATGATACTTGTCCTTTAGAAATGGAACTACAGAGACAAGAGACAGCTCTTGTCTTAAGACTGGGAATAAGAGTCAACTTTCTTTTCACCAGTTTGATTGCTAAAGAAATAACTAATATATCCACTGTAGAGGGACTTTGCAAGAGTGGCTAGTGTTCCAGTGGCATCTCTACTGTGACAGAGGACTTTGTAAGACTGAGTACTCTAATAACATACACATGTCGAAAATAACAGGGTCTTTATTAGAAGATTTTAATGTTTTCATTAACATACAACCTGTGAAACGGCAGAGAATTAACAGGAGGACTGAGTGTTCCTTCTTTTTTTTTTTTTTAAAGGAAAGATTTAAGACTCCTAGAAGTCAGTATTCAGCAGAAGGCCACCATTCATCTTTTAACATATAACTTTATTTTAAAGTTTACATAGTTTCAGCAGCACTATCCAAGTACCAGCTTTTAAAATGCACATCTAAGTTTTATGTTTAAAGCTATATTTGTTATTTAGTCCTCAGCACATTGACAGATAGGTTATACGTTCAGTGGCTGAATTTCACTGCTGAAAAGAGCATAGAAGCATGAGGTTTCTTTGATAGCACGCAGCGGTAAACGTTTTCTTAAAATGCTTACCATTGCCGGCTAGATTAGCCCCAGATTTTCTCATGCCAGGCCATGTGCAGGCACCAGCACTGATTATCTAGTGTTAATTTTATGTGGCCTGGCCACCAGAGCTTATGCGAGTTGGGCCGCTATTCAGCCGGGGCCTGAATATGACAGTTATGTGGGCCCCAGCTGAGTATCATCTGGGGCCCATATAACTATTTTGTACCAACCCCCCCCCCCCCCCTGATTCCCCTTCCAACCTCCAGAGCTGCCCACTCCCTCCTACCCCTCCCCCAACCCTTGGGAAGCAAAGCCCCTCCCGTCTGGAGAACTCACAATCTAAGTTTGTACCTGAGGCAAGGTGACTTGCCCAAGATCACAAGGAGCAGCAGTGGGATTTTATCCAGCCACCTCTGGATGTCAAGGCCACTGCTCTAACCACACTCCTTGGGGAGGAGTGGACTGGCTTTGCTTCCCAAGGGCTAGGAGAGAGGGAAGGAGTTTGGGAAGAAGGGAGGGGGATTGGGGGGTGTCTTTTTAGGTACACAATAGTTATATGGGTTCCATTTTTTGAGCTGTCCTGAATTCACTCGCTTAACTATGTGGGTGCCAGCACTGAATATTGCCGGCACCTGCATAACCTCTGGCTCCTTCCCAGCAGCGTCCCTGACTTGCTCACTTTATTGTTGGGCAGTCCATGGGGATATTCAGCAGCACTGTCCAGTTAGGTGCCACTGAATATCACCTCTAAGGCAGTGGTAAGCGATTTAAGCAGGCAGGAGCAAATCACTTTGAATATTGGCCAGATGTTTTTTTTTTATTTATTTATTTATTGCATTTGTATCCCACATTATCCCACCTCTTTGCAGGCTCAATGTGGCTTACAATAAATCATGGATAGTGGAAATGAGAGGAGAATTGACATATGGTGTTACAGAAGTAGTTTGGGTAGCATGGTAATGGAAAACAAGATAACATGACATAAGGCATTCTTACATTGCTAGATATGTGTGGGGATTTCACAAGTTTTGGTTTTTATGGTATATCTTCTCTAAGAGATGTGTCTTCAGTTGTTTGCGGAAGTTGGTCAGTTCATAGGTCGTTTTTAGTAACATAGTAAATGACGGCAGAAAAAGACCTGCATGGTCCATCCAGTCTGCCCAACAAGACAAATTCATATGTGCTACTTTTGTGTATACCCTACTTTGATTTGTACCTGTCCTCTTTAGGGCACAGACCGTATAAGTCTGCCCAGCACTATCCCCGCCTCCCAACAACCAGCCCCGCCTCCCACCACTGGCTCTGGCACAGACTATATAAGTCTGCCCAGCACTATCCTCGCCTCCCACCACCGGCTGGCTCTGCCACCCAATCTCGGCTAAGCTCCTTAGGATCCATTCCTTCTGAACAGGATTCCTTTATGTTTATCCCACGCGTGTTTGAATTCTGTTACCGTTTTCATTTCCACCACCTCCCGCGGGAGGGCATTCCAAGCATCCACTACTCTCTTCGTGAAAAAATACTTCCAGACATTTTTCTTGAGTCTGCCCCCCCTTCAATCTCAATTCATGTCCTCTCGTTCTACCACCTTCGCACCTCCGGAAAAGTTTCGTTTGTGGATTAATACTTTTCAAATATTTGAACGTCTGTATCATATCACCCCTGTTTCTCCTTTCTTCCAGAGTATACATGTTCAGGTCATCAAGTCTCTCCTCAAACGTCTTGTAACGCAAATCCCTTACCATTCTCGTAGCTTTTCTTTCCACCGCTTCAATTCTTTTTACATCCTTCGCAAGGTACGGCCTCCAAAACTGAACACAATACTCTAGGTGGGGCCTCACTAACGACTTATACAGGGGCATCAACACCTCCTTTCTTCTGCTGGTCACACCTCTCTCTATACAGCCTAACAACCTTCTAGCTACGGCCACCGCCTTGTCACACTGTTTCGTCGCCTTCAGATCCTCAGATACTATCACCCCAAGATCCCTCTCCCCGTCCGTACCTAGCAGACTCTCCCCGCCTAACACATACGCCTCCCGTGGATTTCTACTCCCTAAGTGCATCACTTTTAATTTCTTCGCATTGAATTTTAATTGCCAAACCTTAGACCATTCTTCTAGCTTTTTCAGATCCTTTTTCATGTTTTCCACTCCCTCCGTGGTGTCCACTGTGTTACAAATCTTAGTATCATCCGCAAATAGGCAAACTTTACCTTCTAACCCTTTGGCAATGTCACTCACAAATATATTGAACAGAATCGGCCCCAGCACCGATCCCTGAGGCACTCCACTACTCACCTTTCCCTCCGAACGAACGAACTTCATTCATCACCACAGATTATTGAATTTTCCTCCAGGAAATTGTCCCAACCGTTTTTAAACCCAGATATGCTAACAGCTGTTACACATCCTCCAGTAACGAGTTCCAGGGCTTTTCTTAGAGTAAAAAAAATATATTTTTTTAAGTATTTCCATGTAATTTCATTGAGTGACCCCTGGTCTTTGTACTTTTCAAAACAGTGAATATTTGATTCACTTTTACCCATTCTTCACCACTCAGGATTTTATAGACCTCAGTCATATTCCCCCTCAGCCGTCTCTTTTTCAAGCTGAAGAACCCTATCCTCTTTAGTCTTTCTTCATATAGGAGTTCCATCTCTCTCGTTCTATCATCCGCAAATAGGCAAACTTTACCTTCTAACCCTTCGGCAATGTCACTCACAAATATATTGAACAGAATCGGTCCCAGCACCGATCCCTGAGGCACACCACTACTCACCTTTCCCTCCTCCGAGCGAATTCCATTCACCACCACCCTCTGGCTTCTGTCCGTCAACCAGTTCCTAATCCAGTTCACCACTTCGGGTCCTATCTTCAACCCTTCCAGTTTATTTAAGAGCCTCCTGTGGGGAACCGTGTCAAAAGCTTTGCTGAAATCTAAGTAGATTACGTCCATAGCTCGTCCCTGATTCAATTCTCCTGTCACCCAATCAAAGAACTCAATGAGATTCATTTGGCACGATTTCCCTTTGGTAAAGCCATGTTGTCTCGGATCTTGCAACTTATTGGCTTCCAGGAAATTCACTATCCTTTCCTTCAGCATCGCTTCCATTACTTTTCCAATAATCGAAGTGAGGCTTACCGGCCTGTAGTTTCCAGCTTCTTCCCTATCACCACTCTTGTGAAGAGGGACCACCTCCACCGTTCTCCAATCCTTCGGAAACCTCTCCCGTCTGCAAGGATATGTTAAACAAACCTTTAAGAGGACCCGCCAGAACCTCTCTGAGCTCCCTCAATATCCTGGGGTGGATCCCATCCGGTCCCATGGCTTTATCCACCTTTAGCTTTTCAAGCTGTTCATACACACTCTCTTCTGTGAACGGTGCTCTATCCACTTCAATCTCATTTATACTTTTTGCAGTCCATCGCGGTCCTTCTCCAGGATTTTCTTCTGTGAAAACAGAACAAAAGTATCTATTTAGCAAATTTGCTTTTTCTTCATCATTATCCACATAGCGGTTCGCAGTATCTTTTAGTCTCACAATTCCCTTTTTAGTCATTCTCCTTTCACTTATATACCTGAAGAAATTTTTGTCACCCCTCCTTACATTTCTAGCCATTTGTTCTTCCGCTTGCGCTTTTGCCAGTCGTATCTCTCTCTTGGCTTCTTTCAGTTTCATCTTGTATTCCTCCTTGTGTTCCTTTTCTTTAGATTTTGTGTATTTCTGGAACGCCAACTCTTTAGCCTTTATTTTCTCAGCCACTTGCTTGGAGAACCATATCGGTTTCCTTTTTCTCTTGCTTTTATTTACTTTCCTTACATAAAGATTCGTGGCCTTATTTATAGCTTCTTTCAGCCTGGACCACTGTCCTTCCACTTCTCGTATTTCCTCCCAGCCCATCATCTCCTTCCTCAGGTATTCCCCCATTTTACTAAAGTCAGCACGCTTAAAATCCAGAACTTTGAGTTTTGAGTGGCCGCTCTCCACTTTAGCTGTAATATCAAACCAAACCGTTTGATGGTCACTGCTGCCCACGTGGGCACCCACTCGGATATTTCACACGCTATCCCCATTTGTGAGCACCAGATCCAGCGTCGCTCCCTCCCTCGTGGGTTCCGTCACCATTTGTCTGAGCAAACCGCTTTGTAAAGCATCCACAATCTCTCTACTTCTTTCCGATTCCGCAGACAGAACCTTCCAATCTACATCCGGCAGATTGAAATCTCCCAGCAACAGCACCTCTCTCTTGTTTCCCAACTTTTGAATATCTGCGATCAGGTCTTTATCTAGTTCCTCCAATTGTTTCGGAGGTCTGTAGACAACACCCACGTGTATAGAGGTTCTATCCTCTCTTTTTAAGGTGATCCATATCGCTTCTTCCGTGGCAATGCATTCCAGAGTTGCGTGCTCACATAGGAAAAGGTTGATGCGTGCATTAGTTTATATTTGAGGCCTTTGCAGTTAGGGAAATGAAGATTAAGGAATGTGCGAGACGATCTTTTAGCATTCCTGGGTGGTAGGTCAATCAGGTCCGCCATGTAGGCTGGGGCCTCGCAATGGATGATTTTGAGGCATATTTTCAAAGCACTTTGGGAGGCTAAGTTCCATAGGTTTCTATGGAACTTTGGGAGGCTAAGTGCTTTGAAAATGAGCTTGTTTGTGTACTAGGGTGCATATCTTGAACGTGATGCGTTCTTTGAGTGGTAACCAATGTAGCTTCTGTCGTAGGGGTTTTGCGCTTTCGTATTTTGGTTTTCCAAATATGAGTCTGGCTGCTGTGTTCTGAGCTGTCTGGAGTTTTTTTGAGAATTTGCTCTTTGCAGCCAGCGTAGAGTGAGTTGCAGTAGTCTAAGTGACTGAGTACCAGTGATTGTACCAAATTCCGGAAAACGGTTCTAGAGAAGTATGGTTTTATTCTTTTTAATTTCCACATTGAGTGGAACATCTTTTTGGTTATGATTTTCGCATGATTCTCTAGTGTCAGGTGTCTGTCGATGGTGACTCCTAGGATTTTCAGGGTTTCAGAAATTGGTAGATTTAGTTTTGGGGTGTTGATGGTGGTAAATTTGCTCGTATTGTGCTGAGAGGTGAGTACTAGGCATTGGGTTTTCTCTGCATTGAGTTTTAATTGAAAGGCATCTGCCCATGAGTGCATGATATGTAGACTTTGGTTGATTTCATTGGAAATTTCTTTTATGTCCTGTTTGAATGGAATGTAGATTGTCACATCATCAGCGTAAATATATGGGTTGAGGTTTTGTTTTGATAATAGTTTGGCCAAGGGTACATGCGGAGGGTGATTCTATAAAGAGGCATCTATTTAGATCCTATTAGTATAATAGATCAAGTACATGCCTATATTTAGGTGAGTAACTATGATCAGTCTCCCAAACACATCATTACTCACACTAACTTCTCCATCTTTATCACCATCAATGAACATGCAAAAATAAATGTTTTGCTATTCAGGGATCTTCAGATATTTCAAACGTTTCCACCATATGGGACTTTGCCACAAATTGTAAATGGTGTCCTTTGTATCCTCATGGATCAACCCGTCAATTTTTTACTTTATCTTTTCCTTACATTTTGCTCTTTATATTTTAAAAGAAATTGTATGTCTTCAATTATTTGTTCAAACTTTATACTTATATTTAACTTATCTTATAGAAAATAGCAGCAGCGATTTCCTCCAGCTCAAACCTCTGCCGACATGGCCAGGTTTCGTTACACTTTGTCAGGGAAGAGGCTAGCTGTAACAAAAAACATTTTCAGTAATCATGTCCATCAATGAAGTTGCTTTAATCTCATAAACTTTAAAAATCATGTACCATTTCTATAGTAATTTCAACGTCTCAAGAAAAATGGCTGCGGCGTCTTCCACAGCCCTTTCAATTTAAATAGGACTCAGCTGATCATGAAACGCCAATTCTGATAGGACCCCCTGAAACCAGCGGCAACCAATCAGATCAGCGACCACCAATCTAATTCTGAATTTAACCCAACAGGGTGTAGCGTATGCAATTGAAAAATCATTCTTTGTTCCTTATAATTCAGTAAGAATCCAGCATTACCACCCTCCCAACCCAACTGGACTTGATCTATAACACTCCACTTTATATCATCAATATGATGATTCTTCTCTATCCAATGCTGAACCATGGGAGCAGATAAAACTTGATTTTTAATTCGAGATTTATGTTCATTAAGTCAGATTTTAACAGGGCGAGCAGAGCGCCCAACATAAACCAGTTGACACGGACAAATAATGGCATAAACTGTATTTATAGAATTGCAGGTTGTATGAGAGCGGGCCACTATAGAGCGGGCACTACCCGGAGGCATCCACGTCACACCTTAAATCGTGGATTCACACCACTGACAGGATTCGCACTTATAGTGACCTAGACATTCTGTGGTTCCAATTACATACTCCAATCTTTTATATGACAGCATCTCTCCAATAGTTTTGCCTCTTTTAAAGGCACAAATAGGGTGTTCCTTAAAACATGCATGAACTTGAAGCATTTTCCAATTGTTATGAATACTCTTATTAATACGTGAACTCAATGTGGAGTATGGAACCACCATCACTAATTTGTCACTTTCATGAGTAGTATTATATTGCAAAAGCAAATCCCGACAGGAGTACTTGGCTCTCAGATATGCCAATTTAACAATCGATCTCGGATACCCCCTCTGCTGAAAACGCAAAGCCATATTTGTCGCTTGACTTTCAAACATAATATCTTCTGAGCATATCCTTCTTGCCCTTAGTAGCTGACTTACTGGTAAACTCTTCTTTAAATGGTAAGGGTGATAACTTGAAAAATGCAGTAATGTATTACGAGTTGTCGGTTTCTGATATAAAGTAGTATGCAAATGTCCATCTTTTTTGTATACCCAAACATCCAAAAATTCAATATTCATCAAATGATACTTATATGTAAATTTCAAATTTGGTTGATGAGAATTAAGTTTTAGCATAAACATCTCCAACTGCAAAGGTCCATTCCAAACAAAAAATATGTCATCCAGAAAACGTTTCCATAAAAGGATGTTCTTAAATTCCTCCAAGCCATATACAAAACATTGCTCAAATTTCGCCAAATATAAGGTGGCGATGGAAGGGGCTAATGATGCTCCCATAGCCACCCCTTGTACTTGTTCAAAAAATTGATTCTGAAAGAAAAAAAAAATTTTCTCTATCACCAATTGTGCGAGTTGCATCAAAAAACCTTTTGAAATACGTTGAGAAGGAGGGCGGTTATCCAGTACCTCAGAGATGATATTCAAAGCATCCTTTTGGGGAATAATAGTATACAGCGATGTAACATCAACTGTAACCAAAACCGTGCTATCAAGCACCTCTATTGATTGTAAACAGCGAAGAAAATCTGTAGTATCTTGAAGATACAATTGTACCTTCATAGCTGCTGATTTTAGAAAAATATCCAGAAACTTAGATAAAGGCTCCAAGATGGTCTTACACAATGCCACAATTGGGCGACCAGGAGGGTTCTGTGCATCCTTGTGCACCTTCGGTAAAAAATAAATTTGAGGGGTCTTAGGATTTTCCTCCAATAAAAAGCGAGCCTCTTTTGATGTCAACATTGAACTTTGTGTTGCCTCTGATATCAGCTGCTTAATCGCATACTTCAGATCAGTTGTCGGATCTGATGGCAATTTTTTGTACGTCTTCTCATCCCCGAGTTGTTTCCATGCTTCATCCAGATACTGCTGCTTGCCCCATATTGTAACAGCACCTCCTTTATCAGCTTTTATAATAAGTACTTCTGTTTGATTTTGTAAAGAAATCAGTGCATCCCGAAGTTGTGAAGGCAAATTCCGCGGTTTGAATTCGAGCTCAAAAGCGCTTTCCAGTCTTTCTAAGTCATGAAGTATGCATTTTTGAAAAGCTAAAATCGACGGATCCAAATCTTCAACAGGCATCCACGTCGATCTAGGTTTCACAATCGAAACATCAGGATAGCTAGGACAATCTTGAAAAAACTTTTTCAAATGTAGTTTTCTGAAAAACCTATACAATCCTATTCGCGTAGAAAAGGAATCATAATAAGTAGTAGGGACAAACCCTAAACCTAAATGCAGTAATTGATTCTGTGCAGATGTCAATTGAAATGTACATAAGTACATAAGTACATAAGTAGTGCCATACTGGGAAAGACCAAAGGACCATCTAGCCCAGCATCCTGTCACCGACAGTGGCCAATCCAGGTCAAGGGCACCTGGCACGCTCCCCAAACGTAAAAACATTCCAGACAAGTTGTACCTAAAAATGAGGAATTTTTCCAGTCCATTTAATAGCGGTCTATGGACTTGTCCTTTAGGAATCTATCTAACCCCTTTTTAAACTCCGTCAAGCTAACCGCCCGTACCACGTTCTCCGGCAATGAATTCCAGAGTCTAATTACACGTTGGGTGAAGAAAAATTTTCTCCGATTCGTTTTAAATTTACCACACTGTAGCTTCAACTCATGCCCTCTAGTCCTAGTATTTTTGGATAGCGTGAACAGTCGCTTCACATCCACCCGATCCATTCCACTCATTATTTTATACACTTCTATCATATCTCCCCTCAGCCGTCTCTTCTCCAAGCTGAAAAGCCCTAGCCTTCTCAGCCTCTCTTCATAGGAAAGTCGTCCCATCCCCACTATCATTTTCGTCGCCCTTCGCTGTACCTTTTCCAATTCTACTATATCTTTTTTGAGATACGGAGACCAGTACTGAACACAATACTCCAGGTGCGGTCGCACCATGGAGCGATACAACGGCATTATAACATCCGCACACCTGGACTCCATACCCTTCTTAATAACACCCAACATTCTATTCGCTTTCCTAGCCGCAGCAGCACACTGAGCAGAAGGTTTCAGCGCATCATCGACGACGACACCCAGATCCCTTTCTTGATCCGTAACTCCTAACGCGGAACCTTGCAAGACGTAGCTATAATTCGGGTTCCTCTTACCCACATGCATCACTTTGCACTTGTCAACATTGAACTTCATCTGCCACTTGCACGCCCATTCTCCCAGTCTCGCAAGGTCCTCCTGTAATCGTTCACATTCCTCCTGCGACTTGACGACCCTGAATAATTTTGTGTCATCGGCGAATTTAATTACCTCACTAGTTATTCCCATCTCTAGGTCATTTATAAATACATTAAAAAGCAACGGACCCAGCACAGACCCCTGCGGGACCCCACTAACTACCCTCCTCCACTGAGAATACTGGCCACGCAATCCTACTCTCTGCTTCCTATCTTTCAACCAGTTCTTAATCCATAATAATACCCTACCTCCGATTCCATGACTCTGCAATTTCTTCAGGAGTCTTTCGTGCGGCACTTTGTCAAACGCCTTCTGAAAATCCAGATATACAATATCAACCGGCTCCCCATTGTCCACATGTTTGCTTACCCCCTCAAAAAATGCATTAGATTGGTGAGGCAAGACTTCCCTTCACTAAATCCGTGCTGACTTTGTCTCATCAGTCCATGTTTTTGTATATGCTCTGCAATTTTATTCTTAATAATAGCCTCCACCATCTTGCCCGGCACCGACGTCAGACTCACCGGTCTATAATTTCCCGGATCTCCTCTGGAACCCTTCTTAAAAATCGGAGTAACATTGGCTACCCTCCAGTCTTCCGGTATTACACTCGATTTTAGGGACAGATTGCATATTTCTAACAGTAGCTCCGCAAGTTCATTTTTTAGCTCTATTAATACTCTGGGATGAATACCATCAGGTCCCGGTGATTTACTACTCTTCAGCTTGCTGAACTGACCCATTACATCCTCCAAGGTTACAGAGAATTTGTTTAGTTTCTCCGATTCCCCCGCTTCAAATATTCTTTCCGGCACCGGTGTCCCCCCCAAATCCTCCTCGGTGAAGACCGAAGCAAAGAATTCGTTTAATTTCTCCGCTACGGCTTTGTCCTCCTATAACTGCTGATGAGTCTGATTCGAGCGTGCCCTCGTTTGGTAATAACGATTCGGTCCTAAAGGGGCATATTGATCCTGTGGTTGAAAACGTACCTGACGAGGCTTCCTGCCTCGATTGTACGGTCTTCGATTGTCTAAAAAAGCTGTAGATCTTTGAGTGGCATTCCCCTCTGAAGTAGATCTTCCCACTTCTTCACTACTTGAGTCACTGTCACTAAAAGGCCCACTAAACACTGTATCAGGAGTGTTCTTAATTACTCGTTCCTTCTGCATCCAATAATAAACATGATTAGTGGCATAATCCCTCTCATCACGTTTCAGTTTCTTGATTTTAAATTGTCTAATCGACTCCCTCACTGTTCTCAATTTAGTCGACAGATCTTGTTGCAATCTAGAATATTCATCTGTCGGGATGCCCCGTTGTAATTGTTCAGTCATTTCCGCGACTTTGATTTTCAAATCCTGCTCAACTGCTGAGGTAGTCTCCACAATTAACAGCATTAAGTCTCTACTACACTTGTTAAGAATGGCATTCCATTTCTTAACAAAATTGTCATCATATGTAAACAGAGAAGGTGCCTTCTGGAGTCTCAATCCCCTTGGAATCATGTGGCTCTTAATATATTGAGCCATCGTGTCTCCATGTAATTCAGCTTGTATCAATCTTCTGTTAATATTCTCTAATTCCAACCAGGATACCTCTCCTGGACCAGATCTATCTTCTTCCAGCAAGGTCGCTCTTTGTATGAGCCTAGACATTTGGTCATCTGAGTATCCAAACATTTCTAAATCAGGTGTAGTCGCCATAATTCCAGCTGAGACCAGGTTATCAATTGATCAGTCAACTTAGGAAACCTAACTTCCAGTGTGGGAAATATTTCAAAATAACTATGATCAGTCTCCCAAACACATCATTACTCACACTAACTTCTCCATCTTTATCACCATCAATGAACATGCAAAAATAAATGTTTTGCTATTCGGAGATCTTCAGATATTTCAAAAGTTTCCACCATATGGGACTTTGCCACAAATTGTAAATGGTGTCCTTTGTATCCTCATGGATCAACCCGTCAATTTTTTACTTTATCTTTTCCTTACATTTTGCTCTTTATATTTTAAAAGAAATTGTATGTCTTCAATTATTTGTTCAAACTTTATACTTATATTTAACTTATCTTATAGAAAATAGCAGCAGCGATTTCCTCCAGCTCAAACCTCTGCCGACATGGCCAGGTTTCGTTACACTTTGTCAGGGAAGAGGCTAGCTGTAACAAAAAACATTTTCAGTAATCATGTCCATCAATGAAGTTGCTTTAATCTCATAAACTTTAAAAATCATGTACCATTTCTATAGTAATTTCAACGTCTCAAGAAAAATGGCTGCGGCGTCTTCCACAGCCCTTTCAATTTAAATAGGACTCAGCTGATCATGAAACGCCAATTCTGATAGGGCCCCCTGAAACCAGCGGCAACCAATCAGATCAGCGACCACCAATCTAATTCTGAATTTAACCCAACAGGGTGTAGCGTATGCAATTGAAAAATCATTCTTTGTTCCTTGCATGATGATACTGAAGTTTCTCCGAGGACAAGCAGGCTGCTTGTTTTCACTGATGGGTGACGTCCACGGCAGCCCCTCCAATCGGAACACTTTCTAGCAAAGTCCTTTGCTAGTCCTCGCGCGCCGATGCGCACCGCGCATGCGCGGCCGTCTTCCCGCCCGAACTGGCTCGTGCCGGCCAGTCTTCTTTTCTCCGCGCTCGGTACGGTCATGTTTCGCCGTTCGCACCCCAAAGTTGACCTCGTGCGTCGTTTATCGACTTCAAAAAAAAAAAAAAGGTGTCAGAAGGAGGCCTTTATGGTTTTCTCACTTCCCGTACTTCGAGTTTTTGCCCCGGTAAGTTTTCTTTCGTCGTCGGGGTAGGCCCTATTTAGGCCTCGGTCGAAGTTTTTCTTCCCCCTATTTTTGTGGTGCCATTTTCGCCATTTCGAGTTTTGATCTCGCCGGCGCGATTTTTCCGCCCATGACATCGAAGTCTTCCAGCGGCTTCAAGAAGTGCACCCAGTGCGCCCGGGTAATCTCGCTCACTGACAGGCACGCGTCGTGTCTTCAGTGTCTGGGGGCTGGGCACCGCCCTCAGGCCTGTAGTCTATGTTCCCTTTTGCAAAAGCGGACTCAGGTAGCGAGATTAGCCCAGTGGAACATTTTGTTCTCGGGCTCTTCATCGGCACAGGGAGTATCGACTGCTTCGACGTCGTCCTCGCCCGGACCTTCATCCTCGCCCCCGATTGCATCGAGTGCATCGCGGCATCGACCCTCTGCATCAGGGCGACATCGGAGGGCTGCGTCGGCGTCGGTGGTATCGAGACCTCCTCGTCTGCTGATGTCATCGGACGGTGGTGCTTCGTCTGGAGTGCAGGTGAGGGCTGTCCATTCCCCTGCTGGTGGCGGTGAGCCTTCGGGTGGGTCTCCCCCTACCCTGAGGGCTCCTGCGGTACAGCCCCCCCGAGACCGACCCTCTTCGGCCTCGGCCCCGAGGAAGAGACGGCTGGATTCTACGTCCTCCTCGTCGGTGCCGGGAAGCTCCAGTGACGTGCTTCGTTCCAAAAAATCGAAGAAGCATCGTCACCGGTCCCCTTCCCGTGTCGGCACCGAGAGCTCTGGGTCGCCGAGGGAGTAGGCACCTAGTAAGCATCGGCACCGAGAGGACCGCTCGCCCTCTGTTCAAGAGGTGTCGATGCGCTCCCCTTTGGACAGCCCGGAACAGCCTCCACGCCCAGAACAGGTTCTGACATCGACTCCTGCATCGGCTTCCATGTCTTTTTCCACAGCCGCTCTGCACGAGAGCCTCCGGGCCGTTCTCCCAGAGATCCTGGGAGAGCTGTTGCGCCCTACCCCTCCGGTACTGGGGGTGCTTGCGCCACCGGTACCGTCGAGCGAGGCGCCGGCTTTCCCATTGTCCGGGGTGAGGTCTCCGACAGAGTGCGGTAGCCTCCCAGGAAGGCTCCCCAACTACGTCGGCGGAGGGAGCTTCGCCGGTGCGGGCGAGGGAGTCTACCTCTCGACGCTCCCACCGTGGCCGTGGTTCCAAGGAGTCGAGCCGGACACGGTTGCAGACACAGGTCCGTGAACTTGTGTCTGACACCAATGGTGAGGCCTCGTGGGAAGAGGAAGAAGACATCAGATATTTCTCTGATGAGGAGTCTGAGGGTCTTCCTTCCGATCCCACTCCCTCTCCTGAAAGACAGCTTTCTCCTCCTGAGAGTCTGTCTTTCGCTTCCTTTGTCCGGGAGATGTCTACGGCCATCCCCTTCCCGGTGGTTGTGGAGGACGAGCCCAGGGCTGAAATGTTTGAGCTCCTGGACTATCCTTCTCCACCTAAGGAAGCGTCCACAGTACCCATGCATCATGTCCTCAAAAAGACATTGCTGGCGAACTGGACCAAGCCATTAAGTAATCCCCACATTCCCAAGAAGATCGAGTCCCAGTACCGGATCCATGGGGACCCAGAGCTGATGCGCACTCAGTTGCCTCATGACTGGAGTTGTGGATTTGGCCCTGAAGAAGGCCAAGAGTTCTAGAGAGCATGCTTCGGCGCCCCCGGGCAAGGACTCTAGAACCTTGGACTCCTTTGGGAGGAAGGCCTACCATTCTTCTATGCTCGTGGCCAAGATTCAGTCCTACCAGCTCTACACGAGCATACACATGCGGAACAATGTGCGGCAGTTGGCGGGCTTGGTGGACAAGCTCCCCCCTGAGCAAGCCAAGCCATTTCAGGAGGTGGTCAGGCAGCTGAAGGCGTGCAGAAAATTCCTGGCCAGAGGGGTGTATGACACCTTTGATGTTGCGTCCAGGGCCGCTGCTCAAGGTGTGGTGATGCGCAGACTCTCATGGCTGCGTGCCTCCGACCTGGAGAATAGAATCCAGCAGCGGATTGCGGACTCGCCTTGCCGTGCGGATAATGTTTTTGGAGAAAAGGTCGAGCAGGTGGTAGAGCAGCTCCACCAGCGGGACACCGCATTCGACAAGTTCTCCCGCCGGCAGCCTTCAGCCTCTACCTCTACAGGTAGACGATTTTTTTGGGGAAGGAAGACTGTTCCCTACTCTTCTGGCAAGCGTAGGTACAATCCTCCTTCTCAACAGCCTGCGGCCCAGGCTAAGCCCCAGCGCGCGCGCTCTCGTCAGCAGCGTGCGACTCAGCAAGGCCCCTCGGCTCCCCAGCAAAAGCAAGGGACGAGCTTTTGACTGGCTCCAGCAGAGCATAGCCGACACCCAAGTGTCAGTGCCGGGCGACCTGCCAGTCGGAGGGAGGTTGAAAGCTTTTCACCAAAGGTGGCCTCTCATAACCTCCGATCAGTGGGTTCTCCAAATAGTCCGGCAAGGATACACCCTCAATTTGGCCTCCAAACTTCCAAATTGTCCACCGGGAGCTCAGTGTTACAGCTTCCAGCACAAGCAGGTACTTGCAGAGGAACTCTCCGCCCTTCTCAGCGCCAATGCAGTCGAGCCCGTGCCATCCGGGCAAGAAGGGCTGGGATTCTATTCCAGGTACTTCCTTGTGGAAAAGAAAACAGGGGGGATGCGTCCCATCCTAGACCTAAGGGCCCTGAACAAATATCTGGTCAAAGAAAAGTTCAGGATGCTTTCCCTGGGCACCCTTCTCCCCATGATTCAGGAAAACGATTGGCTATGCTCTCTGGACTTGAAAGACGCCTACACGCACATCCCGATACTGCCAGCTCACAGACAGTATCTGCGATTTCAGTTGGGCACACGTCACTTCCACTCTGCGCCCAGAGTGTTCACGAAGTGCTTGGCTGTAGTAGCAGCGGCACTTCGCAGACTGGGGGTACACGTGTTCCCATATCTCGACGATTGGCTGGTGAAGAACACATCCGAGGCAGGAGCCCTGCAGTCCATGCAGATGACTATTCGCCTCCTGGAGCTACTGGGGTTTGTGATAAATTACCCAAAGTCCCATCTTCTCCCAGTGCAGAACCTCGAATTCATAGGAGCTCTGCTGGATTCTCGGACGGCTCGCGCCTATCTCCCAGAGACGAGAGCCAACAACTTGTTGTCCCTCGTCTCGCGGGTGCGAGCGTCCCAGCAGATCACAGCTCGGCAGATGTTGAGATTGCTGGGCCACATGGCCTCCACAGTTCATGTGACTCCCATGGCCCGCCTTCACATGAGATCTGCTCAATGGACCCTAGCTTCCCAGTGGTTTCAGGCTGCTGGGGATCTAGAAGACGTACTCCACCTGTCCACGAGTTTTCTCAAATCCCTGTATTGGTGGACGATTTGGTCCAATTTGACTCTGGGACGTCCTTTCCAACTTCCTCAGCCACCAAAAGTGCTGACCACGGATGCGTCTCTCCTGGGATGGGGAGCTCATGTCGATGGGCTTCACACCCAAGGAAGCTGGTCCCTCCAGGAACGCGATCTGCAGATCAATCTTCTGGAGTTACGAGCGATCTGGAACGCTCTGAAGGCTTTCAGAGATCGGCTGTCCCACCAAATTATCCAAATTCAGACAGACAACCAGGTTGCCATGTATTACGTCAACAAGCAGGGGGGCACCGGATCTCGCCCCCTGTGTCAGGAAGCCGTCAGCATGTGGCTCTGGGCTCGCCGTCACGGCATGGTGCTCCAAGCCACATATCTGGCAGGCGTAAACAACAGTCTGGCCGACAGGTTGAGCAGGATTATGCAACCTCACGAGTGGTCGCTCAATTCCCGTGTAGTGCGTCAGATCTTCCAGGTGTGGGGCACCCCCTTGGTAGATCTCTTCGCATCTCGAGCCAACCACAAAGTCCCTCAGTTCTGTTCCAGGCTTCAGGCCCACGGCAGACTGGCATCGGATGCCTTCCTCCTGGACTGGGGGGAGGGTCTGCTGTATGCTTATCCTCCCATACCTCTGGTGGGGAAGACTTTGTTGAAACTCAAGCAAGACCGAGGCACCATGATTCTGATTGCTCCTTTTTGGCCGCGTCAGATCTGGTTCCCTCTTCTTCTGGAGTTGTCCTCCGAAGAACCGTGGAGATTGGAGTGTTTTCCGACCCTCATCACACAGGACGAAGGTGCGCTTCTGCATCCCAACCTCCGGTCCCTGGCTCTCACGGCCTGGATGTTGAGAGCGTAGACTTTGCCTCTTTGGGTCTGTCAGAGGGTGTCTCCCGCATCTTGCTTGCTTCCAGGAAAGATTCCACTAAGAGGAGTTATTTCTTTCTGTGGAGGAGGTTTGCCGTCTGGTGTGACAGCAAGGCCCTAGATCCTCGCTCTTGTCCTACACAGATCCTGCTTGAATACCTTCTGCACTTGTCTGAGTCCGGTCTCAAGACCAACTCTGTAAGGGTTCACCTTAGTGCAATCAGTGCATACCATTACCGTGTGGAAGGTAAGCCGATCTCAGGACAGCCTTTAGTTGTTCGCTTCATGAGAGGTTTGCTTTTGTCAAAGCCCCCTGTCAAGCTTCCTACAGTGTCATGGGATCTCAATGTCGTTCTCACCCAGCTAATGAAACCTCCTTTTGAGCCACTGAATTCCTGCCATCTGAAGTACTTGACCTGGAAGGTCATTTTCTTGGTGGCAGTTACTTCAGCTCGTAGAGTCAGTGAGCTTCAGGCCCTGGTAGCCCAGGCCCCTTACACCAAATTTTATCATAACAGAGTAGTCCTCCGCACTCACCCTAAGTTCTTGCCAAAGGTTGTGTCGGAGTTCCATCTGAACCAGTCAATTGTCTTGCCAACATTCTTTCCCCGTCCTCATTCCTGCCCTGCTTAACGTCAGCTGCACACATTGGACTGCAAGAGAGCATTGGCCTTCTATCTGGAGCGGACACAGCCCAACAGACAGTCCGCCCAATTGTTTGTTTCTTTTGATCCCAACAGGAGGGGAGTGGCTGTGGGAAAACGCACCATATCCAATTGGCTAGCAGATTGCATTTCCTTCACTTACGCTCAGGCTGGGCTGGCTCTTGAGGGTCATGTCACGGCTCATAATGTTAGAGCCATGGCAGCGTCGGTAGCCCACTTGAAGTCAGCCACTATTGAAGAGATTTGCAAAGCTGCGACGTGGTCTTCTGTCCACACATTCACATCTCATTACTGCCTGCAGCAGGATACCCGACGCGACAGTCGGTTCGGGCAGTCAGTGCTTCAGAATCTGTTCGGGGTTTAGAATCCAACTCCACCCCCCTAGGCCCATGTTTGTTCTGTTCCAGGCTGCACTCTCAGTTAGTTGGTAAATTTTTTAGGTCAATCTCAGTTATGTCCTCGCCGTTGTGAGGCCCAATTGACCATGGTTGTTGTTTTGAGTGAGCCTGGGGGCTAGGGATACCCCATCAGTGAGAACAAGCAGCCTGCTTGTCCTCGGAGAAAGCGAATGCTACATACCTGTAGAAGGTATTCTCCGAGGACAGTAGGCTGATTGTTCTCACAAACCCGCCCGCCTCCCCTTTGGAGTTGTGTCTTCCCTTCTCTTTGTTTTGCTACATATGAGACTGGCCGGCACGAGCCGGTTCGGGCGGGAAGACGGCCGCCTATGCGCGGTGCGCATCGGCGCGCGAGGACTAGCAAAGGACTTTGCTAGAAAGTGTTCCGATTGGAGGGGCTGCCGTGGACGTCACCCATCAGTGAGAACAATCAGCCTGCTGTCCTCGGAGAATACCTTCTACAGGTATGTAGCATTCGCTTTATAGAGAGGAACCATGAAGGAAAAAGGTGACCTTCCTTAACTAGGAGTACCAGTTGGCTCCAGGTCAGCTGAGCATTCAGATTCATGTCTGGTTTTGCCCTTTTTGTATCTGTGGATTTTTAATTCCTCTTTCTCTGAAGTGGAGAAAGCAAATCCAGAGGTACACTTATGGCAAAACCAGGATTGATGCGGTCTGTCCCCAGTGACCTCAAACTTATGAAGGAAGAGCTGAAGGGGGGCTGGAGGTCAGGTTTTGGCCCCTTCTCCTCTTCCTGTTCTTTCCATTTTGTGTTTTCTTCTAAGCATTTAAGAAACCTCTAATTAAAATAATTTTAACAATCACAACCTGCTGCTGTGCCTTTGTTGCCAAAGACTGTAATTAGAGCTAATTGGCTTATGCAAATAATTACATGCTGCAGATGCTATTTCAGGTCCAAGAATGCCAGTTGTAACCTAACATGTTCTGTAATAGGGGGAGGGGAAAATAAGAGGACTGTGAAATATAAGAGGGTCTGCTCCAAAAATGCTGATACCCCAGCATTTATAATATCCTCTATAATTGATGGGATACCAAGAGGGCCATTTGTACAAAACATGATAATTGCATCCTAAAAGGCTTTTTTCCCTTTATTATGTGATATGGTGTAATAAAAATGCCTAGGGATGGTCCTTAGTCCCTGTAGTTTGTGATGTAGTGGAATAAAAAGGATAGAAATGCCAAATGGTGGTCTTTATTCCCTGCCTTGTGATGCAGTAAGATCACAGGAGTAGAAATGGCCAGTTTTGGTCATTTCCTGAAAAGGGGTAATTTGCAAACTATATGCATTGACAAAGACCATGTGCTCTTTTTACCTGCAAACTTTGCACTAAAGCAAAACTATATGTACACTCTCAATTTGAAACATTCCAAAGGTACAAAGTAGAAACATGGAAATAGAGAAGTCAATCCTATCTGCCCTTCCACACCAAGTGCTAAGCTCTATGGTCCATTTCTCTCCCTCAGAAGTGGTCTCTGTTTATCTCATGCTTTCTTGTCAGAGTTCTAATACTGTTCTCTACCACCACTAAAGACAAGCTGTTCCATGCATCCACTGTCCTTTCTGTTAAGAAATATTTCCTTAGATTACTACTTACTTTGCCACCTTTTACCCTCATCCTGTGTCCTCTCTCATACCAAATCTTCTTCTCTATTAAAGTATCTCACTTCTGTGCATTTATATTTTGGAAATACTTAAATGTGTCAAACATATTTATTTGTTTATATTATCTTGATATACTGCCAATTATATGGAGCATATCAAGGTGGTTTACAATAAAAACAATCGGGGAGAAAATAGAAAAGAGGGAAGGGGATTAAAACAAAAATTGGTAGAAAAAAGAGAGGGGCATAAATGGTTTAAAAAGGAAAGGAAGTAAATAAGATTTCTTCAGGCTTGAAAATAAAGGAATGAATTAACTAAATACAAGATTAGAAAGCCAAGTTCTGACCACCTTTATACATTTTTGTATAAGCTCAGAGACCTAAAGCAATGTGCTCCAGAAAAATGGATCTAGATGCTGACTCCCTAGTTATATCCAAATATATTCGAGATAGGGATGAAAGAGTGAGTAAAGCAGACTGAGGAAAGCAAAGAGAACAATTAACAATCAAGTGGTTAGCAAGATAGCAGGGTAAAAGTATATGCAAACCTTTGTGTACCAAGAGAAGTACTATATCATTAATGTGGGCTGAAACTGGTAGCCAATGCTCTACCTTTAAAAAGGGAGAAACACGATGGAAGTTATGTAACAGCTTAACAACTGTGGATTGAATTATCTGAAGACTTTTAATTTAATATTGTGGAATTCTATTATATAAAGAATTACAGTAATCAATTCGTGAAATTACTAAAGTCAAGAGAAGAGATCAGATTTTAGCAGCAGGTTGAAATGGTTTAACAGGTCAAATACAGTGTAAGTTTTTAAAAAATGACCTATCAACAGGATCATTAAAAGCATTAAAGATCATTTCAAGTCAAAGATTACACCAAGATCACATGCATCCTTCTCAAAGGGCAAGAAAAGTTCCTTAATGATAAGATCTGAAGGTGTGAGAGAGCAAAGATTCTTAGGGTTCAAAAATAACCAATTCTCTTGCAACAAGTTGTGAGAGCTTCAAGACATGCAGTCAGACTGATGGTATCAGAAAAGACAGGAAAGGTAAACTAAAATTTGTATAACATTATGGGCTAAAGCCTATAGATTTACTAAGTAAAAGAAGAGGAACTAAGAAAATATTGAAAAGCATGGGTGCTAGTATAGAACTTTGAAGTACCCCATACAAGGTGGGAAATGGATCAGAATAGTTGGGGGTCTGTTTACGAAGCAGTGCTAGTGGCTGTCCATGTGCTAATGCCAACACGGCACTAGTGCATGGACAGTTGCTAGAGCTGCTTAGTAAACTGGGATGTTAGTTACGCAAGTGGTTCCCAAACCTGGTCCTATTCCGTTAATATGATTGCCATGATATTCTTATGCACCTTATCTGTATCTATATTCTGAAATTCTTATTCTATTAATGTAATTGTCGTTGTAAAATATTGTAAGCCACATTGAGCCTGCAAATAGGTGGGAAAATGTGGGATACAAATGCAGCAAATAAATAAAAATATACATAAATAAAAATACAGTTCTGTCATATCACTTGACCTTTTGTCATCTTTTGACTTGGTTGATTATGACCTGCAATTGCATAGTTTGAACAGTCTTGGTATGTCTCATATCGCAGCTATCCATATTTGTGAAGAAACTCAGTGACTCCCAAACCTGGTCCTGGAGGCACACCAGCCAGTCAGATTTTCGGATATCCACAATGAATATTTATGAGAGAGATCTGCATGCAGTGGAGGCAGTGCATGCAAATCTCTCTCATGAGTATTCATTGTGGATAGTCTGAAAACCTGACTGGCTGGTGTGCCTCCAGGACCAGGTTTGGGAGTCACTGAGTTTCTTCACAAATATGATAGCTGCGATATGAGACATACCAAGACTGTTCAAACTATGCAATTGCAGGTCATAATCAACCAAGTCAAAAGATGACAAAAGGTCAAGTGATATGACAGAACTGTATTTTTATTTATGTATATTTTTATTTATTTGCTGCATTTGTATCCCACATTTTCCCACCTATTTGCAGGCTCAATGTGGCTTACAATATTTTACAACGACAATTTCATTAATAGAATAAGAATTTCAGAATATAGATACAGATAAGGTGCATAAGAATATCATGGCAATCATATTAACGGAATAGGAAATACAGAATTATTACAAATAAGGTGTATAAGAATGTCATGTAGGATTAGAAGTGGATAAATAGATAAAACATAACATAATCATATCAGGACAAGATATAATATTCAGTAATGAGGATGTAATTAAAATAAACAGAATAGAAGGGTGTAGTTTAGGAGTCAGTTCGTTATGGGGGTTAATTTAATTATACATTGCTGCTAGTAATGTTTCTGTGCTGTGGTTTTGATGAAATACTGCTTGCTTTTCTTCCAAAGTATTCATATTTAGATCTTTATATAAATTAAACCCACCAAAAGCCTAGAGTATCCTAGAGACTCCTTCAGAAAGGTTTAAGGAATGTAAATTGATGTAGTCAGGAACCAAGCCATCAGAGCTAGAGAATAGGGGTCCGGATGGAGGAAGGACCCCTCGTTCTGTGTTATTAGGGTTGGAAAAGGATCTAACCTCAATTGTTCTTTGGATGATAACTCTAGGAGAAGAAGAAACCAGATTTGACACAGCCAGTAGGGAGCAATTAGAATCATGGTCCCTTGGTGTCGAGTTTTCCCTATGAGAGGAAGTGGGGGAAAGGTATATAAGATGTCTGTTCCCCAACGGAGTAAGAAGGCATCTGGGGCTGTACGGTTAGGAGCATATATCCTGGAAGAAAAGTGAGGAAGCTTGTTTTGAGGAAAAGTGAACAGGCCTATTGTTGGGGTCCCCCACTGCAGGAATATTCAAGGAACTACAGAGATGCTGAGAGACCGTTTGTGAGGCTGAAGGAATCTGCTCAATTTGTCTGCTACAGCATTTTGTGTGCCAGCTAGGGGGAGGGGTAGCCTTCACGTACCTGCTTTTATAGTACTATTTTATTGGGCAGACTGGTTTGTCCATTGTGGGCTTTATCTGCTGTCATCCATTGTTTTACTATGGAAAAGATAGGAATTATTATTATTAGCATTTGTATAGCACTACCAGACGCATGGAGCACTGAACACCTGATACAAAGAGACAGTCCCTGCTCAAAAGAGCTTATAATCTAAATAATACAGACAGAAAAGACAGTTACGGGTGAGGGAAGTAATGGGAGCTAAAAAGCAGCAGTGAAAAGGTAGGAATGTCTGAAGATGGTCTTTCTTCCTCGGCCTTTATGACATGGTAATATAGAAGAAATTCTCCAGTGATAGAATGGCATGGAGGGAATGCCTTTGATGAATGACTAGTTGCAGACTTTTGTTCTGTTTTCTTTCCTTCACAGCAAATCATGAAAGATAAATGGATAAACATTGGTTATGAGGGGGATGACCTGAAGCCATACAGAGAACCAGAAGAAGATTTTGGAGACACTAAACGTATCGGTAAGTGTTACCACCCCCAGTTCCTTCATAAGATAGGGTAAAAAAGAGACTGCTGTTGGAGCTGGAGGACTCGGCTGACTGATTAATGTCATGGTAAGGGAAATTTTGGGATATATAGGGTGGGAGTCAAGGACATCTCAAAAACCCCAGTGAATGGCTTTGGGTTTGATAGATTTTTCCATAAGACAACCTGTAAGATTTTGACTGTAGTTAACCAAATTATAAAATGTCCTTTATATGAGACAGCTTACTGCCCACTGGTCCATGTCTAGTCCAATTTAATGCAAGATAGGCTGCACTAGGATGCTTCAGCAGAATGTACTGGCAAGGTGATTATCATAAGTAATCAGAAGGCATCCTCTTCCCCCTCTCTCCATGCTGTCTTTCATCCTTTCCCTTCACTGGTCCACACACTCTCCCTCCTTCAAGAGTTTCATTTTATCCCCTCTATACTCTCCTATGTATTCCCTCCCCCACATTCTGTTACTCTCTTCTGTCCACCAATGGTTTGCCTACTCACACTTTCCATGCTTTCCCTTGTTTCCTCTCTGTCCCCTTGCACTTTTTCCTTTCATCCTGCCATTGCAGTTTCACTCTCACTTTTCCTCCACCCTCTTTTGTTCTCTTAATTTCTGTTTGTCATTCTTGCTTTTACACATTCCCTTTTCTCCCCTGCAGATGTGATGGTGGGAATGGGGTACACACGGGATGAGATCCAAGAGGCTCTGAGCACCCAGAAATACAATGAAGTGACTGCAACATACCTCCTGCTGGGCAGGAAGAATGAGGTAAGGAACTATGGACTAAAGGAGTGAGTTAATCTTAGGAGCCCTATACCACTTCCTTCATTTTATTCTTGTCAGCCTTATTTGAAAGGTAGGTCCCAGGGTGGATAGGAGGAAGAGGGCTAGCCACCTGACAGGACCTGCAGTTCCAATTTCTGCAAAAAAAAAAATTGGATATTAAAAGTAGTGAAATGTAATAAGATAAAAACCAATGGCGCTCGATTTTGAAGCAGATGGATCTCTCATACTGGCCAGAAAATCACCCACCTGCTGAAAATATTCAAATCGTGATTTTTGAAAGGCAGAATTTGGACATCCTACACTGCAGTTCATCTACATAGTAAGGAGGCATGTTGTGGGCATGTTTAGTGCAGGACTAGGGAGGGCCCAAATTTAGGCCGGCTAACAGCAGTAATCGAATGGGAAGAAACGTCTAAGTCAAAAAAGAAGGGCATCCTAAGTTAAATCTGTTTCAATCACATCTAAGGATAGTGATAGGAGTGTACTACCGTCCACCTGGCCAGGATGAAGAAACAGATGTAGAAATGTTATCAGAAATTAGGGAGGCTAACAAACTGGGGAACACGATAATAATGGGTGATTTCAATTACTCCGATATTGACTGGATAAATGTAACATCAGTGCATGCTAGAGAGGTGAAATTCCTTGATGGAATCAAGGACTACTTTATGGAGCAGCTGATTCAGGAGCCAACAAGAGGAGGAACAATTCTAGACCTAGTCCTTAGTGGAGCAAATGATCTTATGCAGGAGGTAATGAGGCTGGGGCCTCTTGATAACAGTGATCATAACATGGTCAGATTTGATATAAGCTCTGGAGTAAGTACACAAAGGAAATCCAATACGTTAGCATTTAACTTTCAAAAAGGAGACTATGATAAAATGAGAAGAACGGTGAAAAATAATTTAGAGGAGCAGCTGCGAAAGTCAAAAATTTATATCAGGCGTGGATGCTGTTCAAAAATACCATCCTGGAAGCCCAGGCCAAATACATTCTGTGTATTAAAAAAGGAGGAAGGAAGACCAAATGACAGCCGGCATGATTAAAAAGTGAGGTGAAGAAAGCTATTAGAGCTAAAAGAAAATCTTTCAGAACATGGAAGAAGGATCCAACTGAAAATAATAGGAAACTGCATAAAGAATGTCAAGTCAAATGCAAAGCGCTGATAAACCGCCCACTGCCAACTAGACACCTGCCCCAACTATATAATGACCCCCCCCCCCCCAATCAATATGTCACAGAACTCACAGACCACCTTAATTATCTATTCAAAAAAGGCCTATTCCCACAGGACAGAGGAAATATCCTACTAACTCCCATCCCAAAAGACACCAAAAAAAGAGTAGAAGACACCTCGAATTATAGACCGATAGCATCCATACCCCTAACAACCAAATTGACAGAAGGCATAGTCGCCAAACAACTAACAGAATACCTCACTGATTTCAGCATACTGCATGAATCTCAATCTGGCTTCAGACCTCAGCACAGTGCAGAAACAATACTAACCACACTCCTGACCAGATTCAAGCAGGAAATAGCAAGGGGTAAAAACATCCTCCTACTCCAATTTGACCTATCAAGCGCATTCGATATGGTCGACCACCACATACTACTGAGAATCCTCGACAAGATAGGAATTGCAGGAAAAGTACTCTCCTGGATCAAGAGATTTCTGACATCCAAACATACCAAGTCAAATGAAACTCAGATATATCTCCACCTTGGAAAGCGGAATGTGGAGTACCACAAGGATCACCGCTCTCACCTATATTATTCAACCTAATGATGACACCACTGGCTAAATCTCTATCCAAACAAGGCCTAATCCATTTCTCTACGCAGATGACATCACCATCTATATTCCCTTCAAACAGAACCCCACAGAAATCACCAAGGAAATAATAAACAGCATGAACATCATGGAATCCTGGACATCGGCATTCAAGTTAAAACTCAATAGAGATAAAACTCCATGTCTCATTCTCTCGTCCCAATACAATAATGTTCCCCCCTCGGCAATTAACACACAGGGTTCAGCCCTCCCAATCTCAGACCACTTAAAAATCTTAGTCATAACAATTGACCACAACCTAACGCTAGAAAGCCAAGCTAAGAACACGACCAAGAAAATGTTCCACACTATGTGGAAGCTGAAACGTATAAAACCTTACTTTCCCAGGGATTCATTCCGCAGCATGATCCAAACCATAGTGCTATCCCATGTAGACTACTGCAATAGTATTTACGTAGGCTGCAAAGATCAAATCATAAGAAAACTACAGACAGCACAAAACACAGCTGCCAGACTCATCTTCGGAAAAACACGCTTCGAAAGTGCAAAACCCCTCCTAAGAAGCTTACATTGGCTTCCTATTAAAGCTCGCATAACATTCAAAATATGCACAATAGTCCACAGAATCATCTACGGACTCACACCAGATTACATGACGGAACTTATCGATCTACCATTAAGAAACGTGACGAGAACAGCAAGAACCTACCTAACCCTTCACTACCCCAATTGCAAAGATATAAATTACAAATCTTCACATGCCACCAGCCTCTCCTTTATAGGCACACAACTTTGAAACTCACTACCCAAAGACCTGAAACTCACAGAAAACTACCTACAATTCAGAAAAAAACTGAAAACACAACTTTTCAAGAAGTCTTTCCTCCCTGGATCTGCCTAATCCCACACCACCATACACCACGAAAAGTTCAGAAATGGAAAACAAATAATATTAACCTCTCTTACAACATGCTAATATATCAACCTAAGCATTTATTGTACTTTTGTATTATGTACTAGACTTCTACAAATCTAAATTTTGTAACCGCCTTTTAGCAATATGTAAGCCACATTGAACCTGCCATATGGTGGGAAAGTGTGGGATACAAATGCAATAAATAAGTGAGGAAGGCAAAGAGAGACTTTGAAAAGAAGATTGTGTTGGAGGCAAAAACGCATTGTAAAAGGTTTTTAGGTATATTAAAAGCAAGAAGCTGGCAAAAGAATCGGTTGGACCGCTAGATGACCGAGGGGTAAAAGGGGCACTCAGGGAAAACAAAGCCATAGCGTAGAGATAAAATGAATTCTTTGCTTCGGTCTTCACCGAGGAAGATGTGGGAGAGATACCAGTTCCAGAAATGGTATTCAATGCTGACGAGTCAGAGAAACTAAATGAAAGATGTAATGGGGCAATTTGACAAATTGAAGAGTAGCAAATCTGGACCAGATGATATATATCTCAGAGTATTGATAGAATTGAAAAATGATCGCAGAAACTGGAAGGGAGGGGGCGGGCGGACACTGAAACTGGGAGAGAGGGAGGGAGGGGGCCCCTGGCACACACACTCATTCTCACACTCTCGCACACGGTCTCACTCTCTGTCACACATACTCACACATTCACTCTCTGTCACACACTCAGAGGAAAACCTGGCTAGCGCCAGTTTCATTTGAGTCCGAAACGGGCCTTTTTTTCCTAGTATACGGTTCAGACTTCTCCTTTTGACCTACAAGTGCATCCACTCCGCAGCTCCTCAGTACCTTTCCGCTCTCATCTCTCCCTACACTCCTCCCCGTGAACTTCGTTCGCTGGGTAAATGTCTCCTGTCGTCCCCCTTCTCCCCCACTGCTAACTCCCGGCTCCGTTCCTTCTATCTCGCTGCTCCCTATGCCTGGAATAGACTCCCTGAGCCAGTACGTCAGGCTCAGTCTCTGGCTGTCTTCAAGTCTAGGCTTAAAGCCCACCTCTTTGCTACTGCTTTCGACTCCTAACCATGACTCTCTTACTCAACACCTTCACTTATCACCCTTACCACTGCAATTTCCCCACCCCTAGCTGTCTGTTCGTCTGTCCAATTTAGATTGTAAGCTCTGTTGAGCAGGGACTGTCTTTTCATGTTCATTTGTACAGCGCTGCGTAAGTCTAGTAGCGCTATAGAAATGTTTAATAGTAGTAGTAGTAAAATCAAGCATGGTACAAGGAGGAAGTGACATCACGAACCTGGATGGCCGCCTAGGTCTATAGCTCTGACGTAACCCTTTTCTTTATAGCTAAAATAGCAATTGTTTGCCCTTGGAAACGGGTCAGATTTACCTCACAACAATCCCTGTGCAGTAAGGACATGTCTGCGGTGTTCCAATTCGCTAGATATAGCGACAGCTCGGAGGGAGAATGATCGCCCCTCGGACCGACAAGGGGGCTGGACACCGCGACGCCATGTGCTATCCTCGGCTCCCGTATCTCACTCGGACTCGACTCTGCAATGTCAATGCCTGATACCGGCAAAGTTCCATCTAAACGCGGGATCTCTAAGGATTTAACAAAGTTTTTAACAGAGATCCGCGAGGCGCTAAAAGCATCCAAAGAAGAAATCTTGGAAAAGATGGAGGGCCTGAGCGTAGACCTCCGGGAGATGGGAGGCCACGTAGAAGACTTGGAAGCGCGGGTTGATGATCAAGCGGAGAAGCTAATCGAGATGGAGACCCGACTTTCGCAGGTGCTGGCGAACTACGCGGAATTACAGTTCAAATTGGATGACTTGGAAAATCGGGGACGCCGTAATAACAAGGTTCCGAGGGGTCCTAGAAGTGGCAGAGCAGGAGGATGTTGCCACGATAGTTAAATTGCTTTGTGGCAAGCTCCTTGGGAATACTGAAATCGCCATCGAGCGCTGGGGAAGCGACAGGATAACCGCCCAAGAGATCTGGTGGTTTGTTTCTCTTCTTTTAGCGCCAAGGAACAGGTGTTGCAGCGGGTGCGGCAAGTACAGCACATTGAGTATAATGAAGCCCAAGTTCGGGTGTTTCAAGACCTGTCGCTGCATATGCTAACATTGCGCCATGAAATGAAACCAGCCTTAGATGTCCTAATAAAAAACAAGATTCCCTACCGTTGGGCATTTCCTTTCGCCCTTTGCTTTACGGTGGGAGGGCGTCTGCATCGAATTCGCTCTTACGCTGAAGTTTGGAGGATCCTACATGCAGAGGGCTTGGTATCAACGGATGCCCCACCAGCTGCAATAGCCACTACAACGAAGGCTAAACTTCAAAAGTGGACACGAGTTCCGGGCAAGTCCAAGAATGCCAGAAATGGAACTTGACAGAAGAAAAAGGGGTGGAGAGGGCCCAATGTCAAGAGATCAGTCACCACACTCAAGGGTAAGATGCTCCAGAAAAATCTTTATTGAGTGTGGTGACTGATCTCTTGACATTGGGCCCTCTCCGCCCCTTTTTCTTCTGTTGTGTTCGATTGCTGTGGGGAGTGTGGACCCCACTCTGTTTTTCAGAAATGGAACTTGAACAAACTGTCAGTCAATGCCTTTTTGCCTATGTATCATTCATTATTTTTTGTGTTATGCAGGCCACTTTGAATAGAGTGATGGTTCCTGCTATCCTGTTTGAGTCATATGACTTGTAAGTTAGATGTAATGGAGATGTATGAATAGATGAGTGAGAGGGGGGAAATGGGGGGTAGGAATGGATGTGTGGGTAATCTGGAGTTGGGGGGTTCACATTGATAGGCGTGGTAAGGTATAAATTGGGATGAGGGTTGCGGGTAGGACTGGTTCTGGGTGGTTGCTACAGGTTTGTGGGCTCTTTCTCTGATATATCCTAGATAGGGCGTTATGTCCTTTTCTAGAGGAGGTTGTGGGGGGGGGGGAGGATGGGAGGAGAAGTTAGGGAGCTATCTAGGGGGATGTGTGCTGTAGGGTGGTATTGGGTGGGGTGTGGGAGGGTTAGGGTGGGGAGATTTGGAGGGGAGAGGGGGGTTTTAAAGGTATTGATGATTTGCAAGGTACTCTCATTTTGTCAGACATGAGTCCGGTTCAGTGCAGGTTCTATGGTAGATTTTAAAATACTCACCTATAATGTAAAAGGGCTGAACTCTCCATATAAATGACATGCCCTTCAGAGTGAACTACGCTTGATGAATCCACAGGTGGTGTTTTTGCAGGAAACTCACTTGTTAAAACGATATGAGAGTCTATTGCCTTCTAAGTTGTATCCGGGAGTGTACTGTGCTTCGGATGCAAAGGGCACTAAGAAGAGAGGGGTAGGCATTCTATTTCATAAAGATGTACAGGTACAGCTCTTGCATGTGAAGAGGGATTATGAAGGGCAGTTCCTTTTTCTGCGTATTATGTTGGAGCAGGAGGAGTTCACTTTGGCTAGTGTATACGCGCCTAACGAGCGGCAGGAGGAGTTCTTTGCGCGCCTTCAAAGGAATCTCCAGAATTTTGCTCGGGACAAGGTTGTCTTGGCAGGAGACTTCAACGTCACTATGCAGCCTGGGATGGATAGATCAGCTCCTCCTGCTCCGACTGACTATAAAATTTCCCAGGCCTTGAGAAATCTGGTGGAAGGTCTAGGCCTGTATGACGGGTGGAGGCTGGGGCATCCCAGGGGTAGGGACTATACCTTCTACTCTCAAGTGCACCTTTCATATTCCAGGCTAGACTATGTGTTTTTGGATAAAACTCTGTCGGAAAGGGGGAGAGATGCGTTCATTGGTCATATTACTATCTCTGACCACGCTCCGACGTGGGCCATAATTCCCACTTTGAGGGAGGTGTCTTGTCTGCAAGGTAGGTGAGCCCTTAGGTCCCGCGAGGCCCCGAGGGACCTCAAAGGACAGCCGTGCAACCCCAAGTCTTCACCCGCGGCGACCGCCGTTCACCAAGGGTTGAGCCCCCAGCTGCAGGCGGTCAACTGGACTTCAGGAACCGCGGGGTGCCGAACTGACCCGGACAGGGACCAGGAGAGCAGAGGGCAGATGGAGAATGAGGACATTCACAGACAGGCAATAGTTCTGGGCCGGCAGCTGACAGCATAGTCAAGATCAGGCAAGAGGTCGAGGCAGGCGGCTAGCAGGGAAAACCAGGAACAGTCCAAAAGTCAAAACCGGAAGAACAAGGAAAACAACGGAGCACAGGAACCAACGGAGACTGGCCTTGGGAACAGAACCTGAAGCAATGTTCTAGCTCAGTCCCCTTCCTTAAATACTGTTCAGCATCAGCCGCCCCGCCCCCGTAGGTACAGCCAACCAATCCGGACCTGGTTATCGACAGAGCCTTTCTGATTGGCTCTGTCTGATTCCCCAGGCGGGACCACCAACCTGGCCTCCCAATCCAGCACCTCAGAGGCGGAGCTCTGGGCCCTCGCGCCCGGAAGAGAAGAAGACGCCGGCCATCGCGCCTCGGCGCCGCCTCTTTCAGCGGCGCAAACATAGCCCCCACAGCCGGCGACCAAGAGACCGGCGGCCACAATCGCCGGCCTCTGGCCTCGGCCGGAACGGCCATCACTGCGGCGGGCCCCGGCTCCCCGCCGCGGCCTCCGGACCACCGACCCTCGCCGCGGTGGATGCTGGCTCCCGCCCCCCGCGGCGGAGGAGCCGAAAGGAGCGACGGACGCGACAGTATCCCCCCCGAATGCCCCCCTCCTCCTGGGGCCAAGTTTATGAGGATATCGATCATGGAAGGCCCTTACCAACTCTGGAGCATGTACATTGGTAGCCGGTTCCCAGGAATTGTCTTCAGGACCGAAATGCTTCCATGATAACAGGTAGAGCAGCTCTCCCCGACACCTCTTGGAGTCAATGATTTCTTCGACCTCATATTCGGGATCGGGGTCAGCCTCCGGAACAACAGACTCTTTATTCTGTGGATGCCATTTGGACCCCCGGAAGCTCTTCAGCAGAGAAATATGGAAGGCATTATGAACCCGCAGAGTACTAGGTAGCCGCAGGCGGTATGTCACCGCTCTGATCCGAGACTGGATAGCAAACGGCCCGATGTACTGTGGCCCCAACCTCCGAGAGGGTACCCGGAGCCTTAGGTATTTAGTGCTTAACTATACCTTTTGCCCCGGTTGCAACACCGGGGCGGGACGCCGGTGTCGGTCAGCAAACGACTTGTACTTGGCGGCCACTCTTTGTAGTTGTTCTCGGGCCATATTCCAGACTTCCTGCAGGTCCGCCAGGGTTCGAGTAACCATGGGCGTAGAGGAGTCAACGGGAATGGGTGATGGAAGCCGCGGGTGTTGTCCATAAACCATGAAAAACGGAGATTGCCCAGAGGCGGAATGTTCACTGTGGTTGTAGGCGAACTCGGCCCACGGAAGAAGGGATGCCCAGTTGTCTTGCCGCTTGTTGACAAAGGCCCGCAAGAACCCTTTCAACGTTTAGTTAATCCGTTCAACCATCCCGTTGGTCTGTGGATGGTAGGCAGAGGAGAAATGGGTAACAACCCCCAGAGCAGAACACAGGGCTCTCCAGAATTGTGAAGTGAACTGGGCTCCACGGTCACTGATGATCCTGACTGGTAGCCCATGGAGCCGGAAAATATGCTGGATGAACTGTTGGGCTAACAGAGCTGCCGACGGAAGCCCTGGCAAGGGAACGAAATGTGCCATATGGGAGAACCGGTCTACCACAACCCAAATCACGGTGTGCCCCTGGGAGCGGGGAAGGTCCGTAATGAAATCTATAGACAATTCCTCCCAGGGAACTGCAGGAATGGGCAAAGGCTGCAGGTCTCCCCAGGGGCGCCCTACCACAGACTTGGTCCGGACACAGATAGGGCAGGTCGTGACAAACCGAAGGATATCTTGCCTCATGTGAGGCCACTGGTACTGTCGAGAAATCAGACGAAGGGTCTTTTGGAACCCAAAATGTCCAGCCCATACAGAAGAATGTCCCCAACGCATTACCTTTCCCCGGTCCTGTGGAGGCACAAGCTTCCGCAACGAGGTGACCCCTCCCGGGGCCGCACTGAGGCAGAGTGGATCCAACATAGGATGAGGCTCTTCAATGTCCTCTGAAGCTTCAAAGGCTCGGGAGAGGGAGTCCGCAGGGGTATTCTGGGCAGCTGACCGGAATACCAGTTGAAACCGGAACCTGGCGAAAAACAGCGACCAGCGGGCTTGCCGCGGATTCAGCCTTTGGGTCTCCTGCAGATACAAGAAATTCTTATGGTCCGTAATCACCGTAAACCGGTGCTCTGCCCCCTCCAGCAAATGTCTCCACTCTTGCAGAGCTAACTTCAAGGCTAGCAGTTCTCTGTCTCCCACAGTATAATTACGTTCCGCTGGGGAGAACTTACGGGAGAAGAAGAAGCAAGGTTGACGCCGGCCCTTGGCGTTAATTTGGGAGAGGACTGCCCTGGCGCCCAAAGCAGAAGCGTCCACCTCTACCACAAAAGGCTTGTCAGGATCCGGAGCCTGAAGGATGGGAGCAGATTCAAAGGCTTTCTTCAATAGACCAAATGCTGCTTGCGCCTCAGCTGGCCAGTTTCGGACATCCGCATGCTTCTTAGTGAGCGCTGTCAAAGGAGCTGTCAGTTGCGAATAGTGAGGAATAAATTGACGGTAGTAATTCGCAAACCCCAGGAACCGTTGCAACGCCTTCAGGCCCTGGGGTTGAGGCCATTCCCGGATAGCGCGAAGTTTATCTGGATCCATTTGCAGACCTCCCGGTAACAGAATATGTCCCAGAAAAGGCAGAGACTGCTGATGAAAGGAGCATTTGCCTAGCTTGGCAAACAAGCGGAATTGTCGTAGGCGCTGAAGAACAGTTCGAACGTGGGTCACATGCTCCAGGGGATCTTTGGAAAAGATCAGGATGTCATCTAGGTAAACAATTACCGTAGCATACAGCAGGTCCTCAAGGGCGAAATTTATGAACCTCTGGAACACTGCGGGAGCGTTGCACAGGCCGAAGGGCATCACCCGATACTCGAAGTGCCCCTCGTGCGTATTAAATGCAGTTTTCCATTCGTCCCCCTGCCGGATACGGACCAAGTTGTAGGCCCCACGGAGATCCAACTTGGTGAAGATCTGGGCCCCCTGCAGCCGATCAAACAACTCTGGAATAAGGGGCAGAGGGTATCGGTCCTTCACAGTGATGGCATTTAGGTCCCGGTAGTCAATACAGGGCCGCATGGAGCCATCTTTCTTGGTCACAAAAAAGAATCCTGCCCCGGCAGGGGATGTGGAGGGACGGATGAACCCTTTCTGGAGATTCTCCCGGATATAGACTTGCATAACCTTCGATTCCTCTCGGGACAGAGTATAGAGACGGCCCCGAGGTGGCATCTTGTCAGCCATCAAATTAATAGCACAATCAAAGGATCGATGTGGCGGCAGTACATCCGCTTCCACGGGACTAAACACATCCGCGAACTCCCGGTACTCCTCTGGCAGAGCGGCTTGACAGGCTAACACAGTTCTAGGGGTAGCTACTACCGCGGGACAGCTGGATTCCCGGCCCTTCAAACAGGCCTCAGTGCAGGCACCACCCCAGGCCTGAATCTTTTCTAAAGTCCAATCTATGACAGGGGTGTGGCGCCGTAACCAGGGCAGGCCCAGTACCACAGGATGAATGGTGTGGGGTAAGATCAGAAATTGAGCCTCCTCACGGTGATCCTCCCCCACCTGAAGCCCCAAAAATGGAGTCACCTCTGTGATAGGCTGGGGTAACGCTGTACCCTGGATGGATGTCACTTGCAGAGCAGGTCGGTAGGGCAGTGTGGGCCATTCCATCTGCCGCAAGAGTTCCTGGCAAATGAAATTTCCCCCGGCCCCGGAATCCAAGAGGGCACGGGTGTGAACCATCGTCTCCTGCCACCGCAAAGTTACCGGAAGAGTTATCAGCTGGTCGGGTAGGGGAGTAGAGTGCCCCAAGACCCCTCCCCTTAGGGCGCCTTGGGAGTGGCGTTTCCCGGCCATGCGGGGCAAGTGCGAATGAAATGACCAGCCTCGCCGCAATACAGGCAAAGACCGCCCCGCAGATGTTGAGTCCTTTCCGACAGAGTCAGTCGTTGGCGGCCGATAACCATAGGTTCTTCAGAAGTCTCCCTAGGTTCTCGGGAGCCACGGTGGGGGGATGATCCCTGACTAGACCGAGGCACACCCCTGGGTCCCTTCCGCCGGTCGGCTCGGGCTCTAGCCCTCTCCTGGAAACGGGTATCTACCCGGACACAGAGCGAGATCAGGGCATCCAATTGCCCCGGGACCTCCCGGCCAGCCAGCTCATCCTTGATTCGATCCTGAAGTCCCTCCAGGAAGATGGCAGATAAGGACTCCTGATTCCAGCGCAACTCGGTTGCCAAAGTCCGAAACCAAATAGCATAGTCTGCCACAGTCCCTTCGCCTGTTGAATCCGCAGCAACTTGGATGCGGCGGAAGACGGCCTTCCTGGAAGGTCAAATACCATGCGGAAGCGGCGTTGAAACTCCGCATAGTTGTCCAAGAGCGGATCCTGTTGTTCACATAACGGGGACGCCCAGGCCAGGGCCCGTCCCGTAAGCAAGGAAATAACATAGGCCACTTTTATCTGGTCTGATGCAAAAGCCTCTGGTTGCATCTTGAAGTATAAGTTGCACTGGTTGAGGAAACCCCGGCAACTTCCGGGAACCCCATCAAATCGTGCAGGCTCAGGGAACCGAGGTCCCGGGAAGGACCCTCCTGGACAGGGAGCCGCTGCGGCGACCTGGTGGACCGCAGCGGCCTGGTTCTGTACCTGGACCGAGGATAGCTGAGAGCATACGTTCTGTAGGGCCCCTGACAGGGCGTTCAACTGCTCCTGCTGCTGCTGGAGAACTTTAGCCAGGTCCCGTAGATCGGGTTGCGTAGGCGAGCTCATGGCTTCAGGTTCCTGTCTTGTCTGCAAGGTAGGTGAGCCCTTAGGTCCCGCGAGGCCCCGAGGGACCTCAGCCGTGCAACCCCAAGTCTTCACCCGCGGCGACCGCCGTTCACCAAGGGTTGAGCCCCCAGCTGCAGGCGGTCAACGGGACTTCAGGAACCGCGGGGTGCCGAACTGACCCGGACAGGGACCAGGAGAGCAGAGGGCAGATGGAGAATGAGGACATTCACAGACAGGCAATAGTTCTAGGCCAGCAGGTGACAGCGTAGTCAAGATCAGGCAAGAGGTCGAGGCAGGCGGCTAGCAGGGAAAACCAGGAACAGTCCAAAAGTCAAAACCGGAAGAACAAGGAAAACAACGGAGCACAGGAACCAACGGAGACTGGCCTTGGGAACAGAACCTGAAGCAATGTTCTAGCTCAGTCCCCTTCCTTAAATACTGTTCAGCATCAGCCGCCCCGCCCCCGTAGGTACAGCCAACCAATCCGGACCTGGTTATCGACAGAGCCTTTCTGATTGGCTCTGTCCGATTCCCCAGGCGGGACCACCAATCTGGCCTCCCAATCCAGCACCTCAGAGGCGGAGCTCCGGGCCCTCGTGCCCGGAAGAGAAGAAGACGCCGGCCATCGCGCCTCGGCGCCGCCTCTTTCAGCAGCGCTAACATAGCCCCCACAGCCGGCGACCAAGAGACCGGCGGCTGCAATCGCCGGCCTCGGCCGGAACGGCCATCACCGCAGCCTCCGGACCGCCGACCCTCGCCGCGGTGGACGCCGGCTCCCGCCCCCCACGGCGGAGGAGCCAAAAGGAGCGACGGACGCGACAGGAGGAAACACGAGACCGAAGATGGACATTTAACAACTGTTTGCTACAAGACCCACAGATTGTGGCTAACTTTATTCCGGTATTGAAGGAGTACATTGCTCTTAACTTGGATTCGGGGCCATCCCTGGGCACCATTTGGGATGCTTTTAAAGCGGTCTCGAGGGGCTACTTTATCAAATGTATAGATGTATCAAAGAAATAGGGCTCACAGAGAACGTCTGACAGTGTATGGAAAGAGTGGCTGAACTAGAGAGTAGGTATAGGGCCTCGGGCTCGATATCTGATTTTTTAAAGCTACAAGAGGCGAGATTGGAAGTGAATGCGCTGCATGAGGAGAGCTTGCAATTTGTCCATGCCAGATTGAAACAGGTGTATTATGAATGCTCAAATAAGCCTGGACGACTCCTGGCCACGAAACGTAGGCAGCTAAAAGTAGTTAGACACATTGTGAGAGTGAAAGATGGGAGAGGGGGCCTGTTACATAAATCTGCTCAGATCAGAGAGCGGTTTGCCCAATTTTATGAAACTTTGTATAAAGAGGATGCTGCCATGCAGAATGGGGAAATCGATAAATACCTGCAGGCTCGGGAGTTGGCGGTCCTTTCAGACTTGCAAAAAAGAGAGTTGGAAGCTCCAGTGGCATTAAAGGAAGTCTTACAGGTCATCAAAGGAATGCCGACGGGTAAGGTGCCTGGATTGGATGGCTTCACAAACGAATTTTATAAGACCTTTGCTGGTGAAGTGGCTCCCTATTTAGTGAAGGTCCTTAATTTAGTAAGGGAAGGGGCGTCGTTCCTTAGGTTGATGATGGAGGCATGGGTTTCGGTCATACCCAAGCCCGATAGAAATACAACAGAATGTGAATCATATCGCCCTATCTCTATTTTAAACACTGATGTAAAGATCTTGGCCAAGGTTTTAGTGAATCGTTTGGGGGAGATGTTTCCTAACCTGATTCATCCAGATCAGGTGGGATTTGTCGCAAAGAGGCAGGCCCTGGACAATGTCCGTAGAACTTTGGACTTACTTCATGCAGTTCGGTTGAGAGCCCGGCCAATGGTGCTATTGGGACTGGATGCGGAAAAGGCTTTCGACCGAGTGCATTGGGGGTATTTGGACAAGGTCCTGAGCAGATTTGGGATTGGGCAGGTGTATCGGATTCAGGCTCTTTACATGGCACCGCAGGCGAGTGTGAGAATTAATGGTGGAAATTCGAGGGCGTTTGAGTTGGGCCGGGGCACTAGGCAGGGGTGTCCGCTGTCCCCACTGCTATTTGCTCTGGCAATGGAACCGTTGGCGGCGGCAATCCGAGAAAATGTGGATATAAGTGGAGTGAGAGTAGGGGGGCATGAGTATAAAATTGCACTATTTGCGGACGACGTGCTCCTGTCCTTGACTAAAACCTTAACATCTTTACCCAACCTGATGAAGGAAATAGAGATGTACTCACGAGTGTCGGGATACAAATTAAACGCAAGTAAGTCCATGGGCATGGGGGTGGGTGTGCCGTCGCGGACGATGGAGGCGTTGAAGACATCTTTTCCCTTTAAATGGACATCTAGAACTATTAGTTACTTAGGGGTCCAGATACCTGAGAATTTGTCTGAGCTGTTTGCGGTAAATTACCTGCCTCTTCAGAAGGCGGTGTATAGAGACTTGGATAGGTGGATGAATACGGGGCTCTCCTGGCTGGGGCGGATCGCTGCAATTAAAATGAATATTCTACCCCGTTTACTTTATTTATTCCAGGTTATCCCTCTGAGGTTGTCAAGGGCCTTTTTGTCTAGCTTACAGGACCGTTTGCTCCACTTCATATGGAATCAGAAGAGATCGCGCTTGCCGCAAGCGGTGCTATATAGGAGTAAGAGGGTGGGAGGACTAGGGATGCCTAACCTGTTTTGGTACTACTGTGCCGCCCAGGCGCGCTCAGCGGTTGAGTGGTTTAGAGGGGAAGATCATAAACTCTGGATGCGCGTGGAACAAGCAATGATGGGTGCTCGAAAACTTGGACATTTAATGTGGCTACCAAATAAATATAGAGGACAGGTGGACCACTTTCCTCCGGCTGTACAGGCTACATTTTACTATTGGGACCATATGTTCTTAGAGCGGCAGCCCCTGGTCTCTGAGTTGGCACCAATAGTGGATAACCCTTTGTTTGGGCCGGGATGGGGGTGTACGACATTCAGGCGTTGGGCGACTTCTGGATTGGATATGTTGAGGCAACTGCATGTAGGTGAAGAGCTAGTTCCTTTTGAGACCTTACTGGATGACTTTAAGCTTCACTCGAGTGATTATTATGCCTATTTACAATTGAAGCACTTCTTGAAGGGACCGGATTACGTAGGGTGCTTGAGATGAGAGATCCACCCAATGGAGGAGGTGTGCGTGAGGCCTCACAGTACACGAGGATTGATAACTTTTTTGTATGCTTCCTTGGTTGCACGTCAAAAGCCTTCTTTATTATACAGGAGGAGGTGGGAGCAGGAATTAGATTTTACCTTACCTGATGAGAAATGGTTGAAACTGGAGAAGGGGATTTTGAGTTCCGCAAGGTCGATGACCATGAAGGAAAGTGCTGTTAAAGTATTTTATAGGTGGTATCTCACGCCGGCGCGCTTGCACCGTATGTTTGGATAGGTGACAGATACATGTTGGTGGCATTGTGGGGCAGTAGGGACTATGGGACATATTTGGTGGACCTGTCCAAAGGCAAAGGCCTACTGGAAGGGAGTGCAATTTCGACTCCAGCTTTGGGTGGGCAGGGCTGTGTGGTGGCATCCTTTAGTTTTCTTGCTTGGGCAAAAACCGGAGGGATTTAAATGACATGAGTGGCTTCTGATGCGGGCGAGTTTACATGCTGCTCGAGTAACCTTGGCACAGAATTGGAAGTCGACCACGGTTCCCTCATTGGTCAGATGGATAACTAAGGTGCGCTATATATGTGAAATGGAGCGGCTGATCGCTGTCAATAGGAGAACCCTGCCTAAATGGGAGAGAGTTTGGAAACCTTTTTTGAATGCAAAGCCGAACTGATTGTACTTGGTCTGAGTGACGGATGGGAGTACCAGAGGAGAATAGAGGGTGGGGGTTGAGTGGTTCATGGGGGGGGGGGGGGGGTTAGGTGGGTGGAGGGTCCAGAGAAGGGGGGGGTCACTTTATAAAACCGAAAAAACTTGAAGGACTATTGGGTGTTGTTATAACCTTGATACAATTTGACAAACTGTGTTACGTTATTTTTCTTGTTTGGTACGCTTGCCTTGTTGGACTATATGTGTCTTAGTATTGCATTGTACTGTGAAGATTATATTCTGTATTGTGTCATTAAAGTTAATAAAGACTTCTACAAATAAAAAAATGTAAAAAAATCAAGCATGGTACTGGAAGATTGGAGGGTGGCCAATGTAACGCCGATTTTTAAAAAGGGTTCCAGAGGTGATCCGGGAAATTACAGACCGGTGAGAGCCTTGACGTCGGTGCCGGGCAAAATGATAGAGACAAAATAGATTTACAGAGTATGTTCAAAAGCATGGATTTAGTGAAGGGAAATCTTGCCTCACCAATCTACTACATTTCTTTGAAGGGGTGAATGAACATGTGGATAAAGGTGAGCCTGTCAATATTGTGTATCTGGATTTTCAAAAGGCATTTGACAAAGTACCCCATGAAAGACTCCATAGGAAATTGGAAAGTCATGGGATAGGAGGTAGCGTTCTATTGTGCATTAAAATCTAGATAAAGGATAGAAAACAGAGAGTAGGAGTTAAATGGTCAGTATTCTCAATGGAGAAGGGTAGATAGTGGGGTTCCCCAGGGGACTGTGTTAGGACCACTGTTTTTTAACAAATTTATAAATTATCTAGATATGGGAATAACTAGTGAGATAATTAAATTTACCGATGACACAAAGTTATTCAAAGTTGTTAAATCGCAAGAGGATTGTGTTCAAGATATGTACGATTGTACACAAAATCATTCACGCAGATGCCCCGATCTACATGCTGAACCTAGTGGACCTACCTCCCAGAAACGCCACAAGAACATCCCGCAAATTTCTCAATTTGAACTTCCCCAGCTGTAAAGGACTAAAATACAAGCTGATGCATGCCACTACCTTCTCCTACAAGAGCACACAGATATGGAATGCTCTACCCACAGACCTGAAATCAATTGTCGAAACAAATAACTTTCGCAAATCTCTGAAGACATACTTCTTCAACAAGGCCTACAACGAGAACCAGCAGCTTCACTGATCCACTTTCCCAACCCAACCAGTTATGAAAATCCACTTCTTCTATCACCCGCCTAATCACTTCCTCCTTCTTCCCTACTTAATCTCTGCACACTACTAACTGTATCTGATATTCTGGAATGACAATGTCATAACAAAACTATGTAAGCCACATTGAGCCTGCAAATAGGTGGGATAATGTGGGATACAAATTCAATAAATAAATAAAAATAAATAAATAAATTGTGAAAAGTTACAAGATGACCTTACGAGACTGAGAGACTGGGCATCCAAATGGCAGATGATGTTTAATGTGAGCAAGTGCAAAGTGATGCATGTGGGAAAGAGGAACCCGAACTATAGCTATGTGATGCAAAGTTCCACATTAGAAGTCACCAACCAGGGTCTAGGAGTCATCGTTGATGATACGTTGAAACCTTCTGCTGAGTGTGTTGCGGTGGCAAAGAAAGCAAATAGAATGCTAGGTATTATTAGGAAATGAATGGAAAATAAAAATGAGGATGTTACAATGCCTTTGTATCACTCCATGGTGCGACCGCACCTTGTATACTGTGTGCAATTCTGGTCACCGCATCTTTAAAAAGATATAGTGGAATTAGAAAAGGTATAGAGAAGGGTGACGAAAATGATAAATGGGATGGGACGACTTCCCTGTGAGGAAAGGCTGAAACGGCTTGGGCTCTTCAGCTTGGAGAAAAGGCGGCTGAGGGGAGATATGATAGAGGTATATAAAATACTGAGTGGAGTGGAATGAGTAGACGTGAATTGTTTGTTTACTCTTTCCAAAAATACTAGGACTAGGGGGCACGCAATGAAGCTAGAAAGTAGTAAATTTAAAACGAATCGGAGAAAATATTTTTTCACTGAATGTGTAATTAAACTCTGGAATTTGTTGCAAGAGAATGTAGTAATAGCAGTTAGCTTAGCGGGGTTTAAAAAAGGTTTGGACAGCTTCCTAAAAAAAGTCCATAAGCCGTTATTAAAATGGACTTGATACCCTTGGCGAAACTACTATCAAACCAAAACCTTAACCCATACATACACGCAGACGACGTAACGATCTACATTCCATTTAAACAAGATCTAAAGGAAATTTCCAGTGACATCAACCAAAGCCTACATATCATGCACACGTGGGCGGACGCATTCAAGTTGAAACTCAATGCAGAAAAAACCCAATGCCTAATACTCACCTCAAAACACAATACAAATAAATTCACCACCATTAACACACCAAAACTGAATCTTCCAATTTCGGACACCCTAAAAATTCTTGAAGTTACCATCGATCAACACCTAACACTTGAGAATCACGCGAGGAACACAACCAAGAAGATGTTCCATTCAATGTGGAAATTAAAAAGAGTAAAACCTTTCTTCCCAAGAACCGTCTTCCGAAACCTGGTACAACCAATGGTACTCAGCCACCTAGATTACTGCAATGCACTCTACGCTGGATGCAAAGAGCAAATAATCAAGAAACTTCAGACAGCTCAGAACACTGCAGCTAGACTCATATTCGGTAAAACAAAATACAAAAGCGCTAAACCCCTACGAAAAAAGATGCACTGGCTTCCTCTCAAAGAACGTATTACGTTCAAATTATGCACCCTAGTTCATACAATTATTCATGGAGACGCACCAGCCTACATGTCAGACCTGATAGACCTACCACCCAGGAATGCTAAAAAATCATCCCGCACATTCCTTAACCTTCACCCCCCAAACTGTAAAGGTCTCAAATACAAACTAACGCACGCGTCAACCTTTTCCTATCTGAGCACACAATTCTGGAATGCACTGCCGCAAAATTTAAAAACGACCTATGAACGAGCTAACTTCTGAATTCTACTAAAGACTCATCTCTTTAACAAGGCATACAACAATGATCAACAAATATGAATTCCTGTACACATATCCAGAACTGCCTCCTCAATATCTACTTGCCAAAATAATAACTTGTTTTTTCATTGCCATGCTACCGCAGATCCTTTTGCTATCACTAAATGTATATTTTCTTATATAATTCTGATATATTTCTTACTATGTTTGGTTGTAAAAATACTATCATGCTCTATCATTATCATGTTACCCAAAACCCTTCTGTCATCACTAAATGTATACTTTATCATGTATTTCCACTAATCATGATGTATTGTAAGCCACATTGAGCATACAAAGAGGTGGGAAAATGTGGGATACAAATGCAACAAATAAGAATCAACTGCTTATTTCTGGGATAAGTAGCATAAAATGTATTGTACTGTTTTGGGATCTTGCCAGGTACTTGTGACCTAGATTGGCCTTTTTTTTTTATAAATCTTTAAATTGTGAGCCTTCCAGAAACAGAGATATACCTATTGTACTTAAATATTAAAGATGACTGCAAGCCTGAGGGCTGTTGAGGTGGTACACATGGACTACAATTACTACACTGCTTTGGGATGTAAGTTTAAAATCAGGATTGGCCAAAAAGTCTCCCTCCTGGAATGGGTAACTTGGCAGCTCTGCCATTATCAGGCCTCTGGCTACAGTGAACAGGATGTGCTGAAGTCTTGTGAAAGATCCGCCCCTCCTCCCAGAGTCCTCAGGATCTTGCCTCCGCCTGGCCACTCAGCCTCCTAGCCTACTTCATTCCACAGGGCAGGGCTCAAAGAAGTCCAACTCCAGAAAGCAAACTCAGTAAGTATCTTTATTCTCTTGGGATTCACAGTCCAGCAGTGCAGAAATAAAGCAGGCAAAACAAAACACAATCCCACTGTTTCTCCTTTCAGGGTCACAGCACAGCAGGAAAAAAAAACAACTCCACTCCAATGCTTCCAGAACTCAGTTTGTTCCACCTTAAGCAGTGTACAGCCCCATGCTCTCCTTCTCCCCCTCCCCTTTGAAAAGGGGGAGCGTGTCTGTGAAGGGCAGTCACAAAAAAACACACAGAAAAAAGAAAGCCACTGCCCCCCCCCCCCCCCCCCCCCCCCGGTTTCCTCCCGGTGCTTTGGCAAACAGTTCCCAATAAACAGCTTCTTCAGGCTTGAGCAAACACTCTCCACCAAACAGCTTCCTTCCGCTGTGAACAGTTCACACAGGTGGGGAGTCGATAATCCCTCTTCAAACAGCACTTTTTAACACACAGTTCAAAGCAGCCTGAACTCGCTTTGGGGAGAAAAAAGGTCCCACCCTTTCTTGGGTCACTCTCTCAATACACTGACCCTCCTCCCTCATGACCATTTCTCCTTCCCCTCTCAACCCAGCTGCCATACCACCAGTTCACCTGCTTTCTCAGCTTTCTTCCTAAGGAATGAGCCCAAGCTGTGAGGTCCATGGGTTCCTCCGGGCTCTCCTCTTTCTCTCTCTCCTCAGCTTCTTGCCACTCCATAGGTTCCTCGTCCCACCCACTTTGCAGCTGTTCCTCTTTCACCTGATTACCCTCCAGGGGCCCCTCCCTTGCCTTGTCAGAGTTCTCCCCTGTGGCCTACTGGGGAAGGTAATCTCTGTACCAGGGCTTGCGCCGGGGCTGCTGGGTAGTGTAGTCTTTTTCTCTCCTCCATTTTTCAGGGGGCACTACCCTTTCTCTTCTCTCTCTCTGGGGAAGTAGTAAAGGCAAGGCTCTGTTCTGTCTCCTTCTGCACTTGAACCTCCTCACTTCTTCCACTTCCATCTGCTCCACTCCCTTTTCCTCCCCTTCACAGTCTGTAGTAACAGGCCTCAGAACAAACACTCACAAAGGACAAAGAAGCATAGTTGCATGGCAAATTCCATAACATGAGGTGAAACTGGAGAGGAGAGCCGATCCAGATTCAGGTATTCCGCTGCCTTGGGGGTGGGGCAGGAAAGGCCCCCCGCCAGAATAAAGAAGTCGCTTAAGGGGACTCTGTTCCTGCAGCACGTAGCGTGCCTGACTCTGTTTTGTGGGAACATCCGTCATGTTAGTTCGGGGGCTTCACATCTGGATTTGGTTGAGGAGCCACTGGTGATTTCCAGACAGGATGCCTCTGTCATGCCGGCTCAATTTTCCACAGAAATTGTTCTGTTACTTCATCAGGCTTATTGCCTGAAATGGGGACTTATGCTGGATTCTGCAGGGGGACCGCCGGTGCCCCAGACCCCAGATGTTGTTAGTGGAGCTTCGGCAGAGGCCCTTGGAGCCAGAAGGCATGTATGGCGCCGGTGGAGGACCTAGAGGAGGTTCTTTCCCTTGGGCCTGAGCCTTCGCTTGAGGAGGATGTGGATTGGGGAGAACCCTGGGATGTGGAGTCCCTGGAAGAAACTTCTCAGGTTCCTCTGGGGGAGGATCCTTCTGTAGCGCGCATCTTTCAGTGCCAAGAGTTGCTCTCCTTGTTGTCGGTGGTTCTCCAGACTCTGAAGCTGACTAGAAAGGGAGACCCCCTGTTGAAAGGAGTCTGCCGGCCGCCCCAAAACTTTCCTTATCATGAGGATTTAAAGGAGCTGGTGGATGCGGAGTGTAGCGGATTCTCCTTTGCTCATTGGTCAAGCTATGGCTCGCCTCTACCAGCTTCCACTGGCAGACCTGGAGTTCTTTCAGGTGCCTAAAGTAGATGTGCTGAAGACGGTGGTCACCAAGAAGACGGTGATTCCTGTTGAGGGTGGGGTGGCTCTTAAAGATCCTCAGGACCATTGGTTGGAGGCTTTGCTGAAGTGCTTATTTGAGGTGTCCACCCTGGCATTGCAGGTGGCCATTTGTGGTGGTTATGTTACTCAGGCCTGCTTTCGGTGGGCTGAGCACCTCCTTGATGAGCCATCTGCATCTTCCTTGGCTTCCGACGTTATTAACTTGGAATTGGGTACTGCCTTCCTTTCGGATACCTTGTATGGCTTAGTTCGCGCTTCAGTGATGTATCTGTCCCTTGTGATAGCAGAGCAGCTTTTTTTAATGGCTCCAGAATTGGTCGGCGGAAGTATCCTCTAAAGTTCGTTTGAGTCAGCTCCCGTTCCAAGGCAGATTGCTCTTTGGGGATGAGTTAGAGAAGCTTGTCAAGAGTTTGAGTGAGTTCAAGGTACGTTGGCTACCGGAAGATAGGTCACGGTCAGGGGTGCCTTCTTGAAGTATGAAGATATAGGCCGGGGAGAGGAGCCAGCTCCCAACGTTGTCGCTTCTGGAATAGGTGTCAGTCCTTTCAGTATATTCGAGGTAATTGAAGGGGTGGTCCATCTGCTGCAGCATCTGGGCTGGGTGGTCAATGTGCCAAAGATGACTTTCTACCAGCCAGTCCTTGGAGTATCTGGGAGTCCACTTCAACACTCGGGATGGCTTGGTACATCTTCCGAATGTGCTGATCCAGAAGATTTAGTCCCAGATTCGTCGCCTGCTGTTGGCCACGGATCCAACAGTGTGGGAGATTCTGCAGATGCTCGGATTCATGGCAGTGACCATCAAGATTGTGCCATGGGTGAGGGCTCATACGAGGCCGCTCCAGTCTTCTTTCTTGATGCGCCACAGCATCTGAGTCGGGGCATGCCCCTGGACCCTCCGGTCTGGGTTCTGGTGAAAACGGTTGCTAGCCTGTCTGTGTAGAGCACCCATTGTCAGGGTCAGGTGGCCCAGGGATGTTGGTTGGAAGAGGAGGCGAAATGGTCAATCAGTCTTCTGGAGACTCAAGCAATCCATCTTGCCCATCTGACATTTCAGCTGTTGCTGCTCCTCAGGGATGTTCGAGTGCTCTCCGACAATGTGATGGTGGTTGTGTATGTCAATCACCATGGCCTGGGTGGAACAGAGCCTCCGTTTACTTTTGGCGGTGCATGTGGCAGGCGCAAACAATCTGGAGGCCGACTGTCTCAGTCATCATCTTCTGGATCCAGGGGAGTGGAGCCTAGCTTTCAACTTATAGTCAATCAATGGGGTCCTCCGATCATGTATCTCATGGCCACAGCCGAGAATGCTAAAGCTCCAAGGTTTCTCAGTGACCGGAAGGAGCTAATGTTGGAGGTTCTGGATGCTTTGGCTCAGCCCTGGCGGCTGCTCATCGGTCATGTTCTGCAGCGCATTCAGGGTTACGATGGTCGACTGGTCCTAGTGGTGCCCGACTAGCTTCGTCGGCTGTGGTATGCAGATCTGGTGCGAGTGGGGGTGGGGGATCCGCTTCACTTTCCTGCTCGAGTCGGGCTGTTGAGGCAAGGTCCCATTCTAATGCTCGATGTGGCTCAGTTATCATTTACAGCTTGGCTGTTGAGTGGGCATGGTTGTTGAAGAAGGGGTTTTCAGCAGGTGTGGTTCATACTCTGTGATACGATACAGACGTTCAAATATTTGAAAGGTATTAATCCGCAAACGAACCTTTTCCTTAGATGGGAAGGTGGTAGAACTAGAGGACATGAAATGAGATTGAAGGGGGGCAGACTCAAGAAAAATGTCAGGAAGTATTTTTTCACGGAGAGAGTGGTGGATACTTGGAATGCCCTCCCGCGGGAGATGGTGGAGATGAAAACGGTAATGGAATTCAAAAATGCGTGGGATAAACATAAAGGAATCCTGTTCAGAAGGAAGGGATCCTCAGAAGCTTAGCGGAGATTGGGTGGCAGAGCCGGTGGTGGAAGGCGGGGCTAGTGGTTGGGAGCCTGCAGGGCTAGTGCTGGGCAGACTTCTACAGTCTGTGCCTTGAAAATGACAGATACAAATCAAGGGCAGGTATACACATAAAGTAGCACATATGAGTTTATCTTGTTGGGCAGACTGGATGGACCGTGCGGGTCTTTCCCTACCGTCATCTGCTATGTTACTATATTGAGTTTCAGAAAGAGATCAACCTCCTTGGCCTGTATTCGAGTATGTCGTGTTTTTGAGACGGTGTGAAGAGAGAAATGTGCAGCCTTTACGGGCATCGGTGGGTCGCGTTGTGGCTTGAAGAAAGAGTTGTCTCTGTCTTCCCTTCAAGTGCAGCTGGCGGCTCTGACTTGTTTTCAGGGTCTGATTCAGGGTAGGACGTTAGCCATTCATCCGGATGTTGCCCGTTTTTTCCCAGGGAGTTAAGAGGTTGAGATCTCATATGCGCCTTCTTGGGATTTGAATGTGGTGTTGACAGCCTTGGTTAAAGCCCCGTTTGAGCCTCTCTAGCAGGCCACCCATAAGGATCTGCCTTTCAAGATGATGTTTTTGGTGGCTATCATATCGGCGTGCCGTATTTACGAGTTGCAGGCCTTGTCGTGCTGGGAGTCGTTTTTGGTCTTCTCTACGGAGAAGGTGTCTTGCGGCCTGTTCCTTCCTTCCTGCTTAAGGTGATTTCCCCTTTTCATGTTAATCAGTCTATTTCTTTATCATCCTTTTCATGGGGTGAGGCTGCTGCTCCTTTGGTATAAGCTCGATGTCCGGAGGGCACCGAAAGACTATGTGCGATGGACAGTGGAGTTTCGGAAGACTGACCGTCTCTTTGTGGTGTTTGTAGGTTTGCGAAAGGGGGAAGCAGCATCTAAGGCCTCTATCGCTTGCTGGATTAAAGAGGCAATTTCCTCTGCTTATTTGCTGTCGGGTATGGAGGTACTAGCAGTGTTGCGGGCGCATTCTAGGGGTGCCTAGGCCTCTGGGCTGAACATTCCTTCATTCCTCCAGTGGACATTTGCTGGGCGGTGACGTGCTCCTCTCTTCATTCCTTTGTCAGATGCTTCGTTTTTGGCTTTCCTGTTGATCTGGGGGATTTCCCACCCTCGGTGAGTACTGCTTTGGTATTTCCCGCTCATCTGGAATGGTCTGGAAAGGCTCAAGAAAGCAAATTAGCAGGTAAGATCTAATTTCTCCTTCCTTTTGGATATTCTCATGTATATTCAAACAAGAAACTCCAATGTATTTCCTGTTTGAAAATGGCTGTGAAGTGGATGGGTTTTTTGGACGTTATGAGCAGGACATCCCAATTCTGACTTGGTTGTTCTTTCAGAAATGCCCCTTAATATCTACATTTTCTGAGACATTAAAAAACTTTAGAGAAAAAACTTCAAAAACTTTTAAATCCAAATGAGAGGCAAATGGGATGTAGCTTTATAAATGGCAATTAGAGGAAGGAAATGATGTCACAGTGCTGGGTGGCTGTGAAGAAGTAGAGGTCTGGTAAATGCACCATTTATTTATTTATGGCATTTGATACAGCGTCTCTCAAGAAATATTTGGCGAAACAATATGCAGTCTATACAAAATAAAAATAATTAAAGCAGAGTATCTTCCAGCATAATAAACATGCAGTCTTCTATACAAAATATAAAATAACTAAAACAGAGTATCTTATGGTTTATGGTTTAATCTTATGGTTTATAGTTTATTAGAACTTGCTATACAACTCTAACTGCCAAGGAACTCCATTAAAGATAGGAAAGGAACATATTGAAACTAAAAAGGTAAGAGGATAGAAGAGCAAAACATTAGAGCAGAGGCAAATTTAGCGGTTCCAGCTATCACATGGGAGTCAGTCTCCAAAAACTTGTCAAATTGGCTTTGAAAGACATATCGAGGGATCACTATGAAGAGAGAGGAGTAGCATGTTTCAAATGTTAGGGGAAAGAAAAAAAGAAGGCACAGTGTCTAGTTGTTTCTAAGTGAGTGAGTTTGGGTCTAGATAGCACCAGATGTTGGCCATTGATTGAACATAGAACTCTGGCAGATGAATAAGGTATCGAAGACATAAAAGGTAATCAGGAATGCCAATTCTAAAAGCTTTGAAAGTCAGAAGTGCTATTTTGTAAGTGATACTGTATTCAATGGGTAACCAGTGTTAGCGTTTCAACAGAGGATTGATGTGATCATTACAACGGGCATGAAAGAGAAGTCTTATTACACAGTTTTGTAAAGTCTGTAACATTTTTAATGTGCATGTGGTAGATCTGCATAAAATATATTACAATAGTCGAGACAGGAAGTAACGAGTGAGAGAATGAGTGTATGAAAGTTATTGTGGTCAAAGAAACGATGAATGGTCCGTAGTTGACGAAAAGTAAAGAAGCAGAGTTTTGATAAATGTAAAAGCTGAGGTAGGAATGAATGGGAAGAATCCAAGATAATTCCTAAATAGCAAAAAGATTGAACTTCGATTGGCCGCTGTCGTGGACAGGATGCTGGGCTCGATGGACCCTTGGTCTTTCCCAGTGTGGCATTACTTGTGTACTTATGAACTTGTTGAATCAGAGACCCAGGAAGAGTGATGGGGGAAGATGGTGGGAGGAGAACCAGCAGGCGACAGTTTTACACTTGTTAAGCACAGGTTGATGTTCAAGGAGCATGTTTGCTACTGAGTCAAGACAGACCTGTAGTGAAGTAATTGAAAGAGAAGATGAATTTGTGGGGAAAATGAGAAGAACGTCATCCATGTAGAAATAAGCTGAGATACCAAATGATTGAATGAGAGCTGCCAGGGGACTCAAGAATAGGTTGAATGGAGCGGGGAAAGAATTGAGCCCTGGAGAACACTGCACCGAAATTGTCGCTTCTGAAAGACAGAGGTAGGGGTGAGTACCTGGAATGAATGGTGAGAAAGAAAGGATGTGAACCAGCAAAGGACTTCACCAGAAATTCCCATAGTAGACAAATGTGATAGAAGAAAGGAGTGGTTAACAGTGGCCAAAAGGTCGCGGGAGACTGCTAGAACAGTTTTTGTTGATCAAAATAGGAATGTCATGATAGTTTCTATGCTAAAGTGAGGCCAAAAACCTTATTGACAGGGGTGTAGAGCAAGTATATTTTCAGAATAGTCAGGAAGCTGATTTTCTCAAGAATTTTGGACATAAAGGAGAGGTTTGAGACAGAGCGGTAATGACCTGGCACAGTTGGATCAGAGTTAGGCTTCTTCAAGATGGGGCGTACTGTGGCTGCTCATGGAAGAATGTGTTTATGAGCAACTCGAAAAATTGAAGCCATAGGACTAGAAAGGATCCATCCAAGGATATTGAGGGAACTCAGAGAGGTTTTGGTGGGTCCTCTTAAAGATTTGTTTAATAAATCCTTGGTGGGATAGGTTCCATAGGATTGAAGAAGAGAGGTCCCACTTCACAAAAGTGGTGGCAGAGAAGAAGCGGGTAAGCCTCACTTTGGTTACTGGAAAATTATTGGAAGCATTGCTGAAGGAAACAATAGTGAATTTCCTAGAATCCAATGGGTTACAAGATCCAAAGCAACATGGTTTTACCAAAGGTAAATCGTGCCAAACGAATCTGATTGAATTTTTTGACTGAACAACCAGAGAATTAGATTGAGAGGATGTAATATACTTGTATTTCAGCAAAGCCTTTGACACGGTTCCTCATGGGAGGCTCTTGAATAAACTTGACAGTCTGAATTTAAGACCTAAAGTGGTGAACTAGATTAGAAACTGCCAGATGCCAGAGTGATGGTCAATGGAATTCACTCAGAGGAAGGAAAGGTGAGTAGTGGAGTGCCTCAAGGATTGGTGCTGTTCAATATATTTGTGAGCGACATTGCCGAAGGGTTAAAGGTAAGATTTGCCTTTTTGCTGATGATACAAAGATTTGTAACAGAATGGGCATCCCGGAGGGAGTGGCAAACATGAAAAAGGGTCTGCAAAAGTTAGAAAAACGATCTAATGTTTGGCAGTTAAAATGTTACGTTTCTGGGTAGTGAGCCTTTGGACCGTAGTGGAAGGCTCCAATAGACTACATCCAACAGGCAGAGAACAGGACAGGCCTAAACTGGGAAGATACCCGAAACAGGACTCAGGCTAGTGTGGGATGGCACAAGTGGAAGCACGAAGTTTCGGGAACCCAGTCTCATACGTGAAGACAAATTACATGGCTGGAACCCACTCACACAGACAGTAGTAGGACTGGACTGGAACCCACTCACATTCAGCAGCGGATAGCTGCGCGGGAGCCTACTCGCACAGACAGATGCTGGAAGCTGAACTGGAACCTATTCATACAGCAGCAAGGAGCTGCGCTGGAACCCAAACACACAGCAGTGGGGAGCTGCTCTGGAGCCCACATACACAGCAGCGAGGAGCTGCTCTGGAACCCACACACACAGCAGCAGGGAGCAGCACTGGAACCCACACACAGCAGCGAGGAGCTGCACTGAATCCCACTCACACGGGGCCGTAGCAGTCAGAGAGGGCAGCAGGAACATGTCTCAGGACCCACAGGAGCAAGATAGCAGCTAGGGGCAGCTAATGACGCAAGAGCAATAGGCTAGGAGCAACTGGGGTTAAGTTCTGTTCCTGGCATCTCACGTCATCAAGGGTGTGCTGGTGCTGTTTCATAGAGGTCCCTCCTTCCCCAAATGCGGGATTTCGGTTTATGAGGGAAGAGGGCGATGGAAATGCCTTACCAATACCGGAGCATGGATTTGGCCAGCGGGCTCCCAGGAGTTGTCTTCAGATCCGAATCCCTTCCAGGAAATGAGGTATTGCAAGTTCCCATGTATCCTTCTAGCATCCAGTATACTTTGTACCTCATATTCCTCATTCGAAGCAGACAGCACAGGTCTTGGGGAAGGAGGAATCGAACAGATTTTGTGAGGACCACAGGAAAGGGAAGGGAAATGGGACTTGATATACCGCCTTTCTGTGGTTTTTGCAACTACATTCAAAGTGGTTTACATAGTATATACAGGTACTTATTTGTACCTGGGACAATGGAAGGTTAAGTAACTTGCACAGAGTCACAAGGAGCTGCAGTGAGAATCGAACCCAGTTCCCCAGGATCAAAGTCCACTGCACTAACCACTAGACTACTTCTTCACGCTCCAGGCTTCATAAAGGACACAGGTTACAAGGCAACTTGAGTTGGTATGTCACAGAGTGTATTTGCTGTAAGATGGGGTAAGGACCCACAAACCGAGGAGCGAATCATGTAGTTGGAACTTTTTAAAAAACGAAGATGCTGTGTAGACAGCCAGACTAGATCTCCAGGCTCTAAGTGAGGGGCCGGTCATCTCTTCCTATCCACTTGTTGCTTAGTAAGAAAGTAAGTATGTCGCAGGGTATCTTGAGCAGTTTGCCAAATCTGCTTGAAGGAGGTGAGAGTCCTGGTGGCAGCAGGAACCTCAGGCTTCATGGGCATCGGCAGTGTGTAATGTGTGGGTGTTGCCCATATACGATCCAGAAAGGTGATGCACCAGTAGCACTTCAAACCCTGTTATTGAGCGAACTCGGCCCAAGGTAAAATTGTCCCCAATCAACCTGGAGGGCAGAAACGTACATACTCAGAAATTGTTTCAGACTTTGATTGGTCCGTTCCGTCTGTCCATTTGTATGAGGATGGTATCCTGAAGAAAAGTTGAGTTTTATCCCCATAGTCGGAGTCTGTTCTTACATGGCCCCCTCTGACAACCTAGTATCAATGAGGGCTGTAATTATGTGGGAATTATTTCTCTGATATACCTACTTACCATAAGAAATATACAATTTGGGGCAAAAAGGGTTTTTCTACCTCCTTACACCCACCCAAGATACAATGGACCAGCCACCTCCCAGATATGGAGTGACAGAAAAGATAGAGGCCATGCTCTTTCCAAGGTGTAAGTCTTTATTCCAATATAGATGATAACAAAGCAATCAGGCGATAAAGTAATTGGGCAAAGTAATTAGACAAAGTAATTAGGTAATTAGATAAGGAATTAGGTAGTGTAATTAGGTAGGGAATTAGACAGAATAATTAGGTCAAGTAATTGGACAGAGTAATTGTATAGAGACAGAGCAATTAGATAAAGTAATTGGACAAAGAAAGGTAAAGTAACAAATGGCAAAGAAATCAGGCCATAGCAATTTGTTACTAGAGGGAGAGAGACCACTGCTGTAAAAAGTTACTCTCTGTTGATCACCTCTTCCTCTGACTAGATTCAGTACCACAGCCACTTATATACAGTGGATGGAGCATCAACCCCCCTCCCAACCAGTGTACAACTTGCAATGTCAGTCACTTGTATTGTAGCATCAGCTAAATTCTGTCTTACGTTATTGTTTACATACTAACGTACTATCTGAATGTTTACAGAACCAGCATCTTAAAATAAGTCCAAAGCTCTTTTACCGAAGACTTTCAGTCGCCACCTCGTACAGGAATTTGCCTAACACCCAGGTCTTATCACAGTTTTATCTAAGTCCTCAACACTTCTCCCAATCCCAAACTGTAAACATATTCTTTTGAGCTAGAGTCAGCGGCACCATTTCTGTAAGGGGAGGGGGACGAGCACTCTTTGCTGGTACAGTGTGACCTTGCATTTACAGCTCTCAGCAAAAATACAGAAAGGTGAAGTTTGAGCTTTTAGCTATGTATGTCATGGGTCATGCCTGTCAGTAAGCAGAAAAGTGCAAAATCAATTCATTTGGTTAGGAGCTTGCCAGAACTTAGAAACAAACTATACTCCTCAATCAGAAGTAATAGTCTTGGGTAACTCATGAAGGTGAAGTATGTCAGATTAAATGTTGCAAGAGTTCAGCGGCAGAAGGAAGACCTGGGAGGGGGGTAAAATGGGTCATTTTAGGAAACTGATCCACTACAACCCAGATGACAGTGTACCCTTCAGATGGAGGTAGATCGTTAATGAAATCCATGGTAATGTGGCTCCATGGCTTGTCAGGTGTGGGTAGAGAATTAAGTAATCCTTGTGGCCTTTTGTGGTCTGGTTTGTGTTGATCACATTCAGGGCAGGCTGCAACAAATTACTGGACACCCTTCTCTAGAGATGGCCACCAGTATGTCTGGGAAATGAAGCGTTTAGTGCCTAGAACACCTGGATGCCCTGCCATTTTGGACATGTGGCCCCTCTGGAGGATCTTTTTGTGTTGGCGGCAGGGTACAAAGGTCATGCCTGGAGGTACAGCCGCCACAGCTGCGGGAAGTATCTTAGCCGGTTCTATAATAGGTTGAAGTCACGTAGATTCCTGTTCAGGTTCCATGGATCTGGATAGCACATTTTTCTTGGTATTCTTATCGGTAGGACGGTAGGTCAGGATGAAATTGAACTGGGAAAAAAATAAGGACCAACGGGCCTGTCAAGGATTGAGACATCTCGCTTCCTGGAGATATAGTACATTTTTATGGTCGGTGACGACCCTAAATGGCACATGAGTCTCATCTGAGATGTTGCCATTCTTCATGAGTCAGTTTAATCACTAGTAGTTCCTGATCCCTAATGGTATAATTTTTCTCAGGGGTGAATATTTCCTAGAAAAGAAGGCACAAGGTAGTAACTTGCCACTGGAGTGAGCCAGGGGAGAGGATAGCACCCCTACCTGCCTCCACAAAGAACTTCTTGGTAGGATCTGGATGTTGGAGGATGGGGCTAGATGTAAATGCTTGTTTGAGGTGTTCCAGAAGCCTCACAGGCTTCTGGTGACCAATGATGAGGTTCTGCCTCCTTCTTGGTTAGGGCTGTCAAAGGTGCTGCTGAGGAACCTTTGCAATGCTTTACATCCAGTAGGTCGTGGCCAACGGAGGATAGCTGAGAGCTTGCTAGGATCCATTTTTAAACCGTGGTCAGAGATGATGAGGCTCATTTTCAAAGCAATTAGCCTCCCAAAGTTCCATAGAAACCTATGGAACTTAGCCTCCCAAAGTGCTTTGAAAATATGCCTCGATATAGCCTAAAATTGGAAGCTCTGTACAGTGAAAGGCTCATTTTTCTAGCTTGGCATAGAGTTGATTGTCTCATAAGGGCTGAAGGACTGTCACAACATGTCAATGATACACCTTCAAGAAGGGAGAGAAAACCAGAATGTTGTCAAGAAGTACAAGCACGCATTTATACAGGAGGTCTCGCATAGGCGCCCGGTATAAGAGGCTTGGGGAGGCTAAGCTTCCCCAGCCGCCCCAAGCGTCTCTCTCTCTCAATCATCTATCATACCTCGTGGTGTTAGAGCAGCAGCGAAAAGCATTGCAGGCTGCTGGGCTCCGTGCTTTGTTTTGCCTTCTCTCTCAGCTCTGGCCCGCCCTCATTTCCTGTTTACGCAAGGGCGGGCCAGAGCTGAGAGAGAAGGTAAAACAACTAAAGCACGGAGCCCAGCAGCCTGCAATGCTTTTCACTGCTGCTCTAACACCACAAGGTATGATAGATGATGTTTAAAATTTGGAGGAAGCCTGGAACTCGAAGGGAGCGAGGGAGGGGGGACCCTGGAACTGTCTGTGAGGGAGGGGGGACCCTGGAACTGTCTGGGAGGGGGACCCTGGAACTGTCTGTGATGGAGGGAGGGAGGGGGACCCTGGAACTGTCTGGGAGGGAGGGAAGGGGGACGGACCCTGGACCTGTTGGGGAGGGAGGGGGGACCCTGGAACTGTCTGTGAGGAAGGGGGACCCTGGAACTGTCTGTGAGGGAGGGGGACCCTGGAACTGTCTGTGATGAGTCTGACTTCTTGAGGTAACTTTCCAGTTCAGTATTTTGACTTCATATCTGTTGTGTCATGTGTTTTTCATGTGTGATCAAGATGCAGTATTCTGCTAGCGTGTCGTATTTGCAGCCCTTTTTGTTTTGTTTTTGTTTCACTAGGTTGTGTACTGGTGTTTTAGAGCCAGGTGTAATTATAGTGCTGCCTTTCCACGCATAAGGTTGTAGCTCGTCCTGTCCTTGGAATTAGTGCTGTTATGGTTTGGTAGGGTTATGAGTGTGTTTTTGCACAAGTTTGTGTATAGTGTTTTGCAGTGGAGAGATTGTGTGTTGGCCTTACTGAGGTGGCACCAAAACATCAGAAAGGGTGTAGAGCCTAAATCATGACACACTACCTCTTGAAGGATCTACATATGGTCATTAATAAAAGGAGCTCATTGTGAACACTAGCCACCCTAAATGGGTGTTTTTTGGCTCTACAAGTATCATGATATTATGATCCCTTGTTTCATATTATTGATGGTCTGCATTTTCCGTATGGTGGTATATTGGTGTATTAGGTCTGCCCAGTGTAACATTTATGGTACAGTAAGGTTATGAGTGTGTTTTTGTACAAAGTTGTGCATAGTGTTTTGCAGTTCAGCAATTGTGGTTAGTATATGCTTTGAGCAACCACTTTATTCTTTGACATATGACACATATCTAATATCTAAATTTAATAAAAGGTATTAATTGTGATTATTTTATTTTTACTTATTTTTTTTCTGTGTGTTGTCAGACAACCCCTCCAATCGGAGATCTTCCCTAGCAAAGACGTTTGCTAGGCTTCGCGCGCGCACGCAGACCGCACATGCGCGACCGTCTTCCCGCCCGAACTCGCTCGTATTCGTCAGTCTTCATTTTTCCGCACTGGGGACGGCTGTGTTTACCGTCGTTCTGTGCCCTGAGGAGACCCTCGCGTTTTTCTTGCGTCCTTCCATTTCGGAAGTCGTCTTCTTGTACCTACTTCGCGTGTTCTTTAAAAAAAAAAAGAATTTTTTCCTTTATTTCAAGTTCTTTTTCCCATGTAAGTTTCCTTTCGCTTTCGTTAGCGGCCCTGTTGGCCGCCCATACGGGTTTTTCTCCCTTTTATTTTTGGTGCCTTTGCCATCATCGTGAATTTTGATTTCGCCGGCGTGATTTTTCCTCCCATGTCATCGAAGCCTCCCAGCGGCTTCAAGAAGTGCACCCAGTGCAACCGGGCTGTCTCGCTCACTGATAGGCAGGCTTCGTGCCTTCAGTGTCTGGGGGCTGGGCACCATCCTCAGGCCTGTACTCTTTGTTGTTTGTTAAAAAAGAGAACTCAGGCGGCGAGATTGGCCCATTGGAACGTTCTGTTCGGGGCCTCGCCCAGTGCTTCGACGGTCTCAATATCAAGGTCATCGGCCGGTGCATCGATGGTCTCAGTATCGAGGTCATCGGCCGCTGCATCGACGTCGGCGGTACAGAGGTCGTCGACTGGTGCTCCAGCGTCTACGGTACCGAGATCATCGTTGGTACTGATGTCGTTGGAGGGTGCTTCTTCGTCCGGAGTGCAGGTGAGGGCTGTCCATTCCCCTGCTGGTGGCAGTGAGCCCTCGAGTAGGTCTCCCCCTGCCTATAGGGCTGCTGCGGTACAGCCCCCCCCCCCCCCCCCCCCCCCCCCCGGAATCGACCGTCTTTGGACCCGGCCCCGAGGAAGAGACGCTTGGATTCGACGTCCTCCTCGTCGGTACCGGGAGGTTCCGGTCACATGCTTCGTGTGAAGGCAAAGAAGCATCGGCACCAGTCACCTTCCCGTCTTGGTACCGAGAGCTCTGGGTTGCCGAGGGAGTCGGCACCTGCTAGGCATCGACGCCGGGAGGACCGCTCACCCTCTATTCAGGAGGTGTAGATGCGCTCAACCCTGGACAGCCCGGTACCACCTCCGCGCCCCGAGCAGATTCTCAGTTCGTCACCTGCACCGGACTCCCAGCCTTCCTCGACAGCCGCTCTAAGCGAGAGCCTCAGGGCCATCCTTCCAGGGATCCTGGAAGAGCTGTTGCGCCCTTCTCCTCCGGTACCGGGGGTGCTTGCGCCGCCGGTGCCGTCAGCTGAGGCGACGGCTGGCCCTTTGCCCGTCGTGAGGTCTCCGGTGCCGGTACCGCTTGCAGTGCCCGTGTCGGCTGCCTCCCGAGCAGACTCTCCGACGACGTCGATGGAGGGAGCTTCATCACCGCCGATGCGAGAGTCTACTTCTCGACGTTCCCACCGTGGCCATGTGTCTACGGAGTCGAGGCGGGCACGGCTTCGGACAGAGGTTCATGAACTAGTGTCCGACACCAATGGTGAGGCCTCTTGGGAAGCAGAGAAAGACGTCAGGTATTTCTCAGATGAGGAGTCTGACGGTCTTCCTTCTGATCCCACTCCCTCCCCTGAAAGCTTTCTCCTCCTGAGAGTCTATCTTTCGCGTCCTTTGTCCGGGAAATGTCTACGGCAATTCCCTTCCTTGTGGTTACGGAGGATGAGCCAAGGGCTGAAATGTTTGAGCTTTTGGACTATCCTTAGCCACCTAAGGAATCGTCCACAGTACCTATGCATCATGTCTTCAAGAAGACACTGCTGGAGAACTGGGCGAAGCCACTAACTAATCCCCACATCCCCAAGAAGATCGAATCCTAGTATCGGATCCATGGGGACCCTGAGTTGATGCGGACTCATTTACCTCACGACTCTGGGGTTGTGGATCTAGCCCTTAAGAAAGCCAAGAGTTCTAGAGAATATGCTTCGGTGCCCCCGGGCAGAGACTCTAAAACCTTGGATTCTTTTGGGAGGAAGGCCTACCATTCTTCAATGCTCGTAGCTAAAATCCAGTCTTATCAGCTCTACACGAGCATTCATATGCGGAACAATGTGCGGCAGTTGGCGGACTTGGTGGATAAGCTCCCTTCTGAGCAAGCCAAGCCTTTTCAGCAGCTGGTCAGGCAGCTGAAGGCGTGTTGTAAATTCCTGGCCAGGGGTGTTTATGACACTTTTGATGTTGCGTCCAGGGCCGCTGCTCAAGATGTGGTGATGCGCAGGCTCTCATGGCTGCATGCCTCCGACCTGGAAAATAGGATCCAGCAGCAGATTGCGAATTCTCCTTGCTGGGGGGATATTTTTGGTGAAAAGGTCGAACAGGTGGTAGAGCAGCTCCACCAGCGGGACACCGCTTTCTACAAATTCTCCCGCCGGGCGCCTTCAGCATCTACCTCAACTGGTAGACGTTTTTATGGCAGAAGAAGGACTGTTACCTATCCTTCTAATAGGTACAATCCTCCCTCTCGCCAGCCTGCTGCCCAGGCCAAGCCCCAGCACGCTCGCTCTCGTTAGCAGCGTGCGACTCAGCAAGCCCCTGTGGCTCCCCAGCAAAAGCAAGGGACAGGCTTTTGACTGGCTCCAGCAGAGCATAGCCGAAGTCAAAGTGTCTGTGCCAGACGATCTGCCAGTCGGGGGGAGGTTAAAATTTTTTCACCAAAGGTGGCCTCTTATAACCTCCGATCAGTGGGTTCTCCAAATAGTCCGGCTAGGATACTCCCACAATTTGGTTTCAAAGCCTCCAAATTGCCCTCAGGGAGCTCAATCCTTCAGCTTCCAGCACAAGCAGGTACTTGCAGAGGAACTCTCCGACCTTCTCAGCGCCAATGCAGTCGAGCCCGTGCCACCCGGGCAAGAAGGGTTGGGATTCTATTCCAGGTACTTCCTTGTGGAAAAGAAAACAGGGGGGATTCGTCCCATTCTAGACCTAAGGGCCCTAAACAAATTCCTGGTCCGAGAAAAGTTCAGGATGCTTTCTCTTCGCCGCTCAAGTCAATCACAAGGTCCCTCAATTCTGTTCCAGAATTCAGGCCCACAGCAGACTAGCGTCGGATGCCTTCCTCCTGCATTGGGGGGAGGGCCTCGTGTAAGCCTATCCTCCTAT